>NC_064821.1:105996348-106304348 GCF_024166365.1 Elephas maximus indicus | reverse complement strand
CTACAAACTTTTTCAACAGGCACACCAATTTTGGTTTTATTTTCATAGTACACTTACACAGAGAGCAAGAAGATACCATGTCACCAAAGAAAAATGTAGTAACAGGGCTAAGACATTAGGATGACGATTAGGATGATGACAGCGACTGTTTATTGAGATTTCATAAAATACTAGGCACTGTACTAAGTGCTTTGACACCTGAAAAACAAACAAACAAAAATAACCCTATTAAAGACCAGTTGCGGACAAGTCAACCCTGACTCATGGTGACCCCACGTGTGGGAGAGCTGAACTGTGCTCCATAGGGTTTTCAATGGCTGATTTTTTTTTTTGGCAGCTATAGTTTTGTCAGGCCTTTCTTCTGAGGTGCCTCTGGGTGGACTCAAACCGCCAGCCCTTCAGTTAGCAGCAAAGCACATTAACCATTTGCCCCAGGGACTCCAGTAACTCTATTAGGTAGGTACTATTACCTTCATTTTAAAACTGAACAAAGTGAGGCTTGGAGAAAGTAACTGAACTGTTAGCACACAGCTAACAAACAGTGGACAGAGAATTTGAATCTAAGTCTTTCTGACTCCAATACACATACTCTTAACTTAGGTTATACTGTTCCACAAAGAAGAGACAGAAAATATCTGATATTTTTTGAGAAACATGCTGTAGAATTTCTCTGATCCTGTGTCTCATTCCTATATAACTACATTCTAATGTGAACAGTATGTCAAATATCTTTATTTTAAATACCCATTAGTAGGAGTCCTTATTCCGGTATAAGATTTTTTCAAAAGGCACTTCCTTCTTAAGTATAACTGACCTGGTACAGTAAATTCTCGAGACTCAAAAGTGACTCATTTCTAAAGCTCCACACATTAGCAGCTGGTATTATTCAATCTGAGATTTAAATTTATAATGTACTCTTGATAATGTACTCCCAATACATTTTTCACTTCTCTATCTCTTGAATGACACAAGATAAAAGATCTTTAAGGTATAAATATTTTATACAAACTTTCACTCTGTTTTTCCTCAGCCATTTTCCATTTGCAAACACTAGACATCATGCAAAAAAAAAAAAAAGGTTGAAAGAGTTTTATGGATTACGTTGAGGGGGTGGAGAACTGCTTATCCATTCTGCTGTGGCAGCAGACACCACAGGTACCGGCCTAACGGCCCTTGCTGGCTAATCAAAATGTTCCACCCTAAACAGGGTCTGATTCAAAGTACTGTTTTTCCATGTGGCAGATAGTGAGCTGGAAGAGAATGAATCCCCAAATGTCATCTATCAAGATAAACTACCTTTGTGCAGGGCACCGGTAGTGTCAGTGGAACCCTGGTACTGGGATACCTCACTCAACCCAAAAGGTAAGGACCTAGCAGTCCCGCCCAGGCATGGTACAGGAGAATGAAGGGTTATCAAGAATCATAAGATCTAACTAGGCATGTGACATGTGGCCAAGTCATGTCAATCACTCTGAGTCTGTCTTTCCACATTGGTAAAATGAAGAGGTTGACCAGCAAAGGTTTTCAAACAATGCTGCATAGATTCCCCAGAGCCTTACTACTCGAAATGTGGTCAGGTCTCAGGAGTTTATCAGAAATGCACTGTCTCAGGCCCCACACCAGACCTACAGAATCAGAATCTGCATCTAACAAGTTTCCCAGGTGGTTTCTTGCCCAAGGCATGGATACCAACTAGGGATGTTTCAGTGAGAAAGAATTAGGGGGCCAAAGCTAACAGGGATCCAGCACCTTATTCTTTTGCAACTTAAAAAATATATATATTTGGCTTTCCCATGAGTTTGGTTCTGAAGAAAAGATCCCTATTTAAAGAAAATTTGAAATCACTGGATAAAATGATCTATTAGGTCCTTCATAACTGCAGATGTTCAGGACTGTATGAATTTGCAGGCACTGTTCATTTACCCTGGTGGTGTAGTGGTTAAGTGCTACGGTCCTGGTCCTGGGACTGCACTTTGAGAACCACTGCTCTAGGTCGAGCCTAGACTGAAACTATTAGACAGTGGGGACCAGACGGGTAGAATCATTGGCAAAGGCACAGAATGGTTCTAGGGAAGCAGGGATTTCAGTCCTCTCCTGTCTCAGTTCAGGGCACTGCCCACCACAGAACAGCTCACGCTGATGGGGCGAAAAGGATCCAAACAATGTCTGTATCTAGAGACAAAGGTGTCTTGTCCTTATGAAGCACTTTAAAATTTCATCTACTTTACCTCATTTTCATCTCCTAACAACCTGATGAGGTACGCAGAGCAACGATTAACATCTCTATTTTAAGATTAGGAAACTCCAATACTACAAAATTAGTTAAGTGGTATAACAGACCTGCAGCATGGACAGCCCCCGGGAGCTTGTTACATGCTAGCTGCCATGAAGTCTATTTCAACTTACGGCAATCCCATGTGTGTCAGAGCAGAACTGTACTCTACAGGGTTTTCAATGGCTCCTTTTTTGGAAGTAGATGACCAAGGCTTTCTTCTGAAGAGCCTCTGGGTGGAGTCGAAACTCCAACCTTTGGATTAGCAGCCCAGTGTGTTAACCGTTTGCACCACTCAGGGGCCCCGGGAGCTCGTTAGAGATACAAACTCTCAGGCACCACCCCAGGCCTACTGCATCAGAATCTGCTGTTTATACAAGATCCCCAGTCGATTCATATGCGCATTAAAATTTGAAAAACATTGATATAGACGGGCCTAGAAACCAGGTCATCTAATTCCAAGAGGAATGCTTTTTTTCCTAAACTGTACTCATTCTCTGTAACTGCTGGTCAGTGCCAAATTTTCATTTGTTTTCCAACTTGGCGAAATTAAGAAGTTAACTCTCACCCAGTAAAGGACACTTACAGTGTTTTGCCCTTAAAAAAAAATATTAAACCAGATTAAATTACCTTCATTACCAGTCTTGGTAATTCCGTTGTAGCCATTTTCTTGACTGATGTATAGACCCCTATGAAATGAATCCTCTAAGAAGAAGATGGAAAAAAAACAAGACAGTGATCAATGGATTCAATTAGTTACAGTATAATTCTACCAGGACGAAAAAGAAGGATCAAGATGCAATTCAACTACTCCAGGGTGGCTAAAATACTTTACCCAGAAAGCACACCATTTCTTTCCCACATTCTTCAACTATTAAGTTCAGGAAAGCACAAAACAGCTGCTCCTAAGACACCTGGGAAAATAACCACAATAAATGCAAGGCTCCTCACAACTGGAAGTATTTAAATACTATTTTAATAGTCTAGGCAAGATGACAACTGCATTTCTTCACAAGCAGGAAGTGTCATACAGACCAATTTTTCTAATGATGGCAAATAAACTCCTCTCATGACGTAACAGTCAACCATGAATTAACTCTGTGGTTACTTTAAGACCACAGTTTTGAAACACGTGAGCGGGTTTTTTCCTTCAACTTTTCAAATCAATTCCTTCGATCAAGATTCTTTGTTGAATAGAAACAAGAACGCTTACACAATACACCTAGGAAAAGCTGCTTCATTTAGCATAGTAAAATGTAAATTCAAAGGATTTACTGTAAAATATGTTAATCCTAGGAGTTCGAATGAGTAAATATAAACACACAAGGTTTTTTGTTTGGTTTGGTTTTGGTTTTGGTTTTGTTTTGCTTTTGGTAATTTCAGAGTTGCTTTGTGCCAACGTATGAGTAGTTAATAGGTTAGTGAGATTCCAATCATTAAAATTAACACGCAGGACACAGAAACAACTATTTATGATACCTGGGTAGAACGGTTAGCATATTAAATAAAGCCCTCTGCAACACAAATACTATTATTCAAGAAAGCTGTACATCTATTCAAAGGAAAAGATTTTTTCTAGTTTAATAATGTGTGATGAATTAATAAAGCTGATCAAGTGATTAATAGAATCTACATTCTTAATCTTATTATTTTCAAAGATGAAATGTCTTTTCTGCCAAGAGCCAATTGTCTCCACTGGCTTAAGAACAATAAAATATGATTGACTACGATCTACCTGCTCTATCTGAGATAACCTGGCATGGGCATACCTTTAATTCTCCTTGTATTTCTTTATCAAGATACACAAAGCTGTTAGTGGTTTATCCCTCTGAAACCTGGGGACTCGGGTAAATAACTTTTAACAGTGGGTGCACACATTACAGTTTACAGAGCACTGTGGCATAATGCTATTCAAAGTTTTGCTTGATTTAAAATGTTTAGAGTCCAACCACAGTGTCAGCCTGCCCAGAGAAATCTCTCAGAAAAGTTTTCACACTCTGTTGGGTTAAGAGACAGTGGGTATTAATCCCATGGCTTTTACGCCAAGCTTCCTTTTTGTGGTCAGCAGAGAAGCTATGTGGTTGGTCTGAAGGAGTCCAAAGTCTTTTTTCTGTGTTAAAACAAGGGAAAGTGGGCCGGTTACAGAGTAAAAGAAAAACCACAGCCAGCTCACTCTGCTGTAGCTTTTCCCTTAAATGTGGCCTAGAGCTATTCTGCTTTCCAAAAAAAGGTTTAATTTAAACCATACACAGTGCTGCAGGCTGCCACGTTTCCAAACTCAACATTCCTTTCTAATCTGTGCACTTCAGAACCAACATACTCTGCTTCCAGTGGTACTCAGACTAGCTTTAATAAATAAAATATCACTGCCCATCCATTACTTAATTTGATAATAATGCGCCCTTTTTTCCCTTCCTCTATTGACATTATTCTAAGTGCTTACTCAAGTGTGTAGAACTGTTGTAAACACCACCTTTAAAATATCGGTTTGGTTCTCTTCTGGGGAGTGGAGGGAAGGAGAGAGGGAGCTACAGAGTGAGGAAGCGGATGAACGTTAGCAACTGGTCCAGAGCACGAGAAACACATCGCTTTGTGAAGAGGTGGCATGTGCCAAAAATAGCTTATAATCTTTATGTTTCAAAGCAAAAATAAAAACAAACGTCTGTCTATTCCTTGGATTTGACACCAGAATCCACGCTGTTATTCAAAATGTCACCAGAGAGACCACAGCCACCAGAACACACAGCCACACAACCAATACGGGTCTCTCTGGCCATGCGTGTGGCTGGTGCGGATCACCACATCGGCCAGAGTGAGCAGCATGAATAGTCCACAGTTGGGGTGCTTTAATTTTTTGCCTCTGTGTATTCACTTGCACGTTCATTAAGAGCTCCAGCCCCAGTGGGAAGTCCCGCACAAGGTTTTCTATGTGACTTACCATGCTCTATTATACATGACACTTGTCAATTAAAGAGGAAACCCTTTTAAAGCCAACTGAAGTTAAGCTGGTACTTTCTTCAACATCTGATTTACCGCTGCAGTTATCGTCCAAAGAGAAGTTTGTTTTAGAACAATGATAGCAGTAGTAATCCTCCTGTTTCAGTAGTTAGGGATTTAAACACATTCAGGGCACCGGGGACCAGTCAAAAGGTTTCCTTCACCAGACCTATGTATTTTCAGAACTAAAAGGAAGGTCTTACTGATGGGATAACTGCCAAGATTGGACAATTTTTCAGCCTAGCAGTTTAGAGAATATCATTTTAAACTACCTGATATAATATAAATGTGGCACAATAGATCAATGCAGTGAATTCTCTATAGTCAGTAAAATGCTCTACCAAATCATGGAATCCATTAATAATGATTACTGCCCCCGTGCCTTTGCCACAAAAGTAATGCCCAATGCTGCAACCCAATGGTCTCTAATAAATATACACAAGTCCCACAATAAGAACATAATCATAACATACTAAATTAGTACAGATTCCAGGGAAAGTAAAAAATTAAAACCCCATTATACAGGATGGCCCCTGTTGGAACTTATTTTGCATTGTAAAATACACTTTCCTGATCTGTAAGATGGGGCTAAAGAGGAGATGATCTCTGAGGGCCCTCCCAGCTCTAGGAGTCCAAGAGTGTTTAAAGTTTTCTCAGGGGTGTTAATTCTTAATGAACTCACTTTAGGACTTTTACCAGCACACCAATAATAATTAACATTAATAAGGGCCCATGAAACTTTTGCAATGAAACTTTAATTTGGATTGATCTGGAGAGAAAAGAACACAGTGTAAGCGAGAAGATTTCAACTTCGGATGTTTAATGTCAAATCTAATTTGTTCCTGAAAAACCGAGAGTGGCTCGTTTGGACTGCTGAAACAATTTCCTGGAAATTTAGGTAGATGGCCCAGCATGTATGAACACACTTAAGAAAGTATACCTTTAAACTCTTCTTTAAAAGAATAAATTCAGAAATATATTTCAATTATATTCTAGCTAATAATGACAATTCATATTCATTTTTTATTTTTTAACCAACATGATGATAAACCTTTTATGTGAATTACTCTTGTTTACTTCTCACAACAAGCTATTATTCTCCCCATTTTACAAATGAGGAAAAACCGAGGCTTATGGAGATTCAGTAACCTCTCCAAGGTGACAGAGTTGATAAGGAACCAAGAGAGAATTTAAACCCAAGTTAGTTAGGCCCCAGAGCCTATGCTCTTAGCTACAATGTAGACACTGCCACTTCTTGGTGAACTGTACCCATGTGGCAAGCTGATGAAAACGGGTTACTACCTTCGTGTGATGCTGACTACTTTAAGCACTAAAGGTCAGGTCTCAAATTGAGATTGGCTTATATACAGATTATTTCTATACTATGGATTTTTAATTTGCTGTATTTAAATGTATGCTTTTAATTTCTCAATTTTCAATATTTACCAACAACCTGAGTTGAGATAAAAGAAAGGATTCTCCTAACCTCAGGAGTCGAGTATCAAATTGTCTCCTACTCCCTGTAACAAACCTTTCAAAATGCTCTTGACCTAAAGGGAGAAAATCTAACGAGGGCCTTTGGGTAAACTCCTCTTAAGAAGCTCTTTCTTCTCCAGCTGTATGTAAAAGTCAGGTTTTATAGACCTTCCTAAGCTGATCAGTAAGGAGACAATTAAAAAGACATGGAACCCCATGTACAGACAAACAACTTACTTGAAGCTATGAGGACAAGGGTAGCCCAGCAACTCATAAAAGAATAAACTAAGCACACTAGAGTCCTTGGACCATCACATGTCTGAAAAGGCAGGAAGATCTATGAGCTATTTTTAGCATATCAAAACCTCAAATAGAAACGATACAGTTAACCATGAATCGACTGCACAAGCTAAAACATCAACCAACTCATCGCACAAGGAGTATTTCAGACTCTTACGCTGATGGCTCATTTCTATTGCATGCTAAGTTACAGATGTCTGTTTGCTTTTTAAAAAAATGGTAAAACTAATTATTAACAAATGCAGCTTGTCTGGAAGACAAAAGTTTTCAAAGCATGGAATAAAAAATAACTGAGGCTCTTGATAATAAAAGGGTTGGAAGTTAGAGAATTAAAGTCAAAAAGGCATCACCAGCTAACCTGAATCTTGTATCTTTCCTATAACAACAAAACCAAAGATCATATTATCAGGAAACAACTACATGGAAATCATAAATACCTACAGAGATTGCAGGCAAATAATTGAAGCAGGATGGTGTAACATAAGAGGAGTATAGGGAATGGGGGACTATGATAAACTAGAAAGTATAGCTCCTATCTAAAGGCATTCAAATTCAAATGTTTTAAAACATTGTGATGGCAGCTTTCAACCTAAAGAACACTGATTTACCAGTCCTGAATTCAACACACTCATTTCATTGATTAGGAAACTTGGTTTTAGAGATGTAAAAGCACTTGCCTAAATTCACTGCCTGAATTCACACACTGCCTTAAGTGACTGTGTCAGGATTGGAAAGAAAGTTTCCTGATTCTCATTCTTGAGCTGGTTTACTGAACAAATCCAGTACTTATACCAGCCAGGCCCTCTGGTAAAAAAGGGCTAGAAAGAAAAATGATTTAAGACCCCTGCCCTCACTCAGAGTACGAAATACAGACAAGGAAACAAACATTACAATACAGTATTAACCAGGGCTCCTAACCAGTTCAAACAGATTCAGTCATGGCCGATGAAGTAAAATCAGAACAGACCCAATTTTTAAAATTTGGGCGAAGCAGAACAATAAGTGGAATAGGAAAAATTATGGGTAGAAGCCCTGGAACGGGAGACTTGGAAGATGCAGAGTCAGCCCCTTCATGAGCCTGATGTGGGAGACTGGGTTATTGCCAGGATGGTGGACAGCGACACACATTCAAAGCGGCACCTTCAGCTGCCATCTTTGAGTGGGGCACCGCTGTTTCCAACTCTGGAAGTCAAGAGATTTGGTTGCTATGCAACACACATGCTGCCCTTGTTTTCTAAGAAGAATATTAAGCTTCTGGCAGGGCTTCGACCCATCATTTTTCCCATTCCGCTTATTCATTCCACTTGACCCACATTTTAAAAATTTGGGTCCGTTTGGGTTTCACTTCCTTGGCCATGACTAAACCAGGCAGAACTGGTTCAAAGCCCTGGTATTAACACTACAATTCTCTGTTCTCAAACTACAGTGAGAACACAGGAGGCCAACAGAAGCCACTTTAGGGATGGAATGCTCAAATTTTAGTGTCCAATCTTTGTATGTATAAGCTACTGCGTGATACTGTGTCTGCACTTCATTTTTTCTATCTTTAAGGAAACACATCACACAAAAAGGGGGGAAAAATGGCCTCCAATTTTTTTTTTTTAATCATGACACTCTTAGAAAGCCTTAGTCCAAGAAAATTCTAATGGCCCAGTTATAAATCTTCCAAAATGAGAATTTATAATAGAAATACTGACAGACTTTTAATTATGGCAGCACTATGGGGCTTTGTATAATAAAGCCCACATATTTTCAGCTTAGATCATTATTTATAGGATGCTTCTTAGAAAGGATTTTATTTACAAGTACCGGCCTGAATCAATGAGGCAAAGTTTTACACAAGGAAAGGAAGTGCAAAGTACACTGTTTGAAAAAAGCAGGGGATTTACCTCCTGGGGTTCAGGAGGCCCAGGGACCAGAGGCTTTGGGCAGTGAATGATGATTTTGACTCCTCCAGTTTGTATAAAAGGTTGAAGTTCAGTCTGGCGCAGTGCAGCATTCCACAAGACCTGCTGCCTCTTTGGGCAGGCGATTAATCTCATGATCGATAGACCATATGATTAGGCACTAATAGCTGATAGGAGGAGAGAATAAACAACCATAAATTTGCTTTGTACTGAGTAATCCAAGTGTAAGCGGGGTCATTTAATGGCCACATCGGGTCATGTTACCTAAGGGGCCCATATGGAATAAAAAAATGGAAGATACATACATTTTTAAAGATCTTCAATTACTATCTCAGGGTTACAGGAGCAGGGTGGGGCTCTCTGAGCAACTTCTATTATTTTAGTATTCTTCAGCGACAGATGCAAAGGTTTCCACATTCTGAGTGTGGAGGGCTGATTGCAGAAAGAGTAATGGAAAAGTCCTATTGTTGAAATAACTCCTCTATAAGCACCGTCATCAACCACCCTCAGTATAACATAAGTTGCCCTGGGTGGTCTGTCTCATCACTCCATGAAATGCTGGAATCTGTGCTGAGAAGAGAATCTAAAGGGAAGCAGCACACAGGACCCAGAATACTGCTGTGTGCGCCACTCAGTCAAAGCAGTTGCTGGACTGTTTAATTTCGCCTTTGCATACAGATCACTGCTCTGAGTTCCAGGGCTGTTTCTCAGGGTGTCATGAACTTCCAGTATCGAGAATGGTTAAGCGACATAAAAGCTGGGATCCAGAAGGTCATAAATCTCATTCTTTCTTTTCTCCTTTTCCCCGGCTTCTTCCCTTTCTAAGACTCTGACCTCCTCCACCAGCCACTTGAAAGAAAGAAATCAATCACCCCCAGACTAAAATGAAAACCTGAGCCTTTGCTAACATGGGATGGGTTTCCCTTGTCTGAGACAAAATTCAAGAAAATCTGCAAAATGTCAATTCCCTCTTATGTGTGGCCTTCTCCCCACCCCCACCGGGAGTCCTGGGAAGCAAAAAGCCCTTAAGCTCTTGTTATCAATGACCACAAGAGAGGAAAGGAAGACACTTTGTTAGCGTAAAAGGAATGTGCCAGAGAAAGTAATTGTTGGATAAAAAAGAACATCAACTGGTCTTGCTACTGTGTTCTCAGCCACACAGCAAACTACACAAATCTCTTTTCTTTGAAAACTATCTGGGAAACAAGGCCCTCCAATCACCCTCTCCACTTCTGAATTGTTCCTCCCCAGCCCCCATCCTCTTCATCCCCCTCCCTCTCCATTCTTACTAATATGGCCTTTGTTAATTCCCAAGCCTTGAGGGAACAACTGTTCACAACCCTTCCTTCTAGTCTAATTGTTCAATACTGCTGATAGCTCTTGAGCCCACAGAAGAGTATTCGATCTGCTCTTTAAGACAGCAGTCGCTTCAGACACCCTGGGGTTTGTTGGGGGAATTTTTTTGTTGGTATTCTCAGGAAGCTGGGAAATTCATTCCCCCATTCAAAGACAGGCATTATCAATACCTCTGAAGAAGTCCAGTGTTAGAAGCAGTTGCTATAGACAAGCCAGACAAGAATTTCAAAATTTGCTCTGAAAATTCATCTTGGCTTGCCTTTATTCCAAGAATTTCCACCGACAGAATTTCTGAGCTGGACAGCTTTTTGGCCAAATATGTTGTACCACGAAAGGATGCCCTGCTGGGTCAACTCACAAGGGACATGTCTCTCCTAACATTTTTTGGAACAATAAAACCAGCCTTGCTGGGGACACCCATACTAACTTCCAGTCCAGAGGAAACACTGCCTGGGAAGGAAACAAAATATGGGGCCAGGTTAGCTGTCTGATCCAATGTCCTCGGCTCACAGGGGAGGGACATAAGGCACAGTGGTAGAAAGGGGTTTGGCAGAGAATGGAGACAAAACCAAGCAGAGCGGAGTCTTAACCCCTGGAAACAAAACTCATGGGCCACTGTCTACTCCTCTATACTACTCGCCTCCTGACATGTGTACTCAGATTTTTTTTAAGTTCTTCCTTAGTGTCAATTTTGGCCACCTCTGAAACATCAAGAACATAGGGAAGAGATGTCCAGTCCCCTTCTTAAACTGATCTGAATTTTCCCCAGAAGAGAAAACCTCCTTTCCAGACATATAGAGACTATTAGATCTAACCTTGTCCTCACGGAAATTCTGAAGGGTCTATAGCCAATCTGTAGTAATAATAACCATAATAATAATTATCATTCACTGAACATCTAAAGCAGACTAGGACACTTACAAAACCATTCATAACTGTGAAACACCCCTACGAATTATTATTGTCCCACCCTCCATTTTACAAATGAAAAAACTGAGACAAAACTCAAAGAGGTTAGGCAACTTGCCCAAAGTCACACAACCAGTCAGCATAAGAGACAAGACGTGAATGCACATCTACCTGACACAAAGGCTAATTAATTTTGCACTGGATTATACTGTCTTCCTCACTGGTCCTGAGAATCTGAGGGTGAGATTACCCTATCCAAACCAAACTCATTGCCACTGAGTTGATTCGGACTCACAGCAATCCCACTGGACAGAGTAGAACTGCTCCACATGGTTTCCAAGGAGTGGATTTGAAATGCTAGCCTCTTCATTAGCAGCCAAGCTTTTAACCACTGTGCCACCAGGGCTCCAGGGTTACCCTACAGCTCTGAGGAATTAATTGGGACTGGTACCAATAGCTGGCCCTTCTGGCTTACATTTTTCCAAGCATGAAAGCAATACACTCTTGCACCATTCCCATGGATACCAGAGTCTCGTATCACTAATCAGAAGCAAGATGAGTCAGTCTTAGCAGAAATACTTAGCACAGACTGAGGCCATGGCTATGTGGGCAAAGAGGAGTGGAAGAGACTAAGCGTTTTTTAAAACCTTATTTAGAACAAAAACAAACAAAAAAAAGGAGAAAACTACTCATTTATTCTTTCATCCTCAGCAAACGTTGGCTGAAGCACCTACAGCGTACCAAACTTTCCTAGGTTTCTCTAAATTGAATTAGAAAAAGACATACTTTTTTCCCAACTTCTCTTTGCCTATTTAGACCCTTTGGTATCAGCCGTACTAAAGGTTAATTCTCCAGTGGTCCTTCATTGCCCCATGTCACCTAGATATGGATGCTCTGTAAATGGAATGAGAACCTATTGCTGACTTAACTATTTCTGTTCCAGTTACTATTGTTGCTAGTGCCACCGAGTAGGCTCCAACTCACAGCAACCTTATGTATAACAGAACAAAAGATTATTGGGTCCTGCGCCATCCTCACAATCACTGCCATGTTTGAGCCAGTTGTTGCAGCCACTGTGTCAATCCATCTCCCTGAGGGTCTCCTTTTTCACTGACCCTCTACTTTACCAAACATGGTGTCCTCCTCTAGCGATTGGTACCCTCAATGATGCATCCAAAGTAAGACAAAGTCTCACCATTCTTGCTTCTCGGGAGCATTCTGGCTGTTCTTCCTCCAAGTTTCCCCAGTTACAATAGAGTCATTTTTTGCCCATTTCTAAGCAGGAAGTACCAAGAAAGTACAGTTAGGGAAATGCATTTCTAAACAATGAGAGCATCAGACAGTTATCCACATTCTCCCGAAAAGAAGGCTCATGTAAAAGATTTCAACAGTTCTTCTACTCAGTAGCTTTCTGTTGTTACCCAAAGGTACACAGAGACATGAAAAACAAGACAAATTAGGCCTTCGACCAGGTACTGACAATGATGCCCCTTGAAGTCTTCTGGAAGGAACTAAGTCATAAAGAATCAGCAGGAATTAGACAAAGGGGTTAGGGAGGGTGTTGAGAGAGGCAGAGGGAATGGCAAATACAGAAAGGTTCAGGGACAAAGAAGGTGGAATATTTAAAAAGCTACAAATAGAATACTGTGGCTACAAGGTAGGAGGTGATGAGAAGGCTAGAGAGAGGAGCAGGGGGCAGGAATTTTAAGAGGGAATTCATTTATTCTTTTCATTTCACAAAAGCTGTTGAATACCTACTATGTACCAGGCACCATGCTAGGCCCCGGAGATACCAAAATGGGTTAGCAACGTTCCAGGATACCTGTTACCACCACTGCTCAACAATGGGCTGTACCTAAAGCAGCTGGTTAATGTTCAGTGTGTAATGTAAGCTGGAATACAAGAAAACACCCTTTGCTTTTCCAAATTGACCTACTAAATTAAACTATTCACACCTGGAGGGGAAGGGCTCACTTGCACTGGTTTACAATGAACATTATTAGCCAACCCCCCAGGATAATGCTGGACTTTTGCCCACTCATTAATATTAATTGCAACATACATGGATGCAACCCTGTGTTCTCCCATTCCCCCAATTTCAGCCCTCACACCAAGGTACGTTCTTAATCCAACTAAAGTTTCAGGACACACAATTCGGTGAAGCTGGGACTATAAAAATTCACATGGTATCATTAAGCACCACTAGGTGAAAAAAAGAAAATTACATGCTTTCCAACAATACAGAAAACCCAAAGCCTATTTCCAAAAGGGGGAAAAAAAATCACCCTGGATGCTGTAAAAGAAGGCAGAATGGTCTTCCAACAACTAACACATTAAGGCTCAGAGAGTTTTTCACATAGTAAAATTCTATTTTGAAAATACAAAATAAAATAAAATACGTCAATCACCAGAGACTTGCCTCCATTACAGCTAAACCTAAAAGTTATTAGGCCACAGAATCTCTTCTTTGGTGACTGAAACTAATTTTAGAATTTAAAGATGCACTCAGTCATTCTCTGTGACCTCCATCATATCTTCAAATATTCAGAACCCAACTTGTTTACGGTGGTATTATGGTTGTCGTTGTTAAGTGCTGTCAAGTGGATTCCGACTCATAGCGACCCTTTGTGACAGAGTAGAACTGCTCCACTGGGTTTTCTAGGCTGTACTCTTTACAGAAGCAGATCGCCAGGTCTTTCTCCCACAGACCCGCTGGGTGGTTAAGAACCACCAACCTTTCAGTTAGCAGCCAAGCGTGTTATCATTGCACCACCAGGGCTCCTTAGGTTTATGATAACACTGAGGAATGAATGATCCACAGCTTCAGGGTTATTTTCACTTGAAAAGAACCATCCATAAGATCCACTGACTGACAAGTCAGTCTGGTGTCCTAACAAAGTGAAATTTCGGCAAGCCACCAGATTCCAGTCCTTCCTGAACCTAGCCAGTCGCACTCCACTTTCAGCTTCTAGTAAATACCTCAAGAGAAATTAAGTTAAACACACATAAATTAAGTTAAAGATATATAACTGTTAACCATTTCATGAGAGAAGACAATCCATTCATTCCCTCAGAAACTTTCATCAAATATCTTCTATGTATCCCACAGAAGCAGTCCCTTCTTATAAAGAGTACACTATCTGGAGGAGGAAGGAGAATACTGGGGCAGTGGGCCACAGGTAAATCTACACAATTACAACAGGAAAGGTAGAGTCGTGAAGTCACTTTCACACAGAGTGCCACAGGAGCATGAGCAAAGAGCACCAAACAAGTCCAGAGTAACATAGGAAGGCTTCCTGGAGGAAGGGTTTTATGAGCTGAGTCTTGTGGAACAAATAGAAGGTTCAAAAATACACGAGAAAGAAGCAGAGACTGGGGTGATGTGGCTACTAGTCAAGGAATGCCAAGGCAGGCTCTAGAAGCTAAAAGAGGCAAAGAACAATTTCTTTCTTGGAGCCTCCATAAGGAACTATTTCTGCTGACACCTTGATTTTAGCCCCATAAAACTGATTCTCGGCTTCTTACATCCAGAATAGTAAGATAATAAATTTGTGTTGCTTTAAGTCATTAAATTTGTGGTAATTTATTACACAAGCACTAGGAAACTAAAACACAGAGCTTATGTGAATATAAGAACCAAAAAAAGAAAAAAAACAACCAAACGCACTGCTGTCAAGTCAATTCCAACTCATAGTGACCCTATAGGACAGGGTAGAACTGCCCCACAGGGCTTCCAAGGAGCGCCTGGGGGATCTGAACTGCCGACCTTTTGGTTAACAGACATAACTCTTAGCCACTACGCCACCAGGGTTTCTGAATATAAGAGTTTAGTTAAATCTGCACTAACTTGACCCCACAAGTCTGGAGCAAAAAGGCATGCCAGAGAAGAGAGACAATGTGATCGCATTCATCACTGAAAAATTAAGAATCATGTATAGAGCATAAAACAGATTCAGCATACTATAAAAGGTTTGAATTGCTTACATCACTGAGAGTGAGCAATCATTTATTGTACAGGGAATTAATATTTGAGTGCATATGATATGTCCAGGGAGTCCCTGGGTAGTGCGAATGTTTAACATACTCAGCTGCTAACCAGAAGGCTGGAGGTTCAAGTCCACCCAGAGGCATCTAGGAAGGCCTGGTGGTCCACTGTTGAAGAATCAGTCACTGAAAACCCCAAGGAGCACAGTTCTACTCAGACACACATGAGGTGGCCATGAGCCAGAATCAACCCTATGGCAACTGGGTTTTGCTTTTATGCTGTGTTCAGCACCACCGCAGGCTCAGCTTCTCCTGCATAAAACTCACTATTCCACAGACATCTAAACTCAATCCCATGTGTAGTAAGGAAAGTGCCAGGAGTGCAGGGATTTTCTCTTTTGTTCATAGGTGTTTCCCCAGCATCCAGAGCAATCCCTGACACATAGTAGATACTCAGTGATATTTACTGACTTTTTGAAAGTCAAGATAACTAAAAATTTACATAACCTAATATACTTGTGAATAATAACC
Source organism: Elephas maximus indicus (assembly GCF_024166365.1). Classification (NCBI taxonomy): domain Eukaryota; kingdom Metazoa; phylum Chordata; class Mammalia; order Proboscidea; family Elephantidae; genus Elephas; species Elephas maximus. The sequence goes on along the minus strand of NC_064821.1, from coordinate 106,288,616 downwards.
AAGTCATTGAGTGGACAATGTTTTCTTCTCAAAGTCTATCTGATCGGCCAGACCCTGCAGATTGTCAGGAAACATCCTCCTCACGACTGTACTTCTGGTTTTAGCCATACAGTGTGAGGTGTCATAAAAACGGCAAAACAAAACTCAGAGAGAAAGTCCGTGAAATCAGGTTATACAGCAGTATGTTAGCTCTGCGTTTCTGCCATGCTTGGGGGAAGCATTAATTTCCTCGAGTGTTTTTCTCCTTGGTTTAGTGCTGAAATGGCACAAAACAAGCAGAGGCCTCATTCTCTTAGATTTACTATTAATACCACAGCATTTCAAGAATAAAATATCTAAAGGCAGATCGACAGACCTTTAATTAAATGAAATTTTAGAGGCATTTGAAATATTCCAAAGTTAAGGGCTAAAGGGGAAGGCAGTATTGCACTTATATTGATAGGGATTAAGTGACAGCAGTGGCTAAACAAGACAGGTCAACACACATTTCCTAGAGGACCATGTATGTCAGGTACACTCTGCTGCTGGGTGTCATTATCCTTCTGCTAGAGATGGACCCCACGTATGAATTAAACAGCTGCAGGCCCTAGGCTAATGGCTAACACAAAAGAAAATAAACATTCATTCATTCAAAGAACATTCCCTGAGAATCTACCCCATGCCAGGCTCAGTACTAGATCCTAAGGACAGAAAAACAACTCTTACTAGTTATTGGACATTTCCTTTGTACCAAGTAGCTGTGCTAGGTATGAGTTATGGCCCCCATACTATCATCCTCCTTTTCATAATGAGGAAACTGGGGCTTAGAAAGGTTTGGTAACTCTCCCAAGTTCATGTGGCTAGTGCTTGGCAAAGTAGGAATCTGAATCCAGGTACATGTGAGCCCAGAGCCCATTTTCTTACGTACAAGTTCAAGAATGCTCAGCCCTGCAAGGGCCCAGCATTGGAACTTTGCCTGTCACTAAATGCCATCACAAGGTCAGATCTCCACACACACACACACACCCCAGGCTGAGAGTAAATTTGGAGACAAAAGTTTTCCACAGAACTACCAGCTCCAGGAATATAAACATGATTGTTTAAAACGTTCTAGAACAGTGGTTCTGAAGCTTCAGTGTTCATCAGAATTGACTAGAGGGCTTCTTTAAAGACAGATTGATTGTTGGGCTCCGCCCCCAGAATTTCTGATTCAGTAGGTGTAGAGTAGGGACTAAGGATTTATTATTTCTGACACATTTCCATGTGATGCTGAGCCAGGGACCACATTTGCAGAACAACTGATATAAAAAGCCCTGGTGGTGCAGTGGTTAAGCATTTGGCTGCTAATCAAAAGGCTGGCAGCTCAAATCCACCAGGCGCTCCTTGGAACCCCTACAGAGCAGTTCTACTCTCTCCTACAGGGTTGCTATGAGTCAGAATCTACTCGATGGCAGTGGATTTTGATCTAGAAATCTATAATATAATCTCTGCAAGGCAAAGATACTCTTTTTTTTGTTCACTGTATCTAAACAATGCTTGGCACATAGTAAGTGCTCAGAAAACATTTATCAAATGAACAAATGAATCTGCACTTGAAAAACAGATAACCCGATTTATTAGAACTGCATGTAAACTATGCATAAATAGGTTCTGACTGGGGCCTGGCAGATCAGCCCATCATGAAGGAGCTTGAGCACCTTAATGAATGTTGTGACACTTTCTTTAGCTGTTCAGAGGTACTGGTATCACAACTTTTCTCAACCACAGTGGCATATTAGAAAGAACATCGAGTCAGTGCTATATGTGGATTCTACAAAGCTAATTCTGCACAGGCTGCTTAGGGATAACTTCCTAACCTAGTGACGCTTATTCTTCTATAATTTGGGTTACTGGGAAGATCAGAAATAACAAATATGAAGTGTTCAGCTGTGTGTTAGCACGCAATAAACCAAACCCAGCGCCGTCAAGTCGATTCCAACTCCTATCAACCCTACAGGACAGAGTAGAACTGCCCTGTAGAGTTTCCAAGGAGCGCCTGGCAGATTTGAACTGCCGACCCTTGCGTTAGCAGCTGTAGCACTTAACCACTATGCGATAAGGATTCTTAAATGGTAGCTATGATTAACTCAATCACAAACATAAGTTTGTCAGGGTCATCACATAAATCTTGATCTTGAGTAAATATTCATTTGTTCAATAATATTTAGCGAATATTTGCTGAGCATGCCATTGGCCCTGGGGGGCATGTTTGGTTCCCAGATTCCACATTGAATAATGGGTTAAAAAAAAAAAATCCCTTCTCCTGCCACCCCAAAGAACTTGTTCTTCTAAAACCCCAGTGAGGAAAGGTCCCAAAAAGTGCTCTAGAGGAGCTGAAGGACACGAATCAACAAGAGTTATGTACAGAGGTGAAGCCAGGTGTTCCTCCTCTTGAGGAGGCATGAAGAGGGTTGAGTCAACAATCCTACTTGCTCTTGGGCCAAAGAGTTGCCACATAAGCGGTTCTCCTGGCAGGTGTGAATGTATCAGGAAAGAAGCTGCACTGTCTGGTGGCTACAGCAGGGAAGTTCTATGCCAGGCTCTCTCTTAAGTTCTTGGCACCAGGTGAGACACCTTCAATATGCCACAAGAGTCTCTGTCCATGTCTTTCAGCCTCCATATCTGAAAATGAGAAGCAACACATCTTGCAAAATGCCCCTCCCTCCTGCAAACACTTTAGGGAGAGTATCTGCTATGTATATCTGTACCAAGTTACACTGTAAAACTAAAATTACAAGGAAAGAAACCAGATAGCAGAAAATAACCTTTACAATTTCATATTCCAGTGTTCATTCATAATGTAGAAGACTTAGAAAGGTACCCATTTGGACTCTCGGGAATAGGAAAATCCCAAAACCATAGTTTACTATTTTCAAAGGAATTTCAATATGGGCAGAAATCAAGAATACTGTTCTTCAGGCTAAGTTTATATCCTGAAATATGCTTCTTGTAAGAAATAATTTAAAAATGTAGAATCTAAAATTAAGCAAGAATAACATACAGTATGTTCAGCTTTGAAATTTGCCAAGACTCAGCCAAGTTTACCATAAACAGAAGGCAGAATTGTCTATTTTTAACTTTACAGCCCTTGGGTGATTAAAATTTTGAGCCATAATAAACAGCTTTTTTCTTCTTTGCAACATAATTTTTCATTTGAAATTGCAGTCTTTTTAGTTGTTTAGGAGACACGGATTGAACACTTCATGTTTTTAAATTCTTTCTTAAACGGAAATTTCTTGCAGAGATTAAATGCATTCATTAGTATGCCAAAAGCACACATTAACAAAAAACAAGAAAAAAGCCTCACCAAGGTCCAAAACTTCTCATCTTCTTTCTGTTTTAAGTGTTTAACAATTAGCATCTTTGGTCAGTTTCATTTTAGGGGAACACAGTAACCAACCCCATCATTCAGTCCATACAAGTGGAGTCATCACAAACACCTCGCCATCACTCAGCCAACTATATGGCAATTTGGCATATTTGTGTACCTATTATGTCAGCAGAAAATATCTTATACCAGGAAAGACACTGCATATGCAAAACCAATAGCCTTTCACAGGCCAGTTAATTACATCAGTTAGCTACTATCTCCTGTGCATGATCTCTGTCGTAATGAAACTATTTTGGTGTGGAAATGAAACAGATCAAGACAAGCAGATCAGGAAACAGAAGGGATTTAGGGCCATATAGAACGTCAATGGGCTGAGTCATACAGAACATAACCTTGGCCCCCAAAAAAGGACATAATTTTTTTTTTCCTCTGCAATGAGTAAAGTTGGTGTGTTTTTCCCCTTTTGACATCGCTTAGTGCTAAACAGCGCAAAACTGTCTAGAAATAATCAAATTTAACACTATTGCCTCCTCATGGAGAGTTATTAGCAATTGAGTTACTGGCAATAAACTGAAGCCCAGTACCATAAGTACTGGCTTGTCACATGATTGTTTTTTCCCTGAGGGCCAGGGAAGAGTCAAAGATGACACCTAGCTTCTGGAAGGGACAACATGGTGAAGAATGGCGACAGTCCCTGCTTTTGAAACATAGGAAGATAATGCAGATTTGTTGGGAACAGGGCTTCAAATGGTTCGGAACCCCTGCCGAGAATTTGCGTTTGTAACAAGTTCCCAGGAAGTTAAATATGAGAATCACCCAGGGAACTTGTTAAACTTCAGATTCTGATTTGGTGTATCTAGGGTGGAAAAGCTAAGTTCCCTGCTGAGAGTTTGCATTTCCACTCCATATATACTGAATCAGAATCTACATTTTAAGAAGATCCCCAGGTGATTCTTATGTATAGCTTCTTGGGAACTTGTTAGAAATGCAAATACTCAGTAGGGGTTGAAACTGGAACAAACGGATTCAAAGCTATGGTTGGGAAAACAGGTCAGGCAGTACAAGGAGATGTTAACTCCAGTTTTTACTTTTTCATGTCGACCGTGGGTTTGAGGCTCCAGAGAAAGTTAACTCCTAGTTCTGTCTTCTAGTGCAAGAGAGAATATCTGCCCAACTTTCAGCAGACACTTTAAATATTTAAGGTTGTTATTACGGTTATCCTAAGGAATCTCTTCTCCAGACTTTGGCCACGGTTTCCTCAACTGCTCCTCATATGACAAGATTTCCTGATCCCTTGGCATCCGGGTCTCCATTTTGTAGGTCCTCCTCTTAGCATTTTGTACCCAAAACTGGGCACAAAATTTCAGCTGCGGTCAGACCACAGCCCAACACAGCATTAGCTTTTTAAACGGCAGTGTTGCACTGCTGGCCCCTATTAATCTTGTGGTCAGCTTACACACTCTTGGGTTGTTTTCACGTGAACTGCTACCAAATTAGGTTTTCTCCACGCTAACTCTGTATACTGAAGTTTCTGGTTCTAAATGCAGGAGGCCCCATTCACTATCCTGTGTACCTTTTAACAGAAGATGGGGATTTCCATTCCCTCAGGAACTCTCATTCTTACCAGTCCCATCCCCAACTGTTCCACGATGCCCAGAGGTAACAGCTTTTTGGAATGAGCTTTCCCCTTGGTACATTCCAAAAGAGTAAAAGAGTTTGAAAATGCTCTTACCCCTTTTATCACGGGATTCTTCATATCCCAGACTACTTTATAAATACTATTTTTTTTTTCCTACAGAAAACATGTAAAGACACCAAGTGAGAAAACCTACACATAGGGAACAAGATAATTCCTCATTAGTCTTGGAGCAATGCGAGTGTACTCTAAGTCGTTTATTACTTCTTATGGAGTACAGGGTATACATTTTTATAATGCAAATTCAGAAACTGTACACTGGCCTTCTAAACCCTCCCACCCCACCCCCCCCAAAAATCAGCCAGGTATTTACCAGCATCCTTGGGGCCAGTAAACAATTTAGGTTATTTTCCGCAGGCAGGAGCAGTAAGGAATGTTGATTGCATTTACTTAGCTATCAGGATGTAACAGGCTGTGTAGCCTTCAGGGCAGGGGTACAGAAAAGTGTAATGGAGGGAACTAGGTTTTTAAAATATGTACACTGGCCAATTTTCAGTACTTATCTCAGCTTTACAGCCCCACTGCCTGGCTGTCTCAAGGTCATGTAAGGATCCAGAGCTTAGGGAGTGAGTGGTCTCACAGCTTCTACCTCCGGAGATATTCCTGTCATCATCTAGTGGGTATCATTCCAGTTTGGTGGAGACTAATGCCTAGATTTCTCCCAGGTCATGGAGCTGCAGGGAAAGCTTGCAAAACATCCTGCAAATTCAGCCCTTAGCAGATACCAAAACTCGTAGTACGAATCCCTGAGTACAGAAAGCAATTTTGTGCCTTTATGGAAGATGGTGGGAGTGTAAATATGCTTAACCTGATACTTATCACTGTTGGAAATGAGAATAAACTTAATAGCTAAGCTTGTTACACAATCTTTTAAGGAAGAATGGGAATACATCTGTCTGGAGTAATTTAGATGTAGCTGGGCCTGAAGGCAGGAGGAAAGACGAGATCACTTCCTAATAACTGTATGAGTTCATTAACTACACCAACATAGCAGGCGCCAACTCAGAACTGAGATGAGAGAATATCATGAAAGTTCACAGTTAGGGAATGTTGATCTGTATGACCTACTAACTCCTCAGCCTGACTTCCAGTTCAGTGACCCTAACTTTCTTTCTGGTCTGTAAACAGATACCCACAGATCTCTTTCTTAGGTAAAGGAAAAAAAGTCTCTTTCAACAGCAGCATCCAGGAGGCCCACCTTCTCTGCAGAATAAACAAGCCTTACTGAGCCCTCTCAGAAAACACCCAGCCTCACCATGGGTGGTATGTACAGTTAATCCACTCAGCTGCTACCCAGAAAGCTGGGGGTTTGAGTCCACCCAGCGTTGCCTCAGAAGAAAGGTCTGGAGATCTACTTCTGAAAAACCAGCCACTGAAAACTCTGTGGAGCACAGTTCTACCCTGATACACATGGAGTCGCCATGACACAGAATCAACTCAGTGGTGGCTGGTTTGGTTTTGGTTTTTTAACCACCTCAAAAACAATCTGTTACCTAATAACAGTATCTCCACTGGTCACACTCTGGGTTATACTTTGTTTTGTTTTTTCATTTTCTCCTCAATGTAATCATATGAATTAAGAATTATTGCTAGTTTACAAATTAGTAAACCAAGGCTCAGAGTTTAAATGATTTTTTATTAGAAAGGGTCAGACCCTGGATTCAGCCAATCTATCTAACCACAAAGACACTTTCCACTTCTAAGTTACTAGGGATAAGACCAGTGTATCTCAAAAATAATTTTGTTTACTAAAAATGAGTGGAAAAATGCTCTTGCCTCCTTACTTCTCTGAGAGAAAAGTTGCCATAATCACTTTTCTCATCATTCCACCTAAGTCTGCCTCCTTCAACTGGAAAAAAGAAAATGAGCCAACGCTAAGGATAGAGAGCATTTAATTTTTACATGCTAATTAATACATGCAGCCCTCGTGGCACAGTGGTTAAGAGTTCAGCTGCTAACCAAAAGGCTGGAAGTTTGAACCCACCAGCCACTCCTTGCAAACCCTATGGGGCAGTTCTACTCTGTCCTATTGGGTCACTATGAGGCGGAATTGACTCGATGGCAATGGGTCTGGTTTTTTTGTTCAATTAATACATAAATATCTACAACAACTGGGAAAGATTCCTGGCTTCTGTATTTCTTCCTCCAAATAAGCAAGAGGATCATAATTGTCCCTGACAAATCACTCACAGGCTTAAAGCTGTGGGCAACCCAAACACCTACACCTGAGGTTAGGTATATCTTAAAGCAGAGATTCTCAGCCCTAGTTAACTAGTTGCCATCAAGTTGATTTTGACTCAGGTCAAGGCCACATATGTCAGAGCAGAACTGTGCTTCATAGGGTTTTCCATGGCTGGTTTTTTTGGAAGTAGACTGCCCGGCCTTTCTTCTGAGGTACCGCCAACCTTTTGGTTAGCAGCCAAGCCAGTTAACTGTACCACCCAGTGACTCCTTCAGCTCTGGTTATGTACCTGAAATCACCAGGGAGCCTTAAAAAATACTAATGCCAGGTCCCACCTCAGTTGATTCCAAATGTGCAGCTAAGGTTGAGAACCAGAGTCCTAAAGCAATGGAACTAAGGGTTAAAATCAATACAAAATAAGTTTATTTAGAATTCATCCAAGAATGAAAAGACCCAGTAGGGAGACAGAAATGTCTATCCCAGTAATTTATATGACAAATCTGATTTTAAAAAGTGACATACACCAACAGTCAACATCATTCTCAATGGAGAGAGGCTGGAAACATTTCCCCTAAGGGCAGGAATAAGACAAGGATGCCCTTTATCACCACTCCTATTTAACACTGTGCTGTAAGTCCTAGCTAGAGCAGTAAGGCAAGAAAAAGAAATAAAAGGCAGCCAAATTGGTAAGGAAGAAGTAAAGTATCCATATTCGTGGGTGATATATGTGATGATTAAGGTTGTGTGTCAACTTGGCTGTGTCATGATTCTCAGTGGTCTGCAGTCATATGATGTTGTGATCACTCCCATGATGAGATATAATGTGATCAACTCCAGGATGGGATCTGCTGTCAGTAGCCAATCAGTTGAAAGGGAATTTCCTTGGGCACGTGGCCTACACTGAATATAAGTGGACACTCTGGCAAGGCTCATTGGCCTGTGCTCATACCACCAAGAAAACAGTGCCAGGAGCAAAGTGCACTCTTTGGAGTTAAGGTCCCTATATCTAAGAAGGTCTAGATCAGGGGAAGATTGATGACAAGGACCATACCCCAGGACCAACAGAGAGAGAAAGCTGTCCCCTGAAGCTGGCACCATGAATTTGGACTTCTAACCTCCTAGACTGTGAGAGAATAAATTTCTTTTTGTTAAAGCCATCCATTTGTGATATTTCTGTTATAGCAGCACTAGATAACTAAGACAATATGATACTATACATAGAGAACCCAAAAGACTCCACAAGAAAACTACTGGAAATAATAGAAAGATTCAGCAGAGTAGCAGAATACAAGATCTACATACAAAAATCAGTTGAAGTCCTATACACCAATAAAGAGAACTACAAAAAGGAAATTAGGAAAGCAATACCATTTATAATAGCCCCTAAAAAATAAAATAAAATACTTGGGGATAAATCTAATCAGGGGCATAAAAAACCTGTACAAAGAAAACTATAAAAAGCTACTGCAGAAAACCAAAAGACAGCTACATAAATGGAAAAACATACCATGCTCATGTATAGGTATACTCGACATTATGAAAATGTCAATTCTACCCAAAAAAAGCAATCTACAAATACAATGCAATCCCGATGATCCAAACACCAATAGCATTCTTTAATGAGATGGAAAAACTAATCATTAACTTTATACGGAAAGGAAAGAGACCCCAGACAAGTAAAGCATTGTTGAAGAAGAGGAGCAAAGTAGGTGGCCTTGCACTACTGGACCCCAGAACCTACTATACAGCTATGGTAGTCAGAACAGCCTGGTACTTGTACAGCGAAAGATGCATTGACCAATGGAACAGAATAGAGAACCCAGATATAAATCCATCTACTTATGGCCACCTGACCTTTGACAAAGGCCCCAAAGTCCATTAAATGTGGAAAAGACAGTCTTTTTAACAAATGGTGCTGACAAAACTGATGTCCACCTGTAAAAAAATGAAATGGACCCATACCTTACACCATACATAAAAATTAATTGAAAATGGAACAAAGACCTAAATATAAAACCAAAAACTATAAAGATCATGGGAAAAAAATAAGGTCAACACTAGGGGCCCTAATATATGGCATAAACAGCATAAACCGTCGAGTCGATTCCAACTCATAGAGACCCTATAGGACAGAGTAGAACCGCCCCATAGCGTTTTCAAGGAGTGCCTGGCAGATTCGAACTGCCTACCCCTTGGTTCGCAGCCATAGCACTTAACCACTACACCACCAGGGTTTCCATAAACAGCATACAAACCAATAATTAACAACACACAAACACCAGATGATAAGCTAGATAAACGGGATCTTCTAAAAATTAAACACTTGTGCTCATCAAAAGACTTCACCAAAAGAGTAAAAAGAGATCCTACAGACTGGGAAAAAAATTTCAGCTATGACATATCCAAAAAAGATCTAATCTCTAAAATCTATAGGAAAATCCAACACGTTTACAATAAAAAGACAAATAATCCAATTTAAAAAATGGGCAAAGGATATGAACAGATGCTTCACCAAAGAAGACATTCGGGTGGCTAACAAACATGAGGAAATACAACAACTAACCATTAGAGAAAAGCAAATCAAAACTACAATGAGATACCATCACCCTGACATTACGGGCACAAATCAAAAGAACAGAAAATAACAAATGTTAAGAGTCTGCAGGGAGATTGGAAGTCTTAAGCACTGCTGGTGGGAGTGTAAAATGGTACAACCACTTTGGAAAACGATATGGTGCTTCCTTAAAAAGCTATTAAAAGAAATACCATATGATCCAGCAATCCCACTGCTAGGAATATATCCTAGAAAAATAAGTCATCATATGAATAGATATATGCACACCTATGTTCATGTCAGAATTATTCACAACGGCAAAAATATGGAATCAACCTAAGTGCCCATCAACGTATGAATGGATAAACAAACTATGGTACATACACGCAATGGAATAAACCAAACCAAACCCACTGCCATCAACTCGATTCCGACTCACAGCAACCCTATGGGACAGAGCAGAATTGCCCCACAGGGTTTCCAAGGAGCACCTGGTGGATTTGAATTGCCAACCTTTTGGAATACTACGCAACAATAAAGAACAATGATGAATATGCGAAACATCTCACAACATGCATGAATGTGGAGGGCATTATGCTGACTGAAACAAGTCAATCACGAAAGGATAAATACTGTAGGAGATCACTATTATAAAAACACATGAAAATGTTCCCACACAGAAAGAAACAATCTTTGATGGTTACAAGGGAGGGGAGGCGTGGGGATGGAAAAACACTAACTAGATGGTAGATAAGTGGTAACTCGGTGAAGGGTAAGACAGCACACAATGAGCATTCAGCACAATTTCACCACAGCAAAGTCATAGAAGCTTCACAGACACATCAAAACGCGCAGAGCGACCAAGCTACTGGGCTGAGGGCTAGTGACCTTGGTCTCGGGGAACATCTAGCTCAATTGGCATAACACAGTCTACAAGAAAATATTCTACATCCAACTGTAGCGAGTAGTGCCCGAGGTCTTAAAAGCCTATGAGTGGCCATCTAAGATACATCTACTGGTCCCATCCTGGCTGGAATAAAGGAGAATGAAGAAAACCAAAAACAAAAGTGAAAGATTAGTCCAAAGGGCTAATAGACCACAACCTCCACCAGGCTGAGCTGAGAACAACTAGACGGTGCCCGGTTACCACCACCAACTGCACTGTCAGGGATCACAATAGATGGTCCCAGACAGATAGAAAACTGTAGAACAAAATTCAAATGGTCTATAAGGCCAACAATAATACACATGAGGGTCATGCTTCATAGTTCAATCTTATATAGGAGACAAATGGGCACGCCAGCCCAAAAGCAAAATGCAGAGGGATAGAAAAACTGGATGAATGGGAACAGGGAACCTAGGGTGGAGAAGGGGAGAGTGTTGACACATCATGGGGTTGGCAATGAATGTCACAAAAGAATTTGTGTATTAACTGTTTGAGAAACTAATTTGCTCTATAAACTTTCACCTAAAGAACAATTTAAAAAAAAAAAAAGTGACACACATACCTGTACTAGTTTTCCATTCACCTGCCAATAGAATAAGCACTATGGAGCCAACCTGACCCCACGAATCCCGACTCTTCTCTGTTCACGTGCAACTCACTTAAGTCTTTCTGAATCTCTTTTTCTCTGTGAGTAAAATTAGGTCAATAATACCTATCTTGTAGAGTTGTTATCCATATCAAATGAGATAAGATATAGAAAATGCTTAACCCAACCCAGTGCTGTCGAGTTGATTCTGACTCATAGCGACCCTATAGGACAGAGTAGAACTGCCCCAAAGAGTTTCCAAGGAGCACCTGGCAGATTTGAACTGCCGACCTCTTGGTTAGCAGCCGTAGCACTTAACCACTATCCCACCAGGGTTTCCAGATATAAGATGCTTAGCAGACAGCATTTAATAAATGTTTCAATCTTCTGAAACCTCTCTCCATTCGGCTGTTCTAGGGTCCACAGAGTTCACAACTTATTACATTTGAGTCGCCATTCTTTCCAGGAACTATAAACTTCTCTCCTTTTACATTTTCCCTTAAAAAATATCTTTATCCATAAGATTATATGCACAATACTTAGACTCATAACCCAATTGTCACATATTTACAGGAGCATTCATTTCAGACTACTCTCAACTAAGGGGAAGTTTCATTTAAATATGGGGTACCTACTTTTGTACTCCTACTATGTGCCTGGGAGCCCGGGCCGTGTGGTGGTTAAGAGCTCAGATGCTAACCAAAAAGCTAGCAGTTCGAATCCACCAGCCGCTGCCTGGAAACCCTATGGGGCACTTCTCTTTCCTATGGGGTCGCAATGAGTCGGAATTGATTAGATGGCAACAGGTTTGGTTTTGTTTAATTTTTACTATGTGTCTGATATCGTACCAGTCATTCTATACTTATCTAATTTCATTTAATTCTTATAACACCTCTTCAGGACAAGAATTATCTATTAGATGATCAAACTGGATTTCACGGAGGCAAAATAACTTACCCCAAATAATTTTTTTAAAAACCCTGCTAGTAGGGGACGTGCCAAAATTTGAACCCAGGTCTGTCAAAACTCCAAGTTAAAAAAAAAAATTAATTGTGTCTCACAATGTACACAGGTCCATAAAATACTTCGTATGTGCACCTAAGTTTATATGCCAAAATGTAAAAGTTTTAAGTATAACTTCTAATTTTATACTTAGAACAGCATAATAGAATTAATTTCTAAATCAATATTGAAGTTCATCCAGTTTCTGTATTTGGCAGTCTGTATTAATAGAAGTGTTGGAAAGGCTCTACAGCACCTCCCCCCAGCCCTTTTATACTATTCAAGCTTTTTATTAGCCCTAATGTTGATTGCCTTCCCAGGGCATCTACTGGTTTGCGTATAATTTGTCTAATTAAATTTAAAGAAGAGATGTTTCAGGGAGCACCATTTCATCATTTCCTCTTATACTCCATGCTGTGGGCTTTAATGAGGACCTAAACCCCATCTTAACTCAGCCTTAGTTTCAGCACAGATGAGCTATGCTTGTTAAGACAGTCTTCAGTTGTCAGGAAAAATAGCTTTATTAAGGTCATGGAATGCGGAGGGTTTGATTAAAGCTAATCAAAGAAGAAAGCCAGGCTGCAACACCGTGAATCAAGCTTCAGTACAACATGTTTAACATAACTTAACCTAGCCTATCTGTTAAAAGCAGACATAAATAAGATCAGGTTTCCAAAAAGAATGCATGGACAAATGTAGGCATATTACATGGTGTAATATATCTCCCAAGTTTAAGTTGAACAACTCTTTCAATAAGCAACATATATTTTAAGTTTCAGTGATGCAAGTGACTTCGGAAGGCTGTGATTTTTTTCCCAACAGCCCCAGTCATTAAAAAAAAAAGAGGGAAGGGTTACTCATATCCTTTCATATTTAAAACGTGTGATCTATGGATATGCCTAGTCAATGATGGCACATAGATATCACTTTCCTGTTAATCTGAAAGCTAGGTTTCCTTTTAAGCAATCCTGGGTGATTGTCATTAGCAAACATAATGCTAAGACAGTCAATACTACTTTGGAAACCTCTTCTGAGCAGGTTTATAATTTTTTTTTTTTTAGTTTTAAGAAAAGTAAACAGTTGGGTCACGGGAAGGAATAGTAGAAATCTGAAGACCTGGGCTGTACTGTAGTCCTGACCCTCAAGTGGCATGATCTTCCAAGCTAGCCTTGGCCTGGGCTTTCTGGGCCTTAGTTCTCTTGATAGCCAAATGAGAGTAGTTGGACTAACTGGTCTCTGAAATTCCACCCAAAGCTAAACCTCTCCAGTGCTTTTAAAGTTTACTGCAGCTTTTATACTGCTTTCTTCCTAATTTAAGGCAATATAGTAACATCAAGATTCACTGTACTTTAAGTTAAGTTTAAGAACCCTAACTAAAAAAAAAATAATTGTGGAGAATGAATGGGTATAAAGCCTTCAGGAGTTTCAAAAAATTTCTTAAAAATCAGCTTTGATGACGTTCTCTTTTCTTTTTGTCAATACCATTTGTGATCATTAAGGTTGTGTGTCAACTTAGCTGGGCCATGATTCTCAGTGGTTTGGCCGTTACGATGCAGTTTGGCAGTTGTATAATGATGTAATCACTGTCATGATGAGATCTGCTATAATGTGATCACCTCCATGATGGGATCTGCTGTGAGTAGCCTATCAGTTGAAAGGAGTTTCCTTGGGGGTTTTTATCTGCATCTGACACACGTGAACTTCCTGGCAAAGCTCGCTGGCTTTTGGTCTGCTCTGGATTCTACATTTGGCTCCTCGGCATCTGACCTCCAATACTTGGGACTTGGGCCAGCAGCCTACTGTCTTACCTGCCAATCTTGGATTTGTCAGCCTTCACAGCCGTGAGCCAGCAGCCTACCATCTGACCTGGGGATCTTGGATTCGTCAGCCCCTGCAGCTACGTGAGTCAGGTGAAGCCTCCAGCCTGATGCCTGACCCATGGACTTAGTACTTGCCAGCCTCTACAACCTCATGAGCCATTTCCTTGAGATAAATCTCTCTCAATAGATGGACTGGGTGGATTGGGTGGATTGGGTGGATGGGTGGATGGGTGGATGGATTATACACACACACACACACACACACACACGCCTCACTGGTTTTGTTTCTGTAAAGAACCCAGCTTAAGACACCATCCCACTTACTTTTTACTTTCTATCCCTTTCTCTTCCAGGTGTGCATCTTTGGCCATATTATTATTAAAACACACACATATATATACTTCTTTTTTAAAAAATAGCCTTATAGCTAATTCCACGACACCGGTTTTAACTAGATTCTATGTTAAATGCATGACTACCAATGTGCCGTATTAACTAATGAATAGTTTAACTGGGTCATCAAAGAACCTTGAAGTACCCTATCTAAGAAACTCCAAGCCATATGTTAGGAATTGTATAGCCGAAACAGGTAAGAAACTTCCCGAGCCATACGCACTCTTGAGATTTTAGAGTTTCACTGAATAAAATGGACATGAGAAAAGAGCAGATGCTGCCTACCACTGTAGCTTGACTCACCACCTTTTTCTGATTTACTAGAGGTAATGGAATACAGGGGCTTAGGAAGAACAGAGGAGAGCTGTGCATAATGGGATTTAAATAATCTGATTTCCCTAAGAAGAGAAATTGAGAAGGAAGAGATAAAGGATTTTCTGTACACATACACACACACACACACACACACACACACACACACGGTTTTCCAAAACACTTCTGTATCCTTTACCATCATTTAATTCTTATTTAAAAAACCACTAAGGCAAGCAGGTCAGGTAGTATTATTCCCAATTTTTAAGAAATTGAGAAGCAAAAAAGTTAAGTGACTTCGGCAACTTCACAAACATAGTTAACGGCAGTGACAGAACTAGACACCAGGTCTGAATTCTAGCATGGTGACATCCCTACTATATGATGCAGCCTACTTATACTCTATTATTTATTTCACTTAACAAACATTTCTTGGGTGCCAGTCTGAATTAGGTACTGTTGTAGATGCTAGGAAAACAACAGCGAACAAGACCAGTAAGGTCCCTGCCCTCATAAAACATTCTAGTGTACATATGCATGTATTTACAATGCATATTGTTTAATATATATGGCTTTCCATATACTCCTCTATACCACCCAGCTTATGAAACTCATTAAAAATTAAGATCACATATAATTTTTTTTTTTTTTAAGGAACTTATTAGGTCAGCACACAGCAAATAAACCCCAGCCACTCCTGCTTCCTTTTCTTGCTCATTCTTCCACACAGCGAGCCTTTTAAAACAATCTATGTAAATAGCAAAGTAACATCTATTTGAGCCACACATTTGTTCGCATGCTGGGCAGGACAAAAAAACGAATATAAAAGTATTTAGGAAAGGGAGAGTTTCAAAATAATAGAGAGGGTTTTCTTGGTTATTTTTTTATAAAGATCATTTTAAGCACACACACAGGATCTTAAAGAATACACATGGACATCTTATTTGGGAAAAGTTTGTTCTTTCTTCTTCCTTCTTTTTAATCTACACTAAGCACCGCCTTAAAAAGAGGAGGGGGAACGTCTGCTTCCCATCTCTAGTTCTGTTGCTGAATGAAAGATCGACAGGAAATTAACGGCGGTGCTAGGGAGTTTCTTGCCAAGAGTGAACTCTGAAACAAAAGGCTGTCTATTGTGTAAGAAAATCTGACATCTATACCCTCAGCCATGTTCTAAACTTCAGGAATCCTTTAGTTTGATCTACGATTTGTTCTGTTTTTAACATGTATATCTACAGCGTTGTATTACTCATCTTCCACCGCCTCCTAAAAAAGTAACATTTTAGTTTCTTTGTCCCTCCTCTCTCATGTTTGTCTTTTTAGCCAGCAACATAGTTAGTTGATGAATTCAACTAAGCTTCCTTCAGTTACCATTCACGCCAAAAGCACACTACCTCTGTGGCTTACAGGATTTTAATTACTATGACATTACCTGAGATTATGGTGTTAACCTCTGCTGTGTTGAGCTGGTGTGAAAGAAAATGCTGGTATCTTGATTCATGAGTGAACCTACCATTGTTGGTATTTCCTCATTTCCAATAGCTTTTAAACCCTCATTGCCATCAAGTTGATTCTGACTCATAGCGACCCTAAAGGACAAAGCAGAACTGCCCCATACAGTATCCAAGGAGCGCCTGGTAGATTCAAACTGCCAACCTTTAGGTTAACAGCCAACCTCTTAACCACTGCGCCACCAGGGCAGCATTACAACCTTAATGTCTGATGGTGGAAGCCTGTTATCTAAAAATTTTAAATCAAACCATGTGCTCCTCAGGTAAATCCACTGAGCTCGATCCATTTACATGGTAATGCTAAAAAGGTGAGATTTCCTCAGTAAGAGCAGTGGATTTCCTTGTTTGACATTAAGTGCTAATTTCTTCCCAAGAACTTCTTACAGGGATTTTCCTGATTCTTTTTTTTTTTTTTTTTTTTTTACCCAAATGACATAACTAAAAGCTTGGCATAGTTTCACAACTATTCTCAAAAAGCAAATTGGGCTTACTTCATTTGTATCAATCAGTTTAGCTATATCTAAAAAAAATGTATAAAATTGTGACCTACCAACATAAAATGATGTTCTTCTGCTATTTAAATAGGTGCCAATAACACCAGAGAAGTAGGAACAAGTCACCGAAGTATCAGCTGTAGAAGTTTTCTGGGTACATTCCAAAAGCCTACATCTGCTTGGCAACAACTCAGAAGAGAGATACGGTTACTCTTTTAACAGTAACAGAGCTTTCCCAGGCTTCAATGTATGAAAAACAGCTTGCTCTGTATCAGAAGAAAATCCAACCAGATCTGTAAAAATCACATACTTACTGTTCTGCCTCATGAATTTAAAAATCACTGCCATAAATGCAACCAAAAGTATTAATGCCATGGTTATCATATATTGTCCTGTTCATACAGTCTGAGAGTCTGAATGGGAATCTTTTTTCTTTCTGCAACATAAACACTTAAGCGTTTAGTGATAAAATATTAAAAGCTTGAGGCTCCAGACTCAGTGAGTACAAGTTGCTGATATAGCACCATGCACCAAGGAAAGGTGTCAAGTATGTTAAAATATGGCTGTAGCTTAGACATTAGGGGCCCTATTCTTTCTCTAATACGCTTGCCTTGTTCCTACTGTCCAGAGTTAAATATGCACATCAGCACTAAAATGCATCCTCTTAAAATCTAGGGAGAAAACGCAACACATCTATGTCAACGAACAAAGTAACTGTCACATTTGTTCACCCAAACAACAGATCTAGACACTGTTTTTAATTATAACATTAATTGATCTTTTGTCACCACTAATTAGAGCGATAACATCACATTTAGTTACTTTACTAGCAGGAGGCGATCGTGAGTTTCCGGAAAATGCATCAGTGGGGAAGAGAGTGAAATGGGCAGAAAAAGGAGGATTTAGCAAAAAAAAAAAAAAAAAAAGAGTCATTATTTTAAAAAAGAAATGGCTTACCACAGTTGGGTATATTTTAAATTTTCATTAATTCTGTTTCTTGTGAAAACTTCCTTTGGTCTCCTTCCCCATCCTTTCTTGTCCCTGGAAAACCAAGGACAAGAAAGGATAGGTGGATGGTCCAGAAAAGCTACCTTTTGTGCCTTGGGGGGAAAAAAAAGTGACATGAACCTGTCATAGCCCTAGACTGTGAGAAAAGTAAGGGACTTTAATGGGTATTTTAGTAGAACCACTTAAAATTAAGTGATGAATTGGAATGGGAGAAGTTATTCCAATAAAAGCAAACAAATTAACTAACCTGACCTTGGTCCACATAAAAGATTCATTTTCTTAATGGAAACAAACTCTTTGAGTCTAGCGCAGGTTTAACCACTGAAGTGTACGTGGAGCCTAAATTAAGCTATAGAAACGTACAGCCCCAGAAATTCAGGTGTACATGCACAACGAGGTAAGAGTTCTTACAGCTGCGGGCTATGCTGCTGGTGTGGTCTAGTATGACCCACTTCTACAATGATTACCACATGAGTCTGAAACCTGTTAAGACCCAATTAACAAAAATGTTATGCATCACTGATGCATGTTTTGTCCAGAGCTTAATTCCACTGTGTTCCTAAGTAAATTCTGTCTTTTCTATTCATTAACTTTCTCTTCCCTTGGGTGCAGGTAGTAACTTATCTCATTTTGTTTAAAAAGGTTACAGAAGATCTGAAAGTTACAGGGCAATGCGTATGTCTTTTTGTCCATTACTCTAAAAGAGTAAGATAACATCTGTCTTCATCACACATTTGGTATCTCTAATGTCATAAAAACCATGAATCTTTTTTACCAGCAGTCTGAAAGATAACATCAATGTAAGGCCAAGCAAGCTGGAAATGGGTTGGTCTTTCCTCTTCTTTCTACCTCAACAACCAAACCTGTTTTAATACAAAGTAGAAGTAATTATTGTAGGTCATCCAGGTAGTATAAGAAAAGCTTAGGGTCTAGGCTAACAAGGCAAGACTCATGCTTCAGCCAATGACATTGAATTTGGCTAGTTAGAGAAAAACAGCCAAGGAAGGGTCCTTATAACAATATAAGAACCACCACCCTGGGTCAATTTTCTTAATCTATCAAACCATAATTCTTACTTCAATGGGCCCTCCGAGGGATGGCTGTCCTCTGTGGGTAGGAATGTCTCCCAACATCCCTAGTTATATTCAGTGTTTTAAACAAATTAATTCATTCTCTGTAAACTTCCCTTGGAAAATGTCCCTAATGTGAAATACACCAAAGGACTGGCAAACTTGGAATAGAAAGTACGACTGTTGTCTTTTTGTGGGTGTATTTCACTTGCACAGAAACTGTCCTTTAAAAGCAAGTTGCATGGATTTATGCTACAGTACTCTGTAAGATAGTAAGGTAATGGCTAATATATATATAATAAAATAATCCTGGGACAACTGTGCTACTTATATGATGTAGAAATGCCCTCTACTTAATCTTACACTTTTAACATTTAGAAGCTTAAAAAAAATAATAACTTGAGGTAGGTATCATCATTTTTTGGGAAGGTTACTAGTGGTCTGAGTTCTACCGTGACGTAAGTGTGTAACCTTAGGAAAGTCACTTCACTATCAAGAATTTGGTTTCCTTATCAGTAAAGTATAGGGGATTGTATCAAGTGACCTCCCGAAAATCTCAAAGTCTAAAAATCTCTTTTTATTTATGTCACATCATCGACTTCCATTCATGCAGGCCGGTGTCCATTTGAAACAATAACATATGAGGGACTTACATCTTAACACTATTACTTAGGGTGAATATCTTTTATTTCACACATAATAAAGTGTATCATTTTTGACTGGGCTTTTCACCTTTCCTTTAGGCCACATCTCATTATGCCCATTGTTCTTCCTCCTCATTACTTATACAATTTATTAGGTACTCAGTACAATCGCATTTTTATGCCATTCAGCCAAAATTAAAAGCACATGAAATGAGACTGACGAAGATAAACAGCCCCACTACTAAAATACTAAATATCATGCAGTTCCACCCAAATCATTCCGTTCGGTTCAAGTCAACAAGCATCAGAGCCTAGTATGTACCTGACACGGGACTAGGTGCTAGGGAATCAAAAGAGACCCGCAAAGCTCCTCTGAGGAGCTCTCAGTCCACTGAGGAAGCAAAAATCTGCTTCACAACAGGTGCATGCTGGGCGTGCAGAGGATACTCATCAACGTCCAACCTATTTTCAAAGGTTCCTGCAAAGCAGAAGGACTAACGTTTTGGTGAACAAATCACTGGGCTTAATATTTAAACCAAAGAAAAATAAATGCAAGCTTGTTAACCTTTATATTTTTAACCTTTTCAAATTTTTAAGGACACTTTTTTAAAAGAACCACTTCCTACTTGATGTCAGTTCTCTTTTCCGTTTTTTAGGGCAGTCATAACTATTCTTTCTCAAGATCTAGGCATATCAAGAGGATGCAGAAAATGTTGAGGACTGAAATTTTAGCCATTTTATAAGGCCATTTACCATGGCTTCTGGACAAAATTGAATAGCATGGTCTACATGATGGTTGAGTTATATGAATTTACGGTTGCTTGGGAAACTCTTCCGAAAAAGGCTAGTTAATTCAATCTGCAGGAAGTCCTCTACACTATGTTCTTTTTAACTTGTTTAAATAATGGGTTCCTTTAAGAATTTGATAATAGTTGTCAACCCTCTTCCCAGAAAAAAATCACAGATAAGCTAAATTTTGCATGTAATTTCTCTGTTTATTAGTCTTATGAATGGCTTGAAGGGTGACATACTAACAATTAGTTGATGAATCAGGCAAGGAGAGATGACACTAAGGTATCTTTTAACACTCACATTTGATTCTAGGATTCAAAAACACTCCATGGGTTGAAAGGCGAATTGCTGTCAGCAAGAGGATCTTGCTGTCTTTGTTTTTCAACAAAATCAATTAAGTACAAGATGGCAAAGACCATATTGGCAACAGTGGTTATACACATACCTGCATGTGGAAAAAACTCCATCAACTCTGTGATGGTCCTGAAGTGGAAATGAGATCAGAGAGCGATGCTAAAGAGAGACCTATTTCAGCTAAATAAAAGAGAGCATTTTTAAACAATGTGCATTATTGAGATAGACTGTGAAGCCTTGTGAGGAAGTGAGCTCTACTTCAACCTGAGAGGCAGTTTAGTGTAGTGGAATCAGGTTCTAATTTCAGTTTTGCCTCAAGCAAGACACCCGAGCTGGGACACATTATATTATGCTTATGTAACTCAGTTTCCTCATCTGTAAAATGGAGGTTATAAAACCTACACTCAAATCAAACAAGATGGACATTAAGTGCCTACTCCAGTATCCTGCAGATAGTAGGCATTCAAAATGAGTTCCTGCCAACCTCCATCTCCACCCCACCCCGCCATGCCCTCAGTTTTTTCATGAAGTGCTAAAGCAGAGGCTGTTGGGGATACCAAAAACCAAACCCACTGCCGTCGAGTCGATTCCGACTCATAGCGACGCTATAAGACAGAGTTGAACTGCCCCACAGAGTTTCCATGGAGTGCCTGGCAGATTTGAACGCTGATCTCTTGGTTAGCAGCCGTAGCACTTAACCACTACGCCACCAGGTTTTCCCTATTGGGTATATCACACAGAAATTTTCCAGTAGGGGAAGGCAGTTAGACAAGATGACGTCTAATGTCCTTTTAAGTCCAGGGTTAGCAAAACCATTCTTCAGTGCTATCTCTTCTACATTATGTATATAAAGTAAAAACAACTTATCTCCCTTCTATGAGCAGCCACCTGAAAATCAGAATGAATGCTCTTATTTTTCTTCTTAGGTATATGATTGCTAGCTCATTCCGCTTTATTTCAAAGAATTTTCCATAAGCTCTTAAATGTTTCCATATGACACCATATTCTGCAGGTAACCTGAGTTCATACCATTCCCCAAACATGAGTCTCTATAAAACGTTCCGGGATCTCTTTGTGTGCTCTGAATAGAATTTGTTAGGCTGCCAAATCATTCGGTCTTCTCCAGATAGCCTTGTCGTTCCTAACTTGGTTATCAAATTCTTTTATCAGCACATTTTAATCAAAGCCTTTCAAAACAGTCTGAGGGTTAGGAAATACCAGAAGGTCTACATGAAAAAGGCAAGAGGGCAAAACATAACTATCAATCGGGGACAAAAGCGAAGGGCTTTTCTGACTTTGCTTTGGAATATAACAGCGGAAGCAACTGTCATCTTAAGAGGGGAAAAAAGGACCAGCTCAAATGTCACGTGTGAATAAATTATTGGCTGTTCATAAACAACAAAAAAGGAGGTATTCTAGTTTTATTTCTAACAGATGAGTATATAAGATCTTTAGTTACAATAGTTTAAAAAGAGAGACTCTCTTTTTGTAAAGACATCTCATGCAGAGATCGTGCCCTATCACTAAAATTTTTAAAAATAAAATGGAAAATTAAAAAAGGGAGAAGAGTCCTAGGCTCCATGCCTCCTAAAGCAGCAGAGATTCACTCCTCTACCAGTGAGAAGCCGCAATGTGGGTACGATCCAGTGTCACAGCTGCTTTGGAAGCTGCCAGGCTCTCCTGTCATTTCAGAAGCCTTGCGGCACACAGACACCTTTGAACATGGCCACCTGGATTCCCTCCTCTTATGGAGGAAGGCCAGGTTACAGTGGTTCCATCCTCCACCGCTGCTTGAAACGACGGCGGAAGGCTTTGACACAAAGTGCCTGCCACCCTATATGCAGGCTGATTTTTCAATCAGGGTAACGATTAAAAGGGAAAAAGCTAGGCAGCCTCCTTCCCCCCAACTTCAGTTTTATTAATAAAAGCAACCATTGTTTCTTTCATTATTATTTTCTTTGAACCATGACAAAAAACATTCAACAGTGGGAAGATATTCACAGAATTTTATACTGATAAAACTAGAAAGGTGAAACCAGAAAAAACTTTGTTGATAATTTGTTCTGAACCTCTTACTGTTTAGATACCCGGAATGCCTGCTCCTCAATCTGTCAAAATACAAAACCCTTGTGAAGGATTTGTAATACCAACTTTCCTGTCTACTCTAGGCGGAATGAATCCTTCCTGCCTTTGTGAGCCCATATCTCTCATATGACAGTCACTACATTGTTCAATTATGTGTTTGTCTCCATTGCAAGACCTTGAGCCTCTTGAGATTAGGACCAACTCTTATTCATCTACGGATCCACAAGCGCTAACATAACGGTTGGCCCATAGAAAGTTCTCACAGGTACCTCAACAAATGTTGCTTAACTGACTCAGATGAAAGGATATTGAAGGTCAAGTCGCTAATCAACTGGCCTGTGATCACACAGCCAGAACAAGACTCAGGTCTTCCACGCCCTCCTGCATTGCTCTCTCTACTCTTCCACACTGACTCCCCTAGACACAAAAAGATGATTGAAATGGCTTATTATTTTATTGTCTTTCAAAACTCAATTGTTCTTCAGTATTGAAGCAACTCTTCCTCCAATGGGGCACACAGAGTCAAGAAAAAGGAATCTATTTGCCTACTATTAAATAATTGGATAAAAAGTTGGTAAAACAGAAAGGTTTTACACATGCAAATCTACCCTTGCACCCAATTTCAATTCTCTTATTTTCCTGATCTATATTCCTGCTTTCCAGATGGACCATCAGCTTTATACCAATGCCAGCAACAGCTTGTGTATTGTTTGTTTAAAACAAAGATGATGGATTAAATATCATATGCAATGTGAGGAAAGAGGTTAAGGCTAATATTCCTGTTCTGAGACAGTCTGTAAACCAAGTCCATGTAGCTTCCCCCCACCCCATGGATTCACAGAAATAAAGATTTAATTTTATTTTTCAGAGTCGTAAGGGGAAGCATGCTTTCATCTAGAATATGGAGCCTTTCCATCGCTCCAGATTTATTCTTGTTCTAAGGCATCATTACCCTCCAAATTATACAGACTTATGTCATTTCAGTGAAACACTCATTCACCCATCACATGCCCAGATCCAACAGTCACACTTTTGTTTTAAAATGATGCCAAAATGAGCAAACTTAAAATTCTTCCACCTATATTTCAGTACTCTGCAAAATGTCTTTAATCATTTCAAATAAATTAAAAAAAAAAAGCCCTGCATTTCTATATAAAATATAAAATATTTCTATATAAAATATAGAAATCAAAGAAATCACAGCAGAGGTCTCTTTTTGTACCCTCTGCATTGTTACAAGGAACTGCCTATGAAGCATTGCCAAGAGGGTATCAAAACCAGCCGCACTGTGTAGGTTTCCTGCCATGACTATGGATTCTGTCCTGAATATTTATATGTCCTCTTCGTTAGGAAAATCATGTAAGGAAAGGAAACACACACACACACACATCTAGAAGCCAGGATGGAAGAACTGTCCAAAATGCAAAGATAATTCCATAAAGGGATTCTGGTGATAGCGTATAATTTAATTAGATTATCATCAACAGAAGAATTCTGATTAGGGTCTAGGAGTCCCATGGGGAAAATCTCAAGTAAAGAAACTGAAGGTGGAATTCTCCACTTCCTCCTGGCTACAAGGCTGTATGCGCTGAGTAGAAGAGTCCATCTGGAACAGTCACAAATGCACAGTCTAATCTCAGACAGTGCAGACATTGGTTTCTTGACTGAAAGTTCTAGTACTCTGCTATTTCTACCAACCAGTCAGGTTCAAACTTTTAAGGCTGGAATTTGGCCCTCCCCGTTGCACCATGAAGAGAAAATATTTAAAGAAAGGTATTTTGCAATTCCTATGTTTGGAATGGGTGATAAAATCTGTAGCACTACCAATGCTTTCTAGATGCCAGTTCAATGACATCTCTTTTATATGTCAGGACAGAACAGCAAGCAGATTGTATGTCTAATGAGACACTCAACAACCCCGTGCAAAGTCTGGGATACATGTGAGTTAGTCTAAAACTTTAAAATATGACCTTTATGGCATACTTGGCTGCCAAAAGCACAGTTAATTCAGTCTTATTGCACCATAACTCTTTCTCAGTTTAATAAAGCTGGATTCCCATTTTCTCTTGCATTTTTGCACATGTGGGCATAGTAGTAGACTAAGAGGCATGCACAAGCATCCAGAAGAATAAAAAGAAGCTATAAGACAGAATGTTTCCATTAGCAACATAAAACAAAACATAGCAAAAATAGCCACAAATACATCAAGGGTAAACAAGAGGACACAGTAAGAAATTTAACTTTTAAATATGGGAAAATCTTCCTTCACAAGCACAGCATATATGTTTTATCTAGGACCCTGAAGCTAAAATGTGGGTTAAGTGAAACCCAGAGTCCTGCACCACTATCACAATCTATGATTGTTTGAGTCTAGTTTTATTTATCTGTTCACTTGAATTTTTCGTCAGGGAAGGTAGCTCCAGCCTCCCTTTAGAATGTCTTTCCACCTACACACCTTCCCACTGCAGTAACATAAGTTGGGCAGAATGCACAGTTACGTAACTTCAGGATCAAAAGCAAATGGAGAGGAGCGCTCTACCCCAGTCCCTGATGCGATCATCACCAAGGCCCAGCTAGTGAACATTTCACCTTACCAAAATACTAGAGGCTGCACTAAAATGTTTCCCAACGGCTTAAAAAGTCTCTTTTTTTTCTGGATTCATGAAAAACAATCACACCATCGAAAGTTACCTGAACGATGGTACCTACTGCTATAATGTCATGCACAATGCTATCTAAGGACAGCAGAAAGGTCCTTTTCTGTACACATCTACTTCTGGTGTGCAAATTCTTTGTCTCATAAAGCAAACTCTATTCGTGCTGAATGTATATTCACCATTTCCTGCTAATGGGGTAAAAACCGATTCCAGATGAGCAGAAAAATGTCTTAATTCTCACTGGAAATTACCTTCAGGGGGGAAAAAAATGTAAGAAATCTTTTTAAAACTCTATAACTTTGCTGATTAATTTTTGATTTGTTCGCATATTTTACTCTCTAGAATTTTTTTTCTTTGAGGGGTCAGTTTGTGAAAATATCATATACTTTTACCTTCTGAGAATAATGTTGCTGAATTCTATCCAGAATTCAAAGAGAATTTATACGTTTGCTTGCCCAAAAGAGAAAAATTTTTAAAAGAGCCAGAAAATACAGCATAGAGCGTTACCTGAAAAACAAGAGTTCACAAAGTGCTAGGAAAAGCAGAGTTAGAGATGATCACTTAATCAACCTTAACTCACACTAGACTGCTTAGCTGTTGCATCACATCCAGGCACACGCTGTCCTCAGTCCACACCATTGAGTAACAGACAACGCAATGCTTTAAATCTGATTTCCTAACGTCCAGGGGTCAGTTTAGGCCCTCACAATTTAATATATTTATTGTAAATTCACTCAAGACTTTTAGAACTATCCCTGGTGTTGTGGCTAAGAGATATTATTAATAAAATATATTACAAGGCACTAATTAGACATCATAAAGTGCAATGCACGGCCCTGTTCAAATTTTAAATCTGATTTGGGAAGTTGCAAACTTAACAGCATCTAACGCCCT
This sequence comes from Elephas maximus indicus, assembly GCF_024166365.1. NCBI lineage: Eukaryota > Metazoa > Chordata > Mammalia > Proboscidea > Elephantidae > Elephas > Elephas maximus. The sequence continues at coordinate 106,262,270 of NC_064821.1, read as the reverse complement.
TGAGTTTTCTTTGACTACTTTGCGAAGTTTTCGTTTTCCTTAAGTTTGGGATCAGCTAAGGTGTTTAAGAAGCACTTTGCCTAAGAGCCACTTTTCAGCTTGAAATGGGCTTAACTGCAAGGTTGGTAATAATTTCAAAAACTCAAGTGATAGAGGGCCTGGTATATGTTATCTCGATCCATTTTAAAGACGTTTTCAGTAATGCCTCTGAGATGGGACCAGAAATGACTTTATTGCTTTCCCAAAGGCGTCTCTTACAAGCTTATGACCCAGCTCCGGGTTACTGAAAACTGTCACTGTCATGGGAGACATGAAATAAGTGGACATAAGAATAACGTCATTAAAAACTTACAGAGGCTGCCTGGAATGCCCAAGCCTGTATAGTAACAAACTCTGATTTTGATTCTAACAATATTTCCAAACAATCCTTAAATCTGGCAGACAGAAAGAATACTAATCACCTAGATAAATGTGTTTCTTGCACATTCTGGATCGGCGCCCTAAGAATACATCAAGTTTAGTAATAAGCTTGTGTGAGTGGAGCACTGTCCCACTTGGCATTACTTATTGAATTTCATATTATTTTATTAGAATGTTGGTACAGACACAATGCAAAACTCTACAGTTGAGTTAATTCAATCTTGACATCTCACATAATTACAAATATTACAGAGCCCATACCAAATTTATGGCAAAGTGCATACTACATGATTTAGACCGAAGAAATCTGGTTTGGCCCTATATGAACTTAATCTTAAAGTAGAAGGAAAAATTCTTTTTCCTCTGCCTTGATGACAGAAATATGCAATTCACACCGATCAGGTTCCCTCTGAGATGTGAGTACAGTCTACATGTAGGGGATAAACTACAGTCCTCTAAATATACCAACTTTTTCCTTCGGAAGCTTATTTTGAAAACAGTATCAAAGTTAGCACGTTCACAGATAAGACGGGCAGAGGCAAAGCTGTTAAAATTCAATGGCAGTAAACACCAACATCTACTCACCAGGTATAGACCTGCTACATGACTATAATTTTTCTTTGACAATGTACATACTCTCATAATATAAATGTTTCCCCCAACAATGAGACATGCAAGCATTTTAACGAATATACATTTCTACAAGAAAGATTTTCGGTTATGATAAGTAGCTCAAATCTTGAAATCTAAAGATGGAATTTAAAAAAAAAAATTTTTTTAGAGTTTCTTTGGACTGAATAGATGCAAAAAATTTAGCAAGAAACATCACAAGAGTTACTTCAGCTGTACAAATTATTTAATGAGCACCCACGCAACCTACACCAAATAAGAATGAACACAGCGCAACACCAACCACTCTGATTAATGCAGCCTTAGCTTACATTTCCATACAGTTTCTCTTAATTAAAGACAAACAGAAATTTCTTCTCCCTAAACACTTCTAGGTTCAAGTTTACTTTCTAGTGCTATTTCTAACAGTGTATATCATTTGTTTTGCTGAGTAACTGAATTACCTCATATGATAAAGCCATTAATTATGTGAACCTGGTAACAAAGGAAGAACCCTTGGCACAGGAACAGAGACTACAGAGTTTACTAGTGGTGTGGACTTTGGGAATTGGGTAAGCAAGATTTTGTAAGTGTCACCAGGGGAAAAAACACCTAAATAAAAGCTGAAATCGCCAAATTATGCACACACATGTGTAAGATTTCATGGGAAAAGGTTACGTAATAAAAAGGTGTTGCAAACCTTATTTCTTTCAATTGGAGATCATAATACTTTATTTGGAAGTTGAACTGCATAATGTCATGCTTATATTATAGGAGGAAAAGACACAGTATCTTTCATGCTCCGTACATCTTTTCAGAGAATACTGAAATTTCTTCTAGGTCAAAGTAATGTTCCTTTCCTCTGGATGCCTTTAGCAATTATTTCCTCTGATACTCTTTGGCATTACATGGGAGTACAACAACATAGTGGTTCTGAAGTTAGATGGACCTGGGTTCCAATCCCTTCACCACAACTGACCAGCTGTGTGGCCTTGTGACAAGCTGTTTTTCCTCTCTAGAGGAGCTTACTGGATCTCTCTTTAGGCCACTCTCCCCTTAGGTACCACTATTCAGCCTCAGTGGCTTTCCTTTAGTCCTGGGAGACTGGCAGGCAAACACACACACACCCCACAAGTTTTTTTCCACCTCAAGGTCTTTGCACTTGGTTTTCTGTCTACCTGGATGATCATGGCCTCATTCTTCATCTAAAGTAGGTCCCCTCAGTTACTCTTTATCACCTTGTCTGTTTCCTTTAGAGATTTATCACATTTAGTACTTATTTTATTTCTTATTTTTCTGTTTCCCACCTCCCATCCCCAAATTGTAAGCTCCATGAAGGCAGGGCCTTATCTGCCTTGCCCAATGTTGCATTCCCAGTTTCTAGCAACACACTAAGGAGTCCTGGTGGTGCAGTGATTAAGCACCTGGCTACTAACCAAAAGGTCAGTGAACCCACCCAGCAGCTCTGCAGGAGAAAAAGCCTGGCGATCTACTCTCATACAGATTATAGCCTAGGAAACCCTATGTGGCAGTTCTACTCCATCATAAGGGGTCACTATGAGTCGAAATCAATTCCATGGCACACAACAAGAAGAAGTAACCTACTAGGTGTATCCTACTACAAAGGACAGTATATAGTGCCCAGTGCCTAGTGGGCAGCCAATAAAATAACGGTGATTGAAAATTTACTCAAATCAGATTCCCAAAAGTGATATTCCTAACTGAATATCTTTTGCTTTCTTAAACCAGGGGCAGTTTCATAGTTTGTGGCACCAGAAGGTACGCTATGGACTGCTGTCTACTTTCATCACAAGATTATAGGCAGTTTGAGGACAGAGACCATGTCATATGCTTCCATGATTTTCTAACACTAATCTCAGTGTCTTTGTACACAGTAGGGATTCAATAAATATATTTGAGAGCTTTAACATCTAAGTGATAAACTGTACTCTGTCAGATAATGAATGATTAAGCAACCATTTTAGTGAATACATTGACCTACTAAAGCATTCAAATTATTTGCACCAAACAACATTAAGTAAAAAGAAAACACAAAATTGAATATGTGCTACAGTAAAACCTGTGACTGCCTTGTTTCTCTGGGTCTTTCAAGTTTTCTATCGCTTTCTAGCGGTGAAGAACATTTGAGTTTTGCTTCTCTGACACGTGGGTTCTGGCTTTTTCAGGTTTTACTGCATAAAATTACATTAACACAAAAACTATGCTTACCCATGAATCTGAAGCCCTGGTGGCGCAGTGATTAGCAGCTCGGCTGCTAACCAAAAGGTCAGCAGTCTGAATCCACCAGCTGCTCCTTGGAAACTGGACAGGGCAGTTCTACTCTGTCCTATAGGGTCGCTATGAGTCGGAGTTGACTCTACGGCAACGGGTTTTACCCATGTACCCTCTTTTTTTTTAAATTCTTTGGACACTTGACAACAAAGAACTAGAGTGGAGAGAGACTAGTCTCTAAATATAAGACCTTAAAGTTTTAAGAAGAAAAAAAATGGTATTAGGGAGACCAAGTGAATCCTGTATCACTAACCCAGTCATTCATTACAAACACTCTTCTCTCTAGGGCTCATTCTTCCATCACTACGCGGGGATTTATATCCATAACCTCCATTAACATTAATGGAAGCTACCCACATAATTTCACCAGAAGTCCACTAGAGAATCAGGCCTGCAAGAGGAAAAGCTTTCATATATTAAGTTTATAAAGAATTCCTCATGTAACGCAAATAGCGGTACCTCTGTTAACTGTCATGACGGGAGCAATCATGCTGGAGAGGGTGAAACAGAATATTAAACTAATTCTGCTGTATTCACAGAAAACACCATTCATAAAACTACATGGCTCTACCACCTTCCAGCTCCTTCCACCCCCAACAAGAGACTACCCTCTGATACCCTTTTGTAATTCAGAAAACAAGTAGTATTTTATAATATTTGTCATAAAAAATAAGCATGTTTTAAAATGGAATGTTCTAACAAAATACATTCACACATGCAGGAAATAAGGAATTTACAAGCCAACACAAGGTCATTAATTTTTAATTAGGTTTCACCTAACAATGGAAAACTAAGTCTTCCTTCATCCATTTAACAAAATGCTCATTTAGAATACTCCATGGCTTAGAAAGCTTCCGAACAGATGTCTAAAATGAGACTTCAAGACTCAGGAAAATATGAAACTCACTTTACTCTGTTCTCCAGTGATCAGATAAACAAACAGCCTCACCCACTGCAGTCATCGTTGATAATTTATTTCTAGAGTCTGATGACTATATGGCAATCACTTTGCTGATGAAACATTCTTTATTTGGGTGGGATGCACACAGACACCAACCTAACGAATGTCATTCCCACAAGATAACAGACCATAGAGAAGATGCATGCCAGGCAGAACTGCATCAAAAACCCACTTTTTACCTACCAGACGATGCCTTAACAACTGACAGTTTTTATCAAATTCACAAAACCTCATTCCCATTAGGCAATGTTCCAGAGCCAACTGTTTCTTCAGTAATATTGTTGAAACTTTCTAATATCCATGCTTTCTGCATACTTACAGCTGCTGAAAGTCCTTACCTTTGCAATTATTTATAGCAACACTAGCAGTGATAGATAGGTACTGTGAAGTTATTTTGTTAATTAACTCATGGTTTCAGTTTCACCGCACAGAGGGCTTCCTCAAATTCATAAGGCAACTCTACTGGCAACTCAAGGATTCTCCTTCTCCAACGTTATTCTGGGGTCTGAAATTCAGGTCATGCTTTTATACCACTGAACCCTGTTATAACTAAGCAGCCCTACAATGAGAAGACATCAACATAAGACTCAAACTCTCCTTGGGGAGTAAAAAGGAGACTAGTAGAGGACAGCTAGTAGAGGAAATGGCAGAAGATGGCAGTAGCTCCTCAGACCACCTTGGAAATAAAGCAGAATCTGGCTGCATGGTGAAGGAAGGGAAAGAGCAGGGCAACTGTGGTATTTACCATCTTTTTACAGGTTCCAAACTGGCATGCTTTAAAACAGTTAAGGGAATGTGAAGGTTAAAACCTACGCTTGAGCCAAACTCTTTTATTTATGCCAAGGGATAATATGACAAAGATACCATATGTGGACCGTCTCCCTCTTTGGAGTGAGGGTGCAATTGTACAAAGCCTTTCAACTTTGTCCAGTTGGACAAACTCTTACAATTTTGTCCATGAAGAAGCCAGTGAGTTTCTCACGGGTAGCCTAGCTCAATGGTTGGCACAAGTTAAGCAATGGGTGCTTCCGGAATGAATGAGGACAAATGTCATTATGTATGCTATACACCCTGTGTTCCACCTCAGCTATATGCTATTTCTGGAACTCATTTTAAACATTCCCATTTCCATGATCCATCCCTTCACTTCCCCTGCCAACTGCCAAGGTCCTGCTCTAAAGTCACCTCTTCCACAGAATTCTTTCTCATTTCCCCAACTCAGAATCAATATTGTCCTCTCCTGAGCCATATGGTCCTTTGTATTCTACATATAACATAGCACTTACCATGATTTATCTCTTCCTTTACCAATCTGTGGAAGGGACAGCTTCTCATTCTTCCTTATCATTCTTCCATAACTTTGTACCAGGTTATTTTATTTTTATTAAGTGGTTAATATATACAGGCTGAATGTTTAAATGAATACATCCAGGTGTTCCTGGGTAGCACAAACAGGTTCAATTCTACCCAGGGGCACCTCAGGAAAAAGGCCGGGAGATCTGCTTCTGAAAAATCGACCACTGAAAACCCTGTGGAGCACAGTTCTACCCTGACACACATGGGGTGGCCATGAGTCAGAATGAACTCCACAGCAACTGGGATTTTTGGGTTTTTTTCACCTATGGCAGTGCATTCCAGTTTTCTTTCCGAATACAACATCCAATTTTTTCCTAATTATATTCTTTTTTTTTAATTAATTTTTATTAAGCTTCAAGTGAACATTTACCATTCCAATCAGTCTGTCACATGTAAGTTTACATACATCTTACTTCCTTTTCCCACTTGCTCTGCCCCTATTGAGTCAGCCCTTTCAGTCTCTCGTTTCGTGCCAATTTTGCCGTCTTCCCTCTCTCTCTATCTTCCCATCCCTCCTAATTATATTCTAATATGCAAAAGGTGGTGTCTGAGACCAGATTTTTTCTAATCTCTTGAAGGCCCTCAGATTACATACTATGAACAAGGCAAATATAGAAAAGTGACAAGAAGAGTGATAAAAGTCACCATGCACACCATGTCCAACTGTATCAAAGATAATCCTTTAAAAGATAAGAAGAAAAGTCCAGGACTTTCTCCCAAGTAACTCTGGCCTGATCTCAGCTTCCAATAATGATCAAATATTGACAATGAAACAATGTGGCCATACTCAAACAAAAAAGTGCTCTCTTAAGATCAACTTTTTTAAGAGGAGGAGGGAAAATAATATGAAATTCAATTTTCTCAGAAAGAAGAAAGGAAATAGTGTTCATTTCTTCCACACAGATCCTTCTAGATATATGCAAAAATTAATCATTATTTTGAAAAAAAGAAAAAAATACCTTATACAGTATTTTTTTAGATTTTACTTAAATACCACTGAGAATCAGAAAACAATCAAATGTGCCCTTGCTGTTTCATATATTTAGTTTATCACATTACTCAGGGCATAGGAAATAAATACCACCATGATTATCATTTTGTGTGAAGACAACTACAAAAGCTACTGTTCTGCTGTCCCTGGCCGTATTCTCTTTTTCAAGACTCCCTGCACTTGAGCCTCATGATTTATCTTGCCAAAACACTGCTTGAACAATGTCATAATCCTGTTCAACAACCCTACAAGACTCCCTATTGCCTAAACCTTTAAACTGGCATTCAATGCCCTGCTCACATGAACCCCATTCTAATCAAGTTTGATGACTTACCTGATTTGGAACAAATCTTGTGTATTCCTACTTCTGTGTTTTCACTCATGCCTCTCCCCTCACTTCGGGTCTTCTTTCAACTGATCCACACCATTACTCCTCACCATCTAATTTACAAACCACCCTTCAATTCACAATTCAAGTTCAGATTTTTCCATGAAGCCTTCTAGACTTTCCTAATTTATCATCAATCCTCTTCTGAATTTCTACAAAATGTGTTCTCATTTGGTATTTCTGTCCCACGAAGAATATATTTTATGAAAGCAAGACTGTTTCCTCCACCAAACCTAATAGTTCGTACACAGCTGGTTGTGAATAATTATCTGTATATTAATTAATTATGTCAGACAGTAATTTATAAGCCTTACATTATAAGATCAAATTAAAGAATTGATTTAAAGTAAGAGTATAAAGATTAAATTACAGTAGGCAATATACTATAAACAAACAAAATGCTCTCAAAAGACATAGTTTTAAAGTGAAACCTTCATTCCAATCTTATTCCTGATCTTGTCACATTTTAAGGGCTAATAAAACCTAGGAAATACTATTATTAATTAAGGAGGCCTATTTTAATTCCCAGTCCAAAATTACTATAAAAAATTAACAATAAAAAGAATCCTAATTTCTGTAGGTGACATTTGATTTCCATATATGTACAACGTAATTAAATGGAAGCCCGATGGTAACAGTGATTGCACATAAAATGAATGGCTGTTAGACCTACAAAGGACAGTGCAGCAGAGTTTTGTAGGTTACTATGAAAACGTCATTAACTCACTGTATGAAAACACGTCCCTAATCTTAAATGGGTCTTAGAGAAGAAGATAGTTTCAGTCTATTAAACCACCCCCTTGGAAGCTAAGTGGATTTGGGTGGCCATTAAAAAGGAAGTTATCTGACAAAAGATGTGAGATATGACACATGCATAAAACCTTCATGAAAGCTAGCTTTAATATAGTCTTAATCTATAAACAAAAAAGGCAAACACAAGAAACTGAAAACATCTAGGTGAGCAGAAAGACTATACAATTCTTAAAAACCTTAAGTGATCACTTAAAAAATATAGGGGAACTTACTGAAGTGCTACACACACACACACACACACACACACACTTTCTTCATCATAACGTCTATAGAGTTGTGGTTTCCATGCACTACTACGTAGAAATGACAGTGCACCTTGATTTTAATCCCCTGCTATCACTGACTCAGGAGCCAGATTGTAGTGCATTATTTTTCATTTCAAAATCATACTAAAAATGTAGGGTTCTAAAAATAGAGCAATATATTCTTAGAGAAATGGAAACCATTTGTTTTTTAAATGGCACTGCTCAATATACTATACTGCCAATTTTTAGACCAGGTTTTTTTTTTTTTTTTTTAAACTTTCTATTTTGGACAAATAGGATTAAGCTTCTTAGACAATTCTTTGTTGTTTTGACTTCAACAATTTATGCAAATGAGATGTTAATTAGTATAATTGTAACTTAAATTATGCTTGTGTAAACCTCTCCATTGGTAGAAAAGTGTGGGAATCACACAACTGGTATTTAAAGTAGCTGTACTAACTCACTTCTGAAAGCCCAGCATAGCAAGATCACTTTCATGTCTTTACAATTTGTTTTTATGAGGTGATAACATTTTTACAAATACCATCATTTTTGGTTTTTTATATTGTAAGTGACAGTCTGACATTTTACAACTGGCTTATTGAAAACAAGAATTGAGCACTCTCGCAGTAACGGACATTAGCTGCTGAATAGAGATTCAGATGCTAATGAGGTGAGAGGGGCTCCAGAAAGTTTTGATAAATGCTACACACACTCTAACTAGCTGTGAATGTGGGTTGACAAAGAACATCTACACCAGGGTTCAATAAAATGTAACCCTTTAAATTAATCATACTGGCAGTATTTAATAGAATGCACAACAATCTCCTTTTCTGTTGGCTATAAAGCTGGAGAAATGCAAAGTCTTCACAAATGAACGTTCCCACATTTCCCACTCCACATCGCTACTTCCATTTGAACGTCCACAGCTGTTTGAAAAGTACTTACTGTAAATAGCAAAGTATAAGCAGATTTCAGAGCCTGACTCTTTCACAACACGGATTATAATTTTTTCTTCATTTTTTAATGATCAAATTTAAACAAAAACTCTTGAGTAAAAACACTGAAGACGTGAGTGCCTGGTACAGAACCCAACACACAATAGGTCCTCAATAAATGACAATTATTGTTATAGGGAAGATTTGGCAACTTAAAAGGGAAAACATATCTGCTCAGACAGGGAAAAAATGAGAAATTTCAGGAAGTAAAGCAAGTGTGTCTTCAGATTCAGAAACTTTAAGCAGGCCTTTGTCCTTCAGGGACTGTTGGGAAACTTACAGCTTTTGTGAAGAATTCTTCTTATACAGAAGGGAAGTAATAATGTTCTGTAAATGAAAGCATAGCGAGCCTTATTTTCACAAATGCCTGAGAATGTCTTCTCTTTTTTTTGCTCACATTCATCAAGCTCTTCTATTGATTGCAAACTTACAGATTTCAACAGACTACAGTTCAAGAGATCACCCTTATATTTCTTAAGCAAATACAGAACATTAACATGTTATTTCTTCTTAAAGTGACAATCCCTAATATCCTTTTTGGTTTTTGCCAATTCTAATCTTGGCAGGAAGTGGAAATCTGTGCACTCAGCAACACTGCAAACTTGCTGGCTGTCAAAATCATGTCTCAGCCAATGCCTGAGTGGTATTCTTGTCATTTCACTGTGGCAAGAAACTTATCAGTCTGACATATAAAGCCTCTAAATGTAGTGATTAATGCCAGAATGTAGACACACTTACCCACTACCTAAATCTCATTTTTATAAACTTAAGAATTATTATAACTTCCCCTAATTATCCATCCGGATTGTAGTTATAACTTCTAGGATACTTAAAAATAATTGAAAGAATAATTGTGACTCAAAGAGCTTTAGGAAACACTTGAATTTTATAAAGTGTATACTTCTCTATATTAGTAGATATCTGTATATGTATACATTTTGTAAATATATTTGCCTGTGGCTATTGTGTATTTTTTCAAAAACCATTTTCTCCCAAATAGTCTCCTTGTGAACTCCATTTTCAAGCCAACTAATCACTTCTCAAAAAAAAAAAAAAAAAATCATTTCTCAATAGACGCATAAAAAAACGGTATCTTCACCCTTCAGCAAGCACTGGTTACTCTTTGACATTTTCAGAGTTAAAAACTCTCACTTAAAAAAAAAAAAGTGAACAAGTAGAGAAATGTGTGCTATGGTTTAGAAATGGCCATTTAGCCAAATTGCATACCTGTGCTGTGTCAGCGCCAGGCAGTCATCTCATTCCACTGGCCTAATGGATGGCAATTGAATTTAATTAACAAAACTCTTTCGACTTAGTTTCATACTGTGCTGAATGTAATGGAATCCTTCTCTCTTTCCCCTTTGCTCTCTCTCTCTCTTTCTCTTTCTCTCTCTCTTTCCAACACATGCTCTCCCTCCCTCTCTCTTTTGCATTTAACTAAAGGATGTCCTGAACTGCCATCTACTTGAAGAGTATTAAAAGCTATACATTATACTTAAAAGATATAATACGTTCATCCCCTTCCCCATGACTTAAATTTAGTTACTGAATTATGTAACATAAAATAATTAAAAAGATACTTTGATAGTGATACACAGTATAGATTCAATTACCACAATGTCTCCATTAAAGGCACTTTTATAGTATGAATAAAATGCAAATCCTCTTTATGGATCAATATCAGAACATAATTCTATTCTTCCTCCTAAAAAAGGGAAGTTAACCATTATAAATCATCTTCACATGAGAATGGTAAAAAGGTATTCCTTTAAAAGAGTTCCGTTAACATCAATATATTCTGAATATTACTTTCTCTATTACATTCGTTTTTAAACTCTGTATCTAAATTCTAGCAATACTTGATAAAACTGATAAACAGAAACTTGTTTACTGTTCTTTTTTCATATTTATTTAAATGCCTGACACTAAATTCAGAGAGACATTTCAACTAATTAAATAATCTTTTCTAAATAAAATCAAGAACACACCAAAAAAAAAAAAAAAATGTTCCTAAGGGATCCTGAGTAAATATTACTACTCTGCCTAACTTTTGCCTGGCTGGGCACTCTGAGACAAGTTTCTATGATTGATTATTGTAGTATCTCTGAATCTTTGACTTTGAACCATAACCTTTTTCGCGAACAATGACAGTTGGGACCTACCATTTGCCATCTGTAGAGATGGAGGAGGGAAAAGGACTTCATGTACATTAATCAACCAATTAAGAACAGACTTAAACAAAACACTAAAGCATAATAAACCCCTGACTGCTTAATAGCTTTCTACTTTTAATAGTTGTCTTCCTGCAGTCAGCTCACAAGATTAGGAGTAATCAATTCAAGTCAAAAAGTACATAAGAAAAGGGAAAAAAAGTAAACCTATCCAAATCAGGCATTTTATATAGCGAAAAATGATACTTCCGGATTTTATAGTTCAAATATAAACCTCATAGACTGATCCACATACCATAGTTACCAAAGGATTTAAAGTCAATACAAAATAGGGTACTTCTCTTCACCAAAATACCTAAAATAGTACTGCAAATGAGCCTCTCATTTTGAAATTTTAGATAACTGCTGTCTTAAAAAGCACCATTCACCCAGTATAGCACCTGCCAGAAGAATTTGAAGTTTCAATTATTGGTAGCACAGACTAAATTATTGGTAGCACAGACTAAACCTAGTAAGAAAAATGGGGAAGAATTAACCAAAGTTGGTAAAGCCCTGCCCTTTCTCTGATTAAAATATGATTATTGAATATTTCAATACAGTAAGATATTAGCTCAGTTCCATTCGTAAGTGAAAAATAAATAGGAAACCAAGGAAAAAAGTCAAGGTTGACAACTATCACAGTTCAGTTCAACACCTAGCCAGTGCAGTGAAAAAAGTGAGGATAATAAAGCCATAAGAATTAGAATAAATAAATGAAAATGTCATTGTTTGTATTTGGTATAATTAACCACACAGCAATTGCAAAATAATTTACAGGCAAATCATTCACTGTAACTATGACTGAGTATCAGAACACTATACAAAAATTAACTGCATTTCTATACTAAAAAAAAAACCTAGTGCCATCGAGTTGATTCCGACTCATAGCAACCCTACAGGACAGAGTAGAACTGCCCCATAGAGTTTCCAAGGAGTGCCTGGCAGATTCGAACTGCCAACCATTTGGTTAGCACCCGTAGCACTTAACCACTACGCCACCAGGGTTTCCAAAAGTATATAGTTAGAAAATATACTTTAAAAACAATTTACATAAGCAGCTTCACAAAAAAAGCATTTAAGAGCTGAATGAAAAATAATTCATTTTATTGAAAAATAAAATCTAAAAAAAATGGAGAGATGTACCTTGTTCATAGATAGTAAGATAGATTTGATAGTAAATTCTTCCCAAAATTATCTATGGACTTTTCATGAAAGCTGACAAGTTGTTTCTAAAAAATATATGGCATAGAAAAGGACCAAGAATAATTCAAAACACTCCAAAAAAAAAAAAAAAAGGAGTTGGGGAAGATTTACCTTATATCAAAATTCACCAAAGGGTTTAAGTAACTGAAGTAATACAGTATTAATACAGGATTGACAAATTGATCAGTGCAACAGAACAAGGAATCCAGAAACAGATCCATACAAACATGCAAACCTGATGAATGACAAAGGTGGCACTGAAGATCATTTGGGGGAAAAGAGAATCTATTCTATAAATGATGCAGTGATAACTGTTCATGTAGGAAAAAACAGAATTGGATCCCCACCCACATCACATACATGAAAAAATCCAAATGAAATACAAACTGAAATATGAGATGAACACTTTAAAGCTTTATAAAAAATATAAGACAGCATATATCCAAGCTTGAAGAAGAAAATGTCATCTTAAACAAGACACAAAAGCACTAACTATAAAACAAAGGATTGATAAGTTTTACTATATTAGAATTAAGAATTTTTGTTTATCAAAAGATACTATAAAGAGAGTGAAAAGGTAAGCCACAAACTACAAAAAGATGCAAACACAAAATGAGCAAAGGATTAGAATCCAGGATATATAAAGAGCTCCTATAAATCAATAAGAAAAACAGAAGCAACAAAATAGAAAAAAAAAAAATGAGTAAAATACACATTTATTTCACAGAAAAGGAAATATAATGACTTGTCAATAAATGAAAAGATGTTCAATCTCATAAATAATCCAATCAGAACTGCAAATTAAGAACATCATGAAATACCATTTTATAGCCACTAGATTGGCAAGAAGTAAAAATTCTGGCAATGGCAAGTGCTGGAGAGAATGTAGAGTAATAGAACCATTTGTACACTGCTACTGCCAATGACAGTGTAAATGGGTACAACTACTCGGTGAAATAAAATAACACTATCTTCTTTAAATAACTTAACGTTTAAATGCCCTATGATTCAGCAATTCCACATCCAGATATACATCCAAATGAAACTCTTACACCCATGGTCTAGTAGACACATTACAGTTAATAAGCACTGTTTGCTGATAGCAAAAACCAGAAACAGCACATAGATATCACACAATGAAATATTACACAACAAAAAAGCAAGAATAAATTACAGCATATCCAGCAGTGTTAGGGGAAAAAAGCAACTCCCAGAACTATGTACGTGTGTGTGTATATCATTTCTATAAAACTTAAAAACAAACAAAACTAAACAATGTACTAAGTACACATAGGAAACGCTGGTGGCATAGTAGTTAAGTGCTACAGCTGCTAACCAAAAGGTTGGCAATTTGAATCCACCAGGTGCTCCCTGGAAACTCTATGGGGCAGTTCTACTCTGTCCTATAGGGTCACTATGAGTCAGAATCGACTCAACAGCAATGGGTTTGGTAGGTTTTTTTGTTTGTTTGTTTTTTGGTAAGTACACATATATGTGATGAAACTTTTTTTTTTGTTGGCACATAATGATAAACACAACACTAAGGATAATGGGGAGAAGCAGGGTGACCAGAGGAGAAAGGAACATACAAGTAAATGCAGGGTGTTGATTATGTTCTCATTCTTGGACTGGGTGGTAGGCTCACTGGTGTTCACTTCATTAGATGTGTCGGAATGGACTCTAGGACAACTGACAACAACAACAACAAATCCTAAAAAGGTGTTCTACTTCAAAATGCCTTCCCAGGTGTGCTGACTTGAAAAATGAAAAGAGCAATGCCTGTCCACCCACACTTCACCAGAATGAAGGTGATCATCTTCTCCCAGATACGAAAATATGATCAGAGAATTAAGTAATAATTAAATGAGTTAGAATTTCACTGATAAGCATTAAAGTCCATGATATAAAGTTACTCTCTACCAGTCAAGATCTCTCTACTAAATGACCATCTAAACATTTACTTCTCACAACCTGAGCTGTGTTTGACCAGCCATACCAAACGAAAAAAGAGAATGCTACAAGAAAAGCCATGAATTCACTGCTAAATAATTCATCAACGAAATTATGAATTTAGAAAATAATGAGTTTTACCCAAAATGATACAATTTCACTAACAAAGTGGCTTGTTTGGAGATCAATAATAATCTAAGGAATGAAAAAAAGTCAGAGTGCTTCCTAATTCAGGTTAATACTATAACTAATTTTTTAGTATAATTTTAAGAAAGGAAAAATAGAGATATTAATTTTCAACAGCTGACCAGTTCGTCATTTAAATATAATTTTTTAGTTATTATATGAAAATCTACATCTAAACCAGTATTATTCCTTCTCAAGATTCCTATTACCTTATAAGCAACTAGCCATATTTTGACCTTGACCTGGATCTTACCTTGCACAACGAACCACTGAATTGCAGGAAGATGTATTAGAAAATTTAAATGATCTCAGGTATCATTATTTTAAACAGTTATAATAATAAGATGCCCCAGTCCTATGAAGCACACTGGGAAAATCCCATTCCTTGCACTCTGCAAAGCACAGCCTGGTACACTATTCTCTTTGCAGCTTCAAGATCCAATTAGAATGTAGGTGGAAAAAATTCCATTCTATTTTTCATTACCCACTGCAGTAGTTTTGGTTATTGCTCACCAAAGAATATGGCCAGAATTTGGTTCCTTTTAGCATTCTACGAAAGCACAAAAGAAGACTTTTCTCAGTCTCTTTAAAACAAATTGGTTTTCATATGATTTTATGAGTTCCTGTTTCCAAGGTTTTAGTAAAAAAAAAAAAAAATGCATATTCTGTCAAAAATCCTTCCATTATCCTTTGCTGAAACCAGTAGGCACTTTTAGATATGAAAGCGGGCCAGACAGAAACACTTTATGGGAAAGTCTGCAACGGAATGGTTTTGATAATGAACATGCCTAGAGAAAGAAAATCATGAATGCTGTATGTGTTGGGGGGAAGAAAGTCTTATCTTCAGTTGGGTTCTGTTTCCCTTAGAGAGGCTTATGTTACCTAAAATCAGTAGGTCTCCAATTAAACAAAGGAGATTTACATATGCTGGAGCATTTTGGAGCTAATGAAATTGGCCTAACAATTTTAATAAGAGTAGAGCATCGGATAGGAGAAGGAACTTACGAGTACACCATATATAATTGGGCCCAATACCTTAATCCCCATCTATTAACTTTTTTACTACTACTGCCTTTGGCCTCTCCCAACTTAGGCTAAGTAACCATGCCAAAATATACCCTGTTAAGTGGGGACACACATACAATCCTACAAATGCTCACTAGAGATAAGGATATGATTGACAGGCCCTCTCCCTACAGGGAAAGACAGTATGTGATTCAAAACCAACACAAATGTGAGTGTTCACCCTGAAGGCTCCAATTTTAATCAAGATTTTACACTTTACAAATAGCCAGATGCTGCTAAATTCAAACAGCATGAAACTAAAATTCTTTATTTTTTTATTTTCCTACCTAACAGGACTCCCAGTACATAGTAGGTGCTCGATAAATGACTGTTGGTGTAAAGATGATTTTTTCACATATAAGCTGGAGCAATGGCCATATTACTCCTTCACCTCAGATCATCTCTTCCACGTAAACAGATATAAGCCAAAATGAAGATAGTGAAGAGACAAATTGCCTAAATAGTTTTCTATAAATAAGTCCAATATCACTAACCCTGTATTTTCAGAATTAAAATTATTCACGTGTCAGTAACTCCTTTGGTTTAATACCAAACTGATGATTTTGGCAAAGAAATAGAAATCAGTTAACATGAAAAGGGAAAATAATTCTGATTTTAAAAAAAGTTTGAAAGTTTGATTCAGTTCTGAGATGAACACTCAAAAACTATTTTATATGTTACTTAGCTTGTTTACTAAGATAATAAGCTTCGTAAGATTTTGTTTTGTTCAACAGATTCTCCAGCTAGTCACCAGCTCAACAGAGATACTGACCCTGTACCTATGTGCGATACACAAAAACCAACAGGCCCTCATCCCTGCTCACAGAGAAATCACAGCCCAACTTGGAAGACAAATGTAGACAGATAATTTTATTACAACACAGGAAGTGCTAATAATGGTGAGGACTAATAAAGTGTTAACAGGATACTACGGGAACACAGAGAAGGAGCCTTTAGCCCACCCTTAGGGTAAAAAGGTTTCCTTGAGGAAATGATGTTACAGTTGAGTCTTAATGTACAAGTTAACCAAGTAAAGGTGGATAACGACATTCCAAGCAGAAGAAATAACATGAGGAAAAGAACAAAAATACATATGCATATACTGTTATTGTTGCTGTGTGCTGTCACGTCGATTGTGACTCATAGTGACTTCATGTGACACAGCAGAACTGCCCCACAGAGTTTTTTAGGCTGTAATCTCTATGCAAGCACATCACCAGGTTTTTCTCCCATGATGCCGCTGGGTGGGTTCAAACCACCAACCTTTCAGTTAGCCCCTTAGCATTTAACTAACCTTTTGCATCACAAGGGCTCCCTATATACTACAGTAAAAATTTAGGTGTAGACTTTCGGGAGATAGGCAGGAAAGACAGGGAGTCCCTGACTGTTCCAAACACCAAAATGTTTGTGTCTTTGTATATGCACTGGTTACTGTGTTCACTGGTTAGCCCAGAAAGGACATGTATCCACCACAGTCATCCTACATTTGTCTAAATATACCTTAAAAAATTACCTTTATTTAAATATTGTATCTATTCTCTTGACACAACAGGAGCATTCAGCAAGACATAGCATTTTTAACCGGGTCTTGTCAAAAGTACAAGTCATTCCACAACACTAAATTTCTTAAATCCTGAAACTCCTTCTCAGACTTCAGCTCCTACCCCTGAAAGTTCAAGAAATCAAAGAACCAAGGCTGATGCTTAGAGTTTATTGAAACATCACCCTGGTGGGAATATGCAATTGGGGGATTAATTCCAAATTTAAAGACAAGCAATCCTTTATCCAGATGTTGGTCAAAGAGAGAGAGAGAACACTCGGAAAACAATTTCCTTCTAAATAAGAGATTTAAAAAATAGAAAAGTGTATAAATGGCATTAATGTGGATTCACAATTCGAACCTGAAAATACATATATTCTAAAATATATACCGTTACTGATGGCTCTTTATCATTATTTAGTTTTATTCACATTACAAGACAAAATGGGAGGGTAAAGAAAACAGGGTAAGGACAGAACTGTAAAAATGTCATTCAAGATTATAAGAAAATAAGGTGGGGGGAAGGGTGGGGCGAACGTAAAGATTACTAGCAAAAACAGCAATTTTCAAACTTTTTAAATTTTCATTATTTGAAAATAAGACACTCTTAAAATGAAACATCAGCTATTGCTAAAAGCATCAGATAAATCCTGATATTTGTATACAGATGGCTGATTTAATTGGACGACAACCTGGTTTTCTCTTTCCCTGGGGGAAGTGAACTGCTAACATCCCATGAACTATATCAAGTTTACCTCACTTCTCTTACTGACTATAAAACAAAGAAATCTGTCTTGAGTTTCATGATGTCCCACATGTTCCTGTGACTAATCCCCAACCATTTTTATTTACAGTATTGAGAATGAGTTTCTATGACAATCCCATGCCACTCTAAATATTACACAGGCATTTTCTGCCTTTTGAAAATAATTACAGAACAAATCATTTGGTCTGTGCTCTGTGCACACATACTAGTGGCTGCAGCAGCAGATTTCACTTTCAGATTAAACAACAAGCAGATACAACTGAGAACAAAAAATTCTAATATCCACTGTTTGGGGCCACCAGACTTTTGTTGTATTTGTTTTTGTTATTTTATTTATCAGACATGTAACAGCTCTTCTCTTTCCTATCACCATCTGTACACACTTCCCCAAAACATCCTCACGGCTGTACAATTAACACACTAACAGCACACACTCACACGTATACAACCTCTTACAAGCTTTCTGTCTGAATGTAATACATATCTGTTGTCTTTTAACAAGAAAGGCATAGCAGCTTGAGACCTCGGACACCTTAAAATGCACCTCAGTGTAAAAGTCTCAAGACTGCTAACAGGGACAGATCACCCAATAAGCAAGGTACTTGCAGGCTTATTTGTGCTTACTTACTAATCTGTAGTGCACAATTTCACCTATTTTTTACCACAAACCTATGTAAAATTGTGCACTACAGGTTAGTAAGTATACACAACTAAGCCTGTGCATACCTTGCTTAATGTAAGCCCGTGGGTACCTTGCTTATAGGTTAATCCGCCCGGTTGCTAACTTACTTCCGAGAGGGAGCAAAACAGGGAATTGATGTGGCTACACTACTGGGACTTGGCCATGTTTTAGGAACTATTACCAACTGCCAAATGAATTCACCACGGCTTCCTCTCCAAGGCTTTTCCTTCCTTTCTGTTTTTCACTCCCCCATTTTCCTGCTGTTTAGTTTTCCGATAACTCTACTGGTTTCGTATTTCGGCATTACTAGAAGGATGCCCTTAAAAAAAGAAATAGAACTTTTCTGTGCACCACCCGCTTTTTAAAAAAAAAAACATACTACACTGAAGTATTATATAATAAAAACCACCTGCGCCCTATTCTGTGTCCTCTTGGATTTTATTTTTGCATAGATATTTTTTATACAAGGAAGTTCAAAATTTAACACTCAATAGAAATATAATTAAATGACAAAATTCCTCAATATACACCAATTGTGCAGTCAAAAAAGCAATACAGACAACTGGTTCTGTAAATGTTTAAAACTTCATGCAGGATATTAGTTGGAAGGGCTCTACTTTTAAAAACAACAAAAGCTTTTACATCTTGACTTCTAAGGAAATTACATATAGGTTGGCATCAACTCATCTCAGTATTTTCTTTATTTTTGTATCTTTGGAATCTAGCGTGGTGCCTAATATGCAGTGACTCAAAACATGTCTGCTGAACTGGGAGAATTTACTGATAAAGGCAACCAAACTAGATCTTCTATACCAATACCAACCGGAGCATATTCACCTTGATGCAAATGATAACAGGCTACAACTGTTGTCCAATTTATACAAAAATTTTTTCAGCTCCATAGGTCCTGGGATGCATGGATTCAGTTTCCTCGCCTGAAAAATGAAGGTTTGGGCTCCTAAGTTTCCTTCAAGGTATGAAACTCTAATATCAAGACAGAAAAAGCTCTAGTTTCTCACAACTTTTTAAACTTCAGAGAAAACGACGCCTGTCAGCATAATTATGTACATACAGAGAAAACTTTTTAGCCCATCCATAAATTCAGAAGCAGAGCTTAGAGAGTCTGATATACTGAGGAACACGTTAGAGAAAAAAAAAAACAGGCCACAGAAAGGTTCGGCCTAGTTATGAATCCTAGTCACTGAACAACCACGTAACCTTGGACAAGTGACTCAGCCCCTCTCTGACTCTGTTTGTGCAACTTGCATCAAGGCAATAATGAAAGTTCCTCCACCTAAAATTTGAGGTTTACATAAAGAGTTACTGAAATAATGTCTAAGAAAAGACAATTCAAGTACCATTGAGGTTAAAAGCACAACTGTGGGAACTGACGGATTTGGCTTGAATTCCGGCTTTGCCACTTACTCTTGACTATGGGCGATTACTAACACTCTCTGAACCTGTTTCCTGAGTAACAGGAGTAATCCTCAACAAAGTCATCTATAGTCTCTACTCCCTCCACCACCCAAAGTGAAAAACTCTACAAAACTTGGAGAAGTCCAAAAGGAAAACAAAATTAAAACAAAGGAACCCATATCCACGATTCAGAAAATCCAACAAAGTCAATCCTAAAAGACACCCAGAAAGGCAAACTCCTCGAATTGCTCAAGTGTTTAAAGAGTTTATAATAAATTCGCTTATTTCAAAGCAGAATCTCACACAAATTACCTTGACAATATGTATCCTAGTCTTAAAGCTACGTAGGGAATATCATTCTTGATTTACAGTATGTACATAACTGAAAATTTA
The DNA here is from genome assembly GCF_024166365.1 of Elephas maximus indicus. Lineage (NCBI taxonomy): Eukaryota > Metazoa > Chordata > Mammalia > Proboscidea > Elephantidae > Elephas > Elephas maximus. The sequence goes on along the minus strand of NC_064821.1, from coordinate 106,241,786 downwards.
GCAAACATAAATGATTTTATGGAAGTGTTGAACAGGATAGAAATATGTTGGGTTCTTCGTGGGGTTTTTTTTCCCCCCAAAAAATGGGGAAAATATTTTCTATGAAGAGCAGCATAAACTCCATCTTTAATGGCTTATTTTAAAACAGGTAGAGGTTCCAAAGGCAAACGACCAGAAGACTTGAGAAAGAGGGTCTGGAAAAGAAGGTAAATATCTCAAACTCCACAAATAATACCGGGACAACAGAATGGTCTCTTACAAAGCAAAATGAATTATTAAAGCTGCTTTAATCTTCATTTTTAAACAAGGTGATTTGGTAGTAAAGGGTCAAATATGTGAATCTATATTTCTCTCCAAACTATGTTCCATCCAGAAATTCTGCTGTCTCATGGCACGGCTTCACTTATTCAATACCCCCTCCCAGCACCTCCAAGTCTCAATTGTAAATAAAGTAAAAAGCTACGCATAATCAGTCTTTATATAGCAAAACTGAAAATGTCTCTTTGAGGAATTACAAAGCTTTCTGTCTGAAACCTCTGACCTTTCTAGAGAAATCAGAGTTGCTGTAGTTTAAAAATGTAGGTGGTAAAAGTACAAAGGAATACATTTATCCATTTTGCATGTTTGTCATCTTTTTCTAAGACTATGAGCAAATATCTTTGGAACAATTAGTTCTTCAGCCCTAACATTTAAGACTGCAATATCTTCATACGCCAAAGAGCTGTATATATCGTAGGCCCAATGAGATGTCCCTTAATTTCTATTCCTACTTCATTTTACTGAAAATCTAAAATACAGGAATTTCAAAACCTTTTTTAAAAATAAGACTTTTGTCCATACAGTGAATGAGCTGAGAGAATGATCAAAATTCATCTCAATCTTTTTAAAACCACTGCAGTTCTTGGTTGACGAGGATAGGGAGACTTTTTAAAGTACTTTTAAAAGAAAAAAAGAATTCTTCATAAAAATCCTTGTCACATATTAAGAGGTCATACAATAAAAGTATTGCAATGACTAACTTTTCCTGACAGGAACATACAACAACAATAGTTATGTTGTTGAACAGCATCAAGTTACAAAGACTTCATTCTCAGAAGTTACTTGAAACTACTCTCCAAAAGAGAACCTCTACCATTTAAAAGAAGCAGGAGGGGGTAGGACCAAATGAATCAATCAGAAACTTGAGTAACTCGGTAATCTTCGTATAATAGGCATCCATAAAAAAATCTGGCCTAGTCATACAAAAAAGTAAACACTTTTATGGAAATAAGCTTTTGCCAAATTCTTATCCAGAACCCTTGCTTCAACCTAACAGTGTGTAACCCAATTATCTTTAAATTCCAATTCCTTAATGCTAAAAATATATTCTCTAAAAAAAAAACATATATATATATATAGTCTCAGGTCCACATGGTTTTTGATCAACAATATGTTAAATATTTAGATTTATGAATTGAATTATTCATAAATTATCATTTATGAATTGAATTCAGCATAAAAGACATTTATTGTTTTCATTGCCAACCTGCCATTATATCCAAGCCCATCTAACTGTTTAATAGTATGCTACTATATGCTACTATGATATACAATATCTTAATTACTCATTTTACAGTAAGATCTTTTAGCATCTCTATACTTCACTCATTTGGAATGTTAAAAAATGCCAGAAGAAAGGCTTGATGTCATCTTGAAACTGAAATCCATCTGTCTATGGCCTTTCTTTGACTTTTACTCCTTCTGCAGCCAAAATTTCCATAAAAGTTGATGAGAATTTGTCAACCTAAGGACTTGTAATGTCAGCTCCTTTGAAAGGCAATGGAATCACTGTAAGTGACAATAATGGGATTCTGTGGGTACAATGGAGACCTGGTGGTGCAGTGGTTAAGAGCTCTGCTGCTAACTAAAACGTCTGCAGTTCAAATCCATCAGCCACTCCTTGGAAACTCTATGGGGCAGTTGTACTCTGTCCCTGGAATCGACTCGATAGCAATGGGTTTGGTTTTTTGGTTTTGGGTAGGTACAATGACGAGCCCTGGTGGCACAGTGGTTAAGCACTCAGCCGCTAACCGGAAGGTCGGCAATACGAACTCGCCAGCTGCTCTGTGGGAGCAAGACGTGGCAGTCGGCTTTCGTAAAGATTACAGCCTTGGAAACTCAATGGGGCAGCTCTACTCTGTCCCACTGGATTGGTATGAGTCAGAATCAACTCAACAGCAACAGGCTTGGTTTTTTCGTTTTTTTGCAGGTACAATATTCATTTGATGTAGGAGTTTAAAATTAAATAGCTAATCCCTTTAAGATTAAAATATAAAAAAAAAATACAGAATTGTAAATGCTTTCGACAGTGGAGGGGAAAAGAGGCAGGTATGCGTCAACATGGAAGAGAGAGTTCTGAGCTTCTGATATTAATATATCTTTAATTTTGAAAATTAAATGAAAATTGATACTTTGGCACCACAGAGTTTATATTATTCACTGAAAAATACCTTTCCCTACCAAAAATTACCACTCAGATCAAACTCTATGACTCACCAAAGATTCATCTTGCCCAACAATGTGAACATGCTGTGCTACCCAATCATGGGCTGGCAAAATTACAAAAGGAAATAACACCATCCAAACCATAGCAACAAAGACAGTGGCCTGACAATGGCAGGTGCTATACAGACAGACACACAAATTTTTAAATAGTATTCATTTTTAAAATATGTTTATTGTCATTTTTATTTCACCTCATTTTTTTTAAACTCATAATACTTAAAAAAAAAAAAGCATTGCAAATTTTATATGACCGTATGTGTTCTGAAAAACTGTTTATGTCCGGAAACTCACAAGTTATTTGGGATCACTGTAAGCACTGATCAGAGGCATAAAAAGGTAGGCAGTATTAGGGGTGCGGAGAGGGATAAATAGGTGGAGCCCGAGGCATTTTTAGAGCAGTGAAACTATTTCTGATGATACTCCAGTGGGCACTGTGCATTTGTCCAAGCCCATAGCACTACATAAAAAGAAGAGTTAACCCTAATGTAAACTATGGCCTTAAGTTAATAATAATATACCAATATTGGTTCATCAATTATAACAAATGTATCATACCAACGCAAGAGGGTAATAATAGGAGAGACTGTATATATGGAAGGGTAATATGGGAATTCTGTTCCTTCTGTACAATTTTTCTATAAGCATAAACTGCTCAAAAAAATAAAGTCTCTTTAAAATTTTTTAAGGTAGGCAGAACGGAATTAGATGCACAGGCCAAGAGGGTATGAGTCCCATTTTTTTATTCCAACCTTCTTATTTTCCAATTTAATCACTTTTATTTATACACCTCAGTTTTCCCTTTCCAGTATAACTGGTATTCCACAACTCTAACTTAAAGATGTATCAATACTTCTAAAAGAGAAACTTAAAAAGTTAAATTGCTGTTTTATTCAATATAATTCAGTTCAGCAGCTTACTTTTTAAAATAAGCCTTAGAAAAATTAATATAATAGTATACAGATCATATTTATTGGTCATTGTTCCTGTTTACAATTATAAAATTCATGTTGGTGAGGCTTTGAGTTGTTACACTGAAGTCATTAAGAATTAATCTTGTCTAAGTTTTAAGTTTTAAGAAAGAAAAAATAAGCTCTGTCATTTAAGGGCATTACAATGAAATCTCCATTTTTAATTTTTCTCCTTTCTATTTTAAATTCTGAAATTTTTTTTAAAACTAATAAAATTCCATTCTCTTCTCAAAAACTTGAGTCTTGCTTTCTTTTCAACACTAGTATACAAGGCTATATAATAGAAGGTCCTTTTTAAAGCAAAATAGATTTTAAACAGTAAAATCTAATCATTACAGGAAATTCAAAATATGTATCTCTTGTTCACATAAGAAAACATGCACAAAAATCTGCACAGTAAAATATTTTTTTCATTTTTATTCTAATGCTTGCCTTAATTCTCAATGGCTTCCCAAAGCATCTAGAACCAATTTACCAACAGAAAATTCTTAAACCTGTATCATAATGCTTCTATTCACTAAACTTCAACAGTCTAAAAACAAGAAAAAACAAGTCATTCCAGATTTCTGACCCCATTACTGACAAGCATAAGACCATTTCTCTCTCTCCTAACCAAGTGAGGCCTCATTCTGTAGCTAAGATCTGAACTCAACAGTAAAATATATCCGTGGGAAGGGTTTGGATTTTGACTTATTTCCCCATTGATTCAGAGTGGGTGTGTGATGCCACTTAAATAACATTCAACCCTAGATGACAGGATGTAAAAGAGGGATACAAAAATGAATTGAGTTGTTTTTTAAAGAACATAGGGTTTAAAATCAAGGGGTCTGAGTTTGAATCTTGCTCTCTACAAGTCACTTATTTACTCTAGGACTCTATTCTCACCAGTGCAAAAGGGAAATGCATTACTTATTCACAATACTGCTACAAAGTAAAAAAAAAAAAAGAAAAGAAAAGAAAAAAGGCCAAGCTACCTTACACCCTGGCTCTTAGCACAGAGCATGCCTCAGAATAGACACTCAATAAAACTTATTTCCCTTCCTTCCTTCCTTCCTTCCTTGCTCCTTTTCTCTACTCTCAATTGATCTAGATCCAAAATATATGACTAGGAAAATATTTGAAAGGCATGAACAGAAATAGGTCAGACAAAGAACATTTGAGCTATTCCACTTTAATCCCCAGTTATTTTGATCAGATTCATTCTGGATTTGGGGTTAGCCATCTATCACATGTTAAATAAGACCAACACACACCAAAACCATAACACGAATAAACTTCTCTCTCTAAATTTTATCTTATTTAGTGTACTTATTCTACAAACAGGACAAGAACGTCCTCTGCTACAGGGCTGCTGCAATTTGTCATTTGTTCAACTCATTCCTTTGCCTCATAAGCCATGTTTATTTAAGTAGGACATTAATGGGAAAACTAATGCCACAAGATAAAATATACTATGTTACACAGTGGAATCCTCATAAGAAAACAAGAGGAATTGTTTTCCCATATTTTGGGCAAGACCTAGAGAGAAAAATATCATTTCCATCTAAGCAGCATCTAAAGAATTCTGGTAAGTTCAGGAACACTCAAGTTTAGATAATAAATTGTACCTTAGTGGAAGAGAAGTAAAAAGTTGTCACTGTAGATAGCACCTTTATAAGCAAAATGGTAAAAACAGAAACTATTGCCATAGCCCCTTTTCCAAGTTTATGTATGCTGAAGTGTCTCTGACTGGACTCCTATACTCTACAAGGAATTGTTTTAAGAATTCTCTTTCCAAAAATTTTAATAGAAACTCCCAAAGTCCCAAATAGTCTCTTAGTCTGAAACAAGCTATGCAAAAAATTGTAGGGAGATAGATTATACAATTCTCCACGTGGTATCTTGCTGCCCAGGATCCCTTTACAGTCATTACTTAAACCAAAACACTTTTTAGAACATCTCCATTTGTGATTAAGTTCACAGTTTTATGTTTCTCTTAACAAAGCAGGCCAGTTCATTCATTCTCTTCCTCTTCCACCTGACTTCTCCTTCCCCTACCCCACCCCACAAGACTTTGCAATTTATAATATTTTTAAAAGCATTATCTAACCTCTGAATAGCCATAGGGAATGCATTGCTGAGATGATAATAAACCAGTGTTTAGCACATTCACTGAACTCAATCTGTATTTTATGTTTTTTCTTCTATTCTAATTCTCAAAATTGTTTTCAAGAATCTATATAGACATTTGTGAGCAATTAGAATTGTTACTGCTTCTGTGCAAGACTTAAAAAGCCGACAGGCTGTTCTGTGTCCTCTGGAAGCAGCTTGAGGCCTTAACCAAGTGAAACACCCAGTCCTACTGTGTACAGCAGTGACCACAACAAAGGCTGTGGTTTCTCCCACACTAGCCTTAAATAGGTTTAGATTAATGCTATTCATCACTGGGTGGAAAAGAAGACAAGGCAAATCCAAGCCAGCAGCATTGGGAAATTTTCTAACCAACACTCAAACCTCATAGTCATAAATGAACTGACCTCCATTCAAAGGTTTACTACAGAACAGCTATTTCTCCCTAATTTTTATACACTCTTTGCCTCTGAATTTCAATCTTTTTCACTACATTCTAGATGAAGGACATTGTTACTACCTTCGAGGTACACAGAAAACACTCAAGTTTGTTGATCACTAGTGCTATCTAAAGAATTTAAAAAATACATAAATAAAAATGCAAATTTGTACATTAACCAATAATTTACAGTAGATCATTCAGCCACAAAATCCATCTTGGCTTTAGTTTAAGGTTAGAGTTAGACTTTGAGATAAGGTGGTACTCTCTTCATTTTAAATATCACTGTATCTCAGTCTTAACCCTTCCTTTTCCAAATGTGTTTTATTATTATAAACCAGAGGAACTAACTGTACAACTTTTTATTAGGGAGTTTATTAAGATATTAAAGAAGTTTAATTACATAATGCACTGTTCTAGGCATGAGTGTAAACATACACTTATGCACACCTGCTAAAAAATATATATTGAATATATTTTAGATGTAAAGACTGCCTAATGTGGGAAGTCACCCGGAAATTAGTAAATTGTCATAACTAATTTGACATAAAAATTACAAGCTGAAATGATCTAACATTATCCACTAAAATTTCTTTTACAGTAATTATTGTATGTGCACTGGTAAGCTTTTCCATATAGTTATACTGTATTTAAAGTTGTAGCTTTTTTAGGAAGAATCATTCCCAGGGCTCTCAACAGCACTCCACGTGCAGCTTGGATGTGCACACACATGCACACAAAGCACACACACGCTCATACACAGACACTCCTGATCTTACACCTGCTCTGAAGCAGTAGGAAGTGAATTCTCAATCTGTCAACATGACCATCTGGTCCTTCTGCATATCACGGCTTTCTCTATTACTATATGAAGGAATGGCAATCAAGCAGCAAAGTAAAACCAAAATGCACCTGAACGGGAGCAGCTCTCTTTTGATTTAAGTGAAATAATACATGGCATAGCAGAGCAAAACGAGCAGTAAGCTAAATAATTTTAAATGAGCATTCACAACAGCATAATTAAGTGAACAATACGGTACAAGTAATGTGGTAATCAGTAATACTGCCACATGGTTTTACAGTATAGGTATCAGGATTCCAAGACACCGCCACAGCTCTTTCAGTGAGTGACGGGACCTTTGCTGTTCCTGGTTCAAGCAGAACTAACTAAAGATAGTAGGAATAGGCGGTAGCATGGAAGTAATCGGTAACTATTGTCCTAAAAGATTACTGTGGAAAAGTGGTCACTTTCTACCTTAAAACTAACAAGTACTCCTGCCGTCATTAGGACAAATTCAATTCACTCTGACACTGGCTAACTAACAATTACAGCAATTACCTGACTTTTGGACGTTTATTAGTCTTTCAAAGTGAATTTTAAGACTGCTAAAAATACTTCCGATCTCAGAAAATCCCTCATCTGCAAAAGGTGAAGACGCTCATTGTGATTTAGCTTTTGGACCTACTCCCACTTAAAAATTAGCAGAGGCCTTAGTTGAATTAAACATAATTCCATTTATTTTAGTTTTTCAATGTCTCCACACAGCTGCTCCAGAGCTTTGATTTTACCCTACAGCAGGTAATAGCTATCAAAAATAAATTGTGGCACTAACATTCTAGGGCCTAGATACGCAACCTACCTCTATCCAAAAGGTGAATCCTTAAAAAGCCTAACCTCTCACAAAACTTAACTAACCCAACTGAGATTCTATCTAGAATCTGATTACATTGCCGGAAGTTACACAGAAGCAGTTTAAAAAAAAAAAACCTCTCCAGAAAGTTCTCGGTTGAGTGCCTACTAATGAACAAAGGTTAACTTTATCTAAAAGGTCAAATGCCTGGTGGCTAAGGTTATGACCTTAACAACTTAAATTGTGACCTTGCCACGTGCCGGCTATATTGTAGACTCTGATACAGATCATTGGTAAAGACTGGTCATAAATTAGCTTTACTGTTAGACGCCCACAAAGAAAAGCATTCGCCACACCATAATATTCCCAAGTTGTCATATGATACACAAGAAGGACAACTCAAAGAGAGGCCAAATTCAGAGCATAAACTGGTTTTACTCTTCTATATTTTTAACGAGATGAAATCCTCAGGCTTGTGGAATCACTCAGATTTCATTACACTGTTACTGTTTATCAGCGGCAAAAATTCACACAGTTCTGACACCACTTGATTTGGAGGAAAAAATTGAAATGTAGTTTATGTATTATATTTTGGCATCTCAATAAATGGTGAATAAATCGCCACCGCTTTAAAAAAAAAAAAACTGATTCTGCATTAGCTTGCAGTATTTATATGTATGCTAAGATTTCGAATTCCTACCAAAGAAGAAGCCTACACATTAATAATTACTGCACACATTTTTAGAAGGAAAAGATCCCATTTTTGTGGCCATCTAGAAAGAAAACACGTTTCAGAAGGAAAAAAAAATACAATTACTTTAAGAGAAAGAGAAAAAAGAAACGCAGTCTAGGTGAAAAGGCCACAATGGTTTTGGCACGTATCTGGAAGCACGTTTCAGAGTCTCTGCCTCCTGCCAATACTGGCAAGTTCTCAAAACTTTTAAGGAGGTAAAAACATTGTTTAGTGTTTACAAATCTTCAGTATTATATCAGATGCTTGTCAAATCAGTTGTATGTATGTATGACCGATCTACCTCCTATTTGTATTGGCAGCTTCCTTCCACAAATAACAGGTCTCTAAATCTCTTAACTCAAATATGAAATATTTTCAGACAAAAAGCCCTTAATATTTTCTTTTGCAATCTTCCTGTTGCGCACACGGAGAAGCAGCCATTACTGCGGTCCCGTGAAAACCAATGGCCTAACACTTGGCTGGCATTCAGGCATAACAAGGGATTCTGGGATACATCAGGAAAACCAAACCAAAAGGTAGTCTGATCCATGTTGCTGTCAATAAATCTTTCATAAGCAATAAGGATGCTAACTCTCCTAAGCAATCTTCTAAATGTCATTTTAACAACATAACCCTTCAGGTATTGAAAAAGCCAGCAACTGTGTTCACTCAAGGATTTGGAGCAAAAGCGTAACACATCATTAACAACGAAAGAGAATACATTTAATGGGAACAGCTAGAAATACTGCATTTCTTTAAATGTACAGGAAATATTTAAGTCAAAAACTTAGAATGGATACTGCTCACCCTGATGAGAAAACCATCATGTCATTTAGATGTTAACTTGAAAGGTAGCACACACTATGATCTGCTTCACCTGTTGGTACACTCGCGTTTCTGCACTGGACAATTAATAGCCTTTATTATTATAATTTATAAATTATTTACTTTTCTAAATATCTCAAAGATAAACATAAGATCTCAAAGAGTGTTCCATGAAAGCACTAATAACACCCACACTTTTTGTGTACCTTGTCTTTCTCAATCAGAATCTCCACTTACATATACAAATAAATGGAAAAAAAATTAACTTTGCTTTTTCAATAGACAAAACAAACGAACAATAGGGCTAAGGCAGGGGAAGGCTGCTTGTTCCATTTTAGACATCTTTGAGAGGTCTTGCTTTTTAATTTATGCTACCCAGAACCGGCTAAAGCAACAGGCACTTCTAGTCATTAGGTACACATTTTCAAAAACCCGAATATCTGAAAACCTTACAGGTCACATCCTCTAAAATACGCGTCTACCCCCTGCCAACAGAATGCAAATAATGATGTGACATGCTTGCAAAGTTAATTTCTCCAGTTTCTTACGTAAGGACAGATGGATAACAAAAGTTCTCTTTCTAAAACATATATTGAGAAAAATAATAGAAATATAGTATCAGCTGACTTTTTAAAAAATATCTAATATTTTTAAAATTAAAAATGTTTTGCACATTAGTGCAGAGTTGGTTTTACAGGTGTCATCTTCACTCTCCTTTGTGAAAAAATAAGTATATGAACCCCAAAACAACCTACTGGTAGCGTTCCACAACCTTATTTCTTCCATCTGGCTCAAGTAACTGCCATGAAGATAGCCTAGCTAGACCGATTTGTACATATAAAAAGTCAACAAGTTACACAAGACCTGAGCTTTCACATAACACAATGAGTCTTTTGTCTAAAACAAGACTACAGGAATAAAGTAAAAATGCATTATTTTACCCGGTTCTCAATAGTTTTATCCGGAATGTTATTCTAAATATCAGGCACAGGTAAAAACAGGCCTTGAAAACAGCCTTGAAACGATAAAGAATTTTATAACCATCAGAGTGACACACTAAATCAATTACCAATATCGGTTTCCCAACGTGTTCACGCACTATACAGATTGGTTGCTTTTCATATTAACCTCTCCACCCATTACTTGAATTGGTTTCTTTGTTTCCCTTAGTATCTTAGATGATACTAAAAATCCTTAAATTCAAAGATACTAAGTTGGTATATGAATTTTTTTTTCCATAAATGATCAGCAATTTGATAGTAACCTTACCTCCCACTTCTTTTTAATTGGCAAGGGGTTCAAAGGCCCCAGTAGGTTAAAAACACTCCCAAAAGAAAAGCAACTAAAAATATTGCCTCACTACCAAACTAAAGGCTTTTTAGCTGGCTCACTTGCCAGTTAAAATAAACTCTTTATTACAAGGATTTTCATGAAACGCCTCTCATCCATCATCAAAAAATGTGACCTAAACATATATACATCTGATTACCAACAGCTCTGATAACACTACTTACCAAAAGAAATCACTTAGTGAGAATTCTTTCAAAGCTATTACTTTTCCACCTGAACAAAGGTGGTACCTAAACACTAGGCTTCTGGCTGTTCTGACTTTGCTCTATCTTTGAAACCACACTGTCTTTATTTATGTGGCCTGCAACCTATGGAGTTCAGGAATGGTCCACCATAAACAAAGGTCACCAGAAAAGAAACACAGGCAAGAAAGTAGAACAACTTCTCACCATCGCACTTACCTGCTGCATGCACAAAGTATGCCAAATATAAATCGAGTTCCTTAACAGAAACCCCTATGTGATGGGGCTGGACACAGAGCCCTGGATTGGAGCACTGTGGGGACTTTACAAGGCGCTCACCATCAGTACTTTCGAGCGGAATACCTTTAAATAAAATCACCATAACCAGGTCCAACCTCCAGACTTTATCTGCCTGGCGGAGGCAGTCAATTCTTCGCATCTTGCCTTTCTGGTCTGGGTTGGAAAGAACACAACATGGAGGTTTTTTTCCTGTAACTGTAAGAACAAAATCCTCTCGGTACTCAGGTCGAATATCTTTCCGTAACTTTGCCAGAAGTCTGGATGCCCACTTCTGCTTGACCTCTGGTTTTTCACTTAGCAACTCATCCTTCACAGCTCTCTCTTCTTCTTTTGACATACGTTTTTCATGTTTTTTGAAGTATTTTCGTTTTCGGGCCTGCAGGTTGAACCATGTGTAGGCGAAGGCTCGGACGTGGGGCAGAAGTGCTTCGATGAAAGGATGAAATTCATCCTAAGGACAACAAATAAAAATAAAAATATGAATATAATAAAAACAAAAAGAAATAGCGTTTCTTCTAATGGTCACCTTAAAAAAATTCTCATTTCAGTTGAAATTTGATTCAAGTATTACATTATCAAAATCATACCGAGAATCCCTACTAGAAGTTGGGAGAAAGAAAAAAAAATCCATCAGTATTGTTTCTCATGATCTGAAAAATGAAAAACACTGCTAAAAATTAAAAAATGTTTTGATATGTTCAACATAGTGCACCAAGTTCTATTGTTGGGCCTAGTTCCCAAATCCTTTAGATTGCAAGTGAAATTTATCTAATAGCAACATATAATCTTAACCCTATTTCAAAGAAGGCATATCTAATTTTCCTCCAGCCTTGACCTCACTACTTGTAGTACAGCCAGGGCCCAGCCGCCAGATTGGCAAATCTGAAACATTTAGATGCCAGTCAATGTTTATGGAAATCTAAGAGCAAAATTCATCTCTACAATCAATGAAAACAAAGACTTTCTCTCTAAAAATATCGCACATAGGCTCTGATCTGTTTCTTATTCATCTTGGTAATATCTTAATTCCTCTTTTAAATATCACAGTTGGATTTTTTTTTTTTTTTTGATGTTCAAAAACTTAGAAAAATTTGACAGGTCCAAATGCAAAATAAGAAATAAATTTGATATTCATTAGACTAAAATTAAAGATCTATGTTCAAGATATAATTGCTAATACTATGGGAATGAAGCAAAAAAAAGAAAGAAAAGCGTACATGCCAGATAGTAAACAGAATGCATCACTGTGACAACACTGTTGCAACTAAATACATTCAATTTACTGATATGATTGTGCAAATCCTCCAGTAATCATCCGTAAAAACAGAATAATTATTTAATGTTAAAGAAATAATATTTCAGATATTTTCTCAAAGGGAAATGGAGAACCTGGTATATTCAATGTTTGTGAGACTCCAGAAAAACTCTCACAGTTGCCTCTTAAAAATCCAAGTTATTTGAAAATAAAATTTAATTTAAACCATTTAAATTATGCTTCCTATTTTACTCAAAATGGTTGATTTTTATACCCGGCATTTTCTTAGGAAACATAAATTTAAAATTAAATGAAAAATTAAACAGTAACCTCCACAAGGCTTTCTGACTACATTTAACTTTTGGTTAACCAACCCACACTAATCTGACATAACTTCTTTCTGCCGCACAACCTCCCCCAAAAGATAAATTATTTACTTTCAAATAAATAACGATAAGAAAACCAAAGAGATATTTGATGACATTTTTTAAAGGATGTAGGACAGGCAGATGTTATAAAATACATTCTTTTTCAGTTTGTAATATCCATCTAAATATACATTTTGGAGTCACAAGTAACTGTAATGTCCAAAACAGAGTTACTATTAAAGCAATTATTAAATTTTTAAAAGTTCAAATGCAAACTACATTGAGAGGTTAAAACTGATAAAATATTTAAGTGTGAAGTCCTTTAAAACAGTGTAAATTATAATTGATCACCTAAGCATTACGTATAACTAGTTAAAAAAAATAAGTATATAGTAACATAATACATAATAAATCACTTCAATAATTGACATTTAATTTTTTTCCTCTCTGCACAAGGTTCAGGCTCTGTGTTTCAAGCTTAGTTTTGAAAACGGCTCTTTTTCAGTAAAAGAATCCAATGGAGAAGTCAGTTTTCATAACGTGTGCATTCTTTAAGCGGAGGGGAAATGGAGAGAAATGACAAGAATTATATTATTCTTTACCATAAACCATTAACATTTAAAAATGTTCTGATGTTTAGAGTCTTTTTTACCCTTAGTTTAGGAGAGGGAAATTTTTTGTGGTGGTGGTGGGGGGACTTGTCAAGTCACAGTTTATCTCCGAAGGTATCCGCCACACCGCAAAGCATTTAAACATTACTGAATTCTGAGCTCATCCTTGGAATGCTCTAAAATACATACATTTTATGTCTGAAACAGTCCTTCACACTGACTGACTTTCTCTTATATACAGGACATGCTGGGGAGCAAGGCTCAGTGGTATTATGCAGAGAACTCCTGGAGTCTACCTTAAACTACAAAGTGGGCTTTCACCAAAAGAAGGATTTCATTTTGAAGTCTCAACACCATTTTATAATGCAAAGAATAACTGAGTTCCAAGTAATTCATATTTATGTTAAAACTTGATCTTATTAAAAAGTTTTATTAATGTTAATAAACATTTTAAATAAACACTCTAGTATGGCATTTTAAGTGCTCGAAGATACTCCTAATATGCTGCTCAAAAACCTGCAAACTGTGTTCGTTCCTGTTCAAGAGGAGTTTGTTTACCTGCAACCAAATGCCCATATAACTCATAATGAAGAACCTTAAACAAGGCCACCTATGTCAACTAATCCTTAAAAATAATCGAACTTCTCAATTTTGCATCAAAAGTATTTACAAGTTATTATTCCCCACAGGTTTCAAGAATGTGCCAACAAAAGTGCACAGTATTTTGTGTAACTTTACTCACTCAGGCATAATTAAAGTGCTAGTTAATTTTTTGAAGTATATCTTTCTCAACTCATGATTAGAAATATTCCAAAACATCAAAACTAAAGAATATCACTAAGCTCAAAGGAAGTGTCCAGGGATAGCATAAATTATTCCCTTAATTAAAAAAAAAAAAACTTATAAACCATGTTGCTGTTTATATTGCCATAAGCTCCATAATAGTTCAAAATACTCAACAGAAAACAAATAATATTTTATATATATACTCAGTGAGAAAGTTACAGACCACCAATAAAATCAAACCTGAAAACCTGTTTCAAAAGTGGTATGATTTTGAATCAGCATCTTAAACATTTGAAAGTAAGCCAAGTTTAAGAGCCACTGAATCCTGATATTTCTGGAAACTACTTCTTATAAATTTCTGCTGGATTATCATTATACGGCCAGGTACATGATTTGGTTATGTTATGTCCATATGGATTGAAATAAGATACCTGGTATTTTCCTAATAAAGTTTTTAAAAATTGTATGTAAGTAAAATAGACCCTGTCCTTCCATTTAGAGTACTTATACTCTGCTTCCAATATGTTTCTTTTTTTAATGAGCAATAAACTACCTACATTTTTCTTTATAAAACTGGCCTAAAGCTTTATAAATATTCCAGCAAGTTAAATAAATTGTAAACCGAATTTTAAAAGAAGAACTCATAAAATGTATGAGTCCTCATTCACTATTTTGTGCACATTTTCTTCAAAAACTGATACACTGTTTCTCTTAGTAGTGTTTCCAGGAGAAGGCCTAGTGAATACATCAAACCCACTGACATAAGGGAAAAAAAAAAAAAAAACTTTCTTACTGTGATAATAGCTCATGAACCCTGAGAAGCCAACTTTGTTAAATACCTATGACCTGGGCCTGCATGGATACACAGATATCCCCATACATGCACGATCCCAAAATATAAATTTATCTTCTCAGAGCTCATTTCAGAAGAGGTTAATGTATCTGCTAGGGGTTCTTTCCCGCTACTGCAGCACACTGGTATTATCTACAAGTTCTGAGTGTCACAAACTTTTGCCAGCTAGAACTTCAGTCTTGGAATCTCAGCATTTTCACTGTAGTCGGCAACTCATTCAAATTATCTTGCACTTTGCATCTTATCCATATGCAATTGTGAACCTTGCCAAAAGTGGTTGGAAAAGTTTCATTCCATACTTTCACAAGTTACTAAAATAGGAACCTTGGAAGTTTGTTAGGGGAGGCGAAAAAAAAAAAACTTTTACAATAACTAAAAACAACTGCTATCCATTATTAATGCTAGGCCTAAATCCCAAACAGACCATTTCAACATAAAAGATGCATTTAAGAGTCTTCTGAGATCAAATAGCCAGTATTATTACTGTTAAAGATATTGCAGTAAGAGGGGATGTTATATGGGAAATAAATTCAGAATCCAGAGAGCAGAGGAAAAACTATTGATACTTTTTAGCCTCCCAGAAAGTATTCCGGTTAAACCGTTATCTCCTGTTAAATGAAGGAAAGAACTGGTAGCAGGTTTTTAAGGGAGTGGTGAATAAACACTTTATTTGAAGCATAAAACTTCATCTAGATGATTAATGATAGATCGAAATGCACCAAAGCAGTATGAAGACTCACACTTTTTTCCCCCCGTTTTTTAAAACGCAAAATCACTTTGACTTCATGCCTTTTTGTCAAAGAAAATAAATAATATATTCAAAGGGGACCTGATTTGGAGCCGCAAAGTAGCAATATTTTGCCTGGCGGTGGTGCAGACCAGGGAGGACTGGAGAGGAAGGGCATGGAAGGGAGGGGCGAGGGAGACCCACGCTGCGAGTTGAGTCGGAGGGAAAAAGTTGCCCCACTCCTGCGCGCAGAGCGGTCGGAGTCGTGCCGTGGCGGCCGCAGCGGCGGCGGGAGGAGGCGGCGGCGGCGGCCGCGGGGGAGCCGCGTCTGGCCCGGGCCGCCGCTTGGGCTCGCAGCCGGGAGCCCAACTCCGCCCGCCCGGCACTCCCCGGCCTGCGGCCCGCGGCCTCCGCCGCTCGTCGCTCTGCGCAGCGTGGGCTCGTCCCGGCACCGAAACTTTCGCTCGGGGAAAGAGAGAGGGCGGGCAGGCGGGCAAGCGAGCGGGCTTGCAGGCTCCACCCGGCCGGTGCGGGGGACGCGCGTCCCCGCAGTCCGGCACCGCGGAGTCGAGGGGCCGGGTCGCCGCAGCTAGCCCGCGTCCGAGACGCACTGTCGGGGACAAGGCTGGGGCCCGGGACAACGATCCCTGTCCCTCCCCCGACCAGACCCCCGAAGGCTGACAAACAATAAACAAAAGTAAGAGTTTGGGGACGCATTTGGGGGCTGTGGGGCGGCTCCGGTGGCCGCGCCGCCTGCGCAGGGACCCGAGTGCCTCCCGCACACGTAGGTTTCAGCTGCCCCGAGTGTGCCGGCAGTGCGGTGCGTTGGGTCCGCGGCCCCCTCCCCCTGGCGCCGCGGAACTACAGGAATCCTCCCCTCGGAAGCAGAAACGCTGAGTCCAGATTTCAGCGTGTCATGGTCTGCAACCCGCCGAAACACGTGCGGGGCGTCCGAAAACACCGCCCCTCGGCCCGAAATCGTCCCGATATTAATTAAACCATTAATAAGAGGGCGCCATTAGCCATGTGCCCACACAAATGGCCGTGCAAGAGGAATGCACCCACATGGAAACAAAGTTACTTTCTAAAAGCAGTATCTCTCCCCCACCCGGGCACACGCGCGCACACACACAGCAACACGCGCAGACCCGGGCACACACGGAGACACATGCCCCGGGCCCCGCCGGCGCGACGGTCCCCGGCACCCCGTGCCCAGCCACCCCGTGCCCAGCCCCAAATCGGGCCCCACCACCTCAACCCCCCACCCTCTGCATCCAAACAGCTACTTACCTGGGTGAGACAGAGCGGAGAATACATAACTGCTGTGCGGTGGGGTGTGTGTGTGTGTGCGGCTGGGTGTGTGGTTTGGAGGTGTGCGTGAGTGTGGGTGCAAAAGGAGAAAGAGAGGGAGAGAGGAAGAGAGAGAGAGAGAAAGGGGGAGAAAAAAAAAAAATCAAGCCTGCTTCTTGCGTTCACATTTCCAACTCGGCTCAACTGCAGCCAGCCAGCGCTATTGCCGCTCCATGAGCTGAACTTTAACCCCGCCTAGAGTTTCCCCACACTCCACTATACATGTCTACTGTACGCGGGCGTTAAAGGCATAGCGCACCCTTTCCCGCTCCCGCGCCAGCCCGGCCGGGTGCCCGCGAGCTGCCCGCGCGCCCGCCTCCGCCTCCGCTCTGCACCGCACCGCACAGCCGCCGCCCGCTCGCGCCGCCGCCGCCGCCGCCGCTGGGGGGGGTGTGTGGGGGAGGGGGCGGCTGCGGTGCCGCGCGGCCAGCCCGGTCCCGAGCCTCCGCGGCCGCTCGCGCGCGCTCGCTCCTTCTCGCTCCCTCTGGCTCTCTAGCTCGCTCTCTCTGCCCCCCCACCGCCGCCGCTCCCCCCCCACCCCCCAGCGCATTACTGGGTAACGCAGTAAGGAGCAGTTACAGTCTGTACTCCCGGGCAGCTATAGGCTGCCACAGGATGTGCTTAAGCAAACAAAACTACTTTTCCTTGTCCCCATCCCCCAACCACCGCCGCAGACCTTCGCGGACCTCGTTTGCGGACTTGGACAACTTTACCCGGTTGCCCTGCATCCCTGGGACCAATGTGTGGGCACATCAAGAACCAAGGAGAATGCCAGGAGGCAAATTTGCATGTATGCAAATTTCTTAAAAATCAGACCTCCTAGGTAACTTTTTTCCCTCTGAAATGCGGTATAGCTCAAAGCATTGTAATCTCACCAACGAAGCCTTCTATGGGAATAGATTTCGTCGGCAGACGTAATTATGCACAAAATCCTGAAAACTTTGCACAGTTTCAGTCCTATGCCATTCAGAAGCAGGGGTACGGGGAAATCATTTCACACGGAAGATGCACCGGATTTGGGGAGGTGGGTGTCTGGAGAAAAGGAGGTGGAGACTAATGAGCATTCTCCCTCCCAGGACTGTGAAACTAGTGGGTTTGAACACAGACGCCATACAAAAAGTTCTATCACGTTCAGAAACAACAAGAAAAGAAAAATCTTCCTAAGAAGAAAAAAATTGTGAAAGGGGTGTCCCCTTAGGGAAGGGACATATCATGGTCCACAAACGCGTGCCCAGAACTGGACTTAGTCTATCATTACCTTCCCTGTTCAAGGCGGCACCTCTGGAAAGGTGCCTTTTAAGAATCCCCCTTTTTTCTCCCCCAGGTAATAGTTCTTAAAATGGAAAAGAGCTTCCTGCAATTATTTTAAGTTTGCTAAAGTATTGTTTTGGCAGAAAAGGGGGGTGGTTTTTAGGGTTTGGCAAGTTGCCAATAAGCCTGCTTTTCCAGTTTTTTTTAACCTCATATTTTTTCCTCTAGGCTCTCTTCTCTCCTGGAAATAAGTATATCTCCCTCCTAGAAACTCTCATCCCAACTCTCCCTCCTCTCCCTCATTCCAGTTTGTAGCCTGCAACATTTGCAAACCCTTCTCAAAATTCCAAAAGGAAGAAGGAGGGTATCACATTGAAAGACACTGGCACACAGACAGGGAAATCTGCACCTGGATGGAGTTTACATAACTAGAGGGTCTCGCGGAATAGAGGAAAATCCTATAGGAATGCCCACTGTGCGAGTGAGAGTGAAGTGATGAAGTGATGTGTTAAGGCCACTCTCAGTCAGACCTATTTAAAAAAAAAAAAGTGAGGGGTAAGAAATATTCTACTGGAGGAAGAGCAAAATAAACTCTTCTGAAATAATCTGCATCTGTCTAAAGTTATTTCTGTGCTTGTTCTTTATGTATTTATTACTAAAATAATTCCCAAATGCTCAAGAGAAGATTCTCAACCCCTCTCCTTAATATCCTAGGAAATCTCTCAGATTATTTTCTAAGGGGTAATAATGATTTAAACCTTTAATAAGAGTCCTATTTTTATCCGTCCTAAACTACTGCTTTTCCTTGGTTCTTCTTGGATTTCAGTAGGGAAGAAATGTCCTAAAAGCTCAGCCGAGTAGCAGAAACAAACATCCCTGGCCACGAAAACCTTTGCTGGGATCTATAACTTCAACGCGCTCCAAGTTTCCTCGATAGAAGTTTCTGGCTGACAGTCCCAACATGTAACTGAGGCACAGTGAGAAGCTATTGTTCCTGAGTGTGTACCCATGGGAAACTGTCTTCCAGAATAGATTAAAATCTTTCCTTTTCTGTATTAAAAGACACACTTCACATCTGTATCTTTCCAAAACAGCACAGATTCTTACTTTTAGATGAATCTCAAGGAAACAAAAAAATTTAAAAAAAAAAAAACTGGCACATAGCCTTTTTTTAATGGGAAAAAGTAATTTAATGCTGATATTTCTACTTTAAAAACTTCTTTTGTTGCAGCAGTCGATGTGCCCGCGATTTCCAGCTTTTTGCGGTTAGCAATATTATCTTAAGTAACTTTTGGCGCCCTTCGTAAGACTTTTGGATATGGGACGATTGTTTGCGCCCTCTAGGCAAGGGCTGGATCCAAGTTCAGCACCAAAGCCCTTCACATCCGCTCCTGCTTTCTCTCCTATCTCCGCCAGCTCCTGCTCCCCTCCCCCGCGGAGGAGGAGGGGTGGCGGGGGAAGCACACTACAAAGCAGAGTTCCAACTACAGCCTTTGGAAACAAAACTGAGAAAAATACAGTAGAAGAGTTACAGTTACAGAAAGGCTTCTGGTAACTTTCTCTCCAACAAGCATAAATTTAAGCGCACGCGCGCGCGCGCACACACACACACACACACAAAGAAACAGATGTTCCTCAAAGGGCAGTCAGGGGATAAAAAACATTTCCAACTCTTTCTCCTCTTCCCAAGTTGCAAAAGTAAACCCTTGTCCAGAGTTCACGAAGAAGGTAAGACACTTGAGAGAGGGCAGGGATGGAGGCAGGAGGGAAGAAAGAATAGTAGAACAGAGTGGGAAACACAGGTGAAGTAGGAAAACTAGTTTACTGCAATCATATAAATGACCTATTGTTAGGAAGGATAAACCCCTTATTGGAAATAACCGCTCCAATCATTTATTTTTCAAGTGCTAGGAGGCTGCCTTGAAATGGGATTGTCTCTGCGCAAAGGAGGCTCCTGTCATGCTCTCTGCTATCCATATTCTTCTTGGCACAGAGCCCAGCCTTGCATTTACTGTGTTTTATTTGCAGAAACGTTACCTTGCCAGCTTTAGTGAAATCCTCTTAGATATATAAATTACGTCAATAAGGTTTCACTTATATGTACATCTCAAATACCTCTCATTTAGAAGGTTACTTAATAGGAAGATCTTATTAATATGATTTAAATTTTAATGCCCAAAGCAGTGAAGATAAAACTGGGATCATAAGTAACAACACCATTAAATCTGTAGTTCTTACCAAGACTAACTTCATTAACTAGCATTTTCCAGCATTTTTCTTCCCTAATTTTCCCCCTGTTGGTTACTTGTGTGAAGATTGTTTTTACACGCATATAGTCTTAAACTGAATCATGTTGCTAAACTGAGCATCCAAGTAGATTTTTACATCAGATTTCCAAACCAGATTTGATCCGAAGGCCTAAAACCTTGGGAAATAGCCTAATGGGAATGTAATCCAAAGATGAGAAAGAGCCCATATTATTTTTCATTCACTTCCCAACAGAATTAGGTGTCTACGCTACTCATAGAGAAGGAGGAGATGGATATATTTTACTAAGAAACTGCCAGTTACTGTCTCCAAGACAAGCTACTCCAGTTGGTTTCCACTGGATTGGTGTCAAGAGCTTGTCTAAGGCCAGACTCCAGCTCACAGTTAGCGAGTCAGCAATCTTCCACACTCACACCCTCCACAAGAGTTGTTGTGGTAACATAGAGAAAAGTGCACTTGGCCAGTCTTACTGTCCTATTTGCTACTGACCATATACTAAAACAGCAGAATTCAAGAAAAGCCAAGAAAAACCACTCCTCCTGTCCTCCCCTTCCTTTCAAATGTATAAAACAGCTGTCAGTCCACCTGTGAAACATTCTTTCTCTCAAAACTGTTGTTCAGAGTTCAAGAAGAGAGGCTCCCACATTCCTTCAAAGTACTTGAAACGCCAAAACTTCTAAGATAATCAGGGTGAGGGTTTTTGTAATGCTGACTATGCAATATACTACTTCCCAAAGCTCATTACAGCCCCACAACTCAGGCACGTTTTAAAGCCACACATTTCTTAAAGAAGTCGAACTTCACCTTCACCTTCCAAAACAGGTGACGACTTTTCCAATTTTAAAAATAATAATACAAAGCTAAACATTTCTGTAGCAGAACTTTCGTGACTTTCTCCAAAGAGCAACGAAAAGGGCATAAGATTAATCCAAAATGCTCCAATCAGCTTTTTTTGTTTCTTAAACTCGAAAACTCTTTGCTATTGTGCTTGCTAAATCCGGAAGAGTTTGCAGCTTTGACAGCGTGAACGACACCATCCCGTTCAGAGCCGCAGAGAACTTCAGATGTCCTCTGCCCCGCCCCCTCTGGCTGCTGCGAACCATTGTACACCCAAGCTTCCTTATGATTGGATAAAGCTTTTGTCAATCTCCCATGTTTGTCCCATTGATTAGGGGATCGAATCGTCAATTATTCTCTGGGTCCAGACATTTCTTTTCGGGTTAGGTTGACTGCTGAGGCCAGACGTCTTTTTACAGAATCGAGCACGTACAAGATTTTTTTTCTCCCTTTCTGGAACCGAGCAAACGCTAGGAGAAAAAAAATCTGTCAAGCTCAGCAGTTTTTTCAAATCCCGAAAAAAAAAAAAAGGAAACCCGGTCTCTGATGCACATAGCAAAAAAGCCATCCACAAAGCTACATCTTTAAAGCAAAACCGTCACAATAGACATTTACCCAGCAATCACTTAAATGCATATGCAAGCGAAAGAAATTTTAAAGTCTTAACTATTAAACAAGACCATTCTACGATTATTGTTGTTTATAAAACGCACACCGTATAAATGCAAAATAGAAAGTTTAAAATGTACCACGTACCATTGCAATGTAAAAAGAGTACGTGAGAAACTTTAAAATGCTCAGACGAATTGCTTCATTTGTTGTCACCTTTTTTTTTGCATTTAAAAAATATCTAAATAAACTTGGAACCGTTGAAAACCCGGAAGAGATTTTTTAAAAAGCTGTTGGCCAATTGCAGGCTTCTTGGAGATTTTTTTTTTTTTTTAACTCCAAATCAGAAGGCTTTTGCAATTGCAATGCGTACTTTCTCCCTCTCTCACTGTCTCTCTCTCTCTCCTCTTTTGAAAGCGATCCAACTCGGGTTCTCAGATTCTCTCTGGTTTTGCCTTGTGTGCTTTGGGTTGTACGAGACTTTGCAGAAGTTGCAATCGATTCCGCAGTCCCTTTCTCCTCTCCCTACCCCCTTGTTTATTTCCGCAATCGCTGCAATTTGCATAGTAACCACGCAGGAGCTTGCAAAGGCGGCTGCCTGCGGAGGGGGCCGGGGAAGGGGCAGGGAAAAGGCCTTGCCCCTTTCTCCCCTCCTCCCGTCTCTCTCCCCGCCAGTCTCCTCCTCCCACACGGCGCGCGGCCAATGGGAGCCCCGGCATTCAGCGCAAGCTCCGGTCGGGACTCCGTTCTAAAGAAAAGCCCCTGTGTTACTAGGCCCCGCTCGCGGGATCGTGTTTTTGGCGCAGTGGAAGTTCCCCTGCAGGCGGACTTCGCGGCCGGTTTTGAGTTGCTGGGAAGTTGTAGTAATTCGCCTGCGGTTGTGCGGGTTTGCACGTTTTAATCAAGTCTGCACACCTGCTTTCTTGGTTTCTTCTTTCCAGAGCCTCCTGTGAGTGATTAGGCTAGTTCATGACGGTTAGCGAGAGATTTAACCTTCATTTGCACTGGTGTGGACCAAGAGTTAAAGATCCCCTTCAGCGTATTAAATCAAGCGAGTGCAAATGTCACAGAGAAATAAAGCAGTGATATAAAGGTTCTACCCTGACTAAATATAAAATTGTTAGGTGGGCTCCTTCAAGAATAAAGCAGTTCTTAAAAAAAAAAAAAAAAGATACGGCGAAATTCTAATTGCCAGCATCTAGTTTGTCAATAGTCTTACAAAACCTGGGTTCCACAAAGTTTAGCACAACCCTGTTCCCCTCCCCCCGCCCCCATAGGTCTGTAAGAGTTGCTATTTAAAGGATGACTTAAGGGGAGGCTTTTTAAAGATAGTCTTTGGAACGCTGGGTCCTCCTCTTCACTGGGTAATCTCATTTCATTAACCCAGACTCTTTCTTTAAGACCACAAAATCTGAATATTTCAACGTCAATGTTCTATGTGTTTGTTTTAAACCAACAACATAGCCTTTAGTGCGGGGGAGGGGAGGAGACAAAGCTAAAAGGAGGGAGTATCCCTTTAAATGGAAAGCGTCAGTGACCCGGCCCTGGTGTTTTTGTTTTGTTTTAATTTGTT
Organism: Elephas maximus indicus; assembly: GCF_024166365.1. Classification (NCBI taxonomy): domain Eukaryota; kingdom Metazoa; phylum Chordata; class Mammalia; order Proboscidea; family Elephantidae; genus Elephas; species Elephas maximus. The sequence goes on along the minus strand of NC_064821.1, from coordinate 106,218,217 downwards.
TGCTTTGCGTCAGTTATGTAGCTTAGAACGTTTTGCTGAATAACTGAGTTAACAGAAAAATATGTGCTTAGCTCACCTGATAAAAATTATCCAATAAGTCTAGGAAGCAGCCTGACAGTTGTCTGATCCTCTTCCCTGTCCTTGGTGAAGGTTCCTAATTAATTTCAGAACCTTGCACACTTAAATCAGAGGTTAGTGGAAATTAACACATTTTATTTTGAATCACATTTTTGGCCTCAGCCTTGCACTTTACAACTCTGTAACTGATGCAGCATTGCAGGGAGCTAGTGCACTGTGGCTGTTGTTGGTGTTAGACAAGCTTTGTAGTTCTAGTTTGCCCCTTATAGATTCTTGCTCTAGAAAGTCAGTGGCATTTAATCCAGGGCTCCTTCACTGAGCATACACGTCTAGTTGGCATACTACTTTCATGCTTGAAATACACATGATAGGATTTAGTGGTTAAAGTTAAAAAAAAAAAAAAGTTCAAAGTAACCAAAAAGTTCTAGGCATAGTTCAACTAGGCTGTGTGACCTTGAGGCAGTTACATAACACCTGTAAAACAGGACATCAACCTATTGTGAGAATGGAAGGATGTTTTATCAAGAGCTAGTAGACTTTGAAATACACAAGAGGTATCAGCTTGTATTGCATTGCTCTGTAGATGCCATGGTCTGAGTAATTCCCAATGCTAAGCAAGCCAGGCCTTGCTAGTAGTTGATAATAGTGAGTTTTGTGTGCATTGTCTGTAGTTCATTAACTCAGTTTAATGTGGTAGCTTGGCACCATTTTCAAAGTGACCCTTTCTTTTTTTTTTTTTTTATCTCCATCTAGTCAATAACAACATAACATAGGCTTTGGAGTCCAACTTAGGCTTTAATGTTGGCTCTGCCATGTGACTTTGGGCAAATTATTGGACCCCTGAAAGTTTTAGGCTCCTCATCTGGAAAATGGGAGAACATTATATATGCTCAACCACAGTAGCTATAATAATACTATTATTGTTGTTGATGTTGTTAGTTGCCATCAAGTTGATTCCTACTCTTGGAAACCTCATAATACTAGTATTACTTAATACCACTTTCTAGGCGCATTGAATGTGCTAACAAAAAAAAAACAGCTGGGGATAAAAAGAAGAATAAGGCATTATCCCTGCCTCTAAGAAGCTTATAATCAGGGGAGACAGGACACAAAGCTAAATAATAACGTAATTTGTTAAGTGTTATGTCCAACATAGGTATGTAAAAAGAGCAATGGGAAAATGGCTGAGTTTGCCTGGGTATACAGATAAAGTCATAGAAGGCTGAATAAGAGGAAATGACATTTGCTTGAGGCCAGAAGTCTGTATTTGTCAACGGAGGAGCAGAGGATTCTTTCCTGGGAAAACAAAATGAGCAGACACAGTGATGTCAATGAATGCAATGGACCTAGAGAATGGGAATGTCTTCCATTGTAGCTGGTTGGCTCTCACTAGCACTAGCTTGTATTACAGAAACTAGAAATGAAGTTAGAAACGCAGGCAGACACAAAAGGGTGAAGGGCCTTGTGAGCTGCTTGAACTTTTACCTGAGGGACTGGAAGGTAATCAAAGGTATTTAAGCAAAGAACTTACAAAGTAAAGATTTGCAAGTTAGAAAGATTATTCTAGCAATAGAGGCAAAAAGACTAGTTAGAAAGAGATGAGAGGAGATTAAATCCGTAACTATATATCAGCAACAAGAGTTAATGAGAAAAAAGGACGGAGAAGGAGAGGGAAGGATACAGGGTAGAAAAGAGGGAGTAAGCAAGGGAGTCACATCACTGACATTAGTCTTCAGGGACTTTGATCAGCAGGAACAATTTAGTTATGAAGTTTTTTCAGACTCTCCTCAACATCTAAATACACGAATCCGTAATAAGATCTTCTTCTGTTGCTATCCATAAGGTAACAAGAAGAACTGATGCATTTGAACTGTGGTGTTCGCAAAGAATATTGAATATACCGTAGACTGCCAGAATAATGAACAAATCAGTTTTAGAAGAACTACAAGAAGAATGCTCCTTAAAAATGAGAATGGCATGACTGCTGCTTTCTAGAAAAGGACACTGTGGTCGATAAAGTAGAGGGTCAGTGAAAATGAGATGAGATGGACTAACAATAGTCACAACAATGGACGCTAGCATGCCAGTAATGATGACAATGGCACAGGACTGGGTAATGTTTTATTCTGTTACGCACAAGGTCGCCATGAGTTGGTGCTGACGCTCAGGCAACTGACAACAACAACATAACAAGACCTGTTGGTGAAAGAGGCTTCCACAAATTGCCTCTTTTATACCCTTAAACCTACCAAGATAAAGCAATACCCCTAACAATAGCTTAAATGGATTGAGTATTTACTCTACACTGGTTCTTCCCACCCCTGTAAATTTACATTACAGTATCCTCACCTCCACCATGCCACTGAAAATCAGCTGCACCTTGAATAGGGTGACTTTGGGTTGCCCACCCCATTGAGAGCCTCATGTTTCCATGTAGGCTGGCTTTATGCCTTGAAAATCGTAGGCCCTTCCAGGCATTCTGCTTTGTTGACCCAAATAAAAAGTTAACCCTCTTGCAAAGCATTGATATGGAGAGTAGAACATCACAGTCTTATAGAATTAGAAACATAATTCAAAATTACACCTGTATGTGTTCCTAATCATCACTTTAAGTTTAATTTGGGAATTTAGTGGAATGTTGACACATAGATACATTTCACATTTTCTTGATTTATTTGTGTAAATGCTAGATCATCCAAAGTACTTTTTATAAAATATAATCAATACTGGCATTCAAATGACCAACACCGCAGTATAAATAATAAACACTAAAAGGAAAATTAAATCTAAGAATTGATGAAGCTCCCAGATAAGCAAGTTGTAGCAGATAGTTGTCCCCCAAAATCTGTCCTGTTTATTCTAGGATAAATAAATGGTTAGAGTCCATATTTCCCAGCTTTCCTTGCTGTAAGCAAAACACAGGGGTTTAAATACAGTCTAGGCTGGAGAAGCAGCACAGGTCAAGGAGGTTATTTAGGGACCAAGCTTCCTTCCATTTTATTGCTCTGTTCTATGTAGTTGAAGGGCATTCTCCTGGTCTATAGAGTCCGGTGGTGCAGCAGTTAAGAGCTCAGCTGCTAACCAAAAAAACTGGCAGTTCGAATCCACCAGCTGCTTCTTAGAAACCCTATAGGGCAGTTCTAGTCTGTCCTATAGGCAACAGGTTTTGTGTAGTTGAAGTTGAGTGTCTGACGTGGCCTTATTGCAGCCTTTGTAAAGGGATGCATGTGCAGGACAAATTTCTTTTAAGCAAATGATGTGGAAATTGCACTCATCAATTCTGCTCACATTCCATGGGGTCTTTGATAAAGCAGAGGCCTAGCCTGTGCTATGGAGCCCTGGTGGCGCAGTGATGAACAGCTCGGCTGCCAACCAAAAAGGTCGGCAGTTTCTTGGAAACCCTATGGGGCAGTTCTACTCTGTCCTATATGGTCACTATAAGTTGAAATAAACTCGACGGCAACGGGTTTGGTTTTTGGTTTTAGCCTGTGCTATATTTTTTATAACTAATAATCAAGTATATAACACAATCTCATGGTGCCCTTTGAACTGTTTTCTCCCTAAAATCTTACGGCCTTTCTCCAACTTGGTACAGAATATATTTGATTTTATTATTAGTCTCCTTTTCCAGACTCCCCTGCAGCCCAATCTTTTCTTGCCACCCCCTCACCCAAGCCACTCTAAATGACTCACTTTTCTCTTTTCATCACTTTCTAAATACACCATACGTGTTCACGTCTCTCTTTCCTTGTCTGTGCAATTCTTTCTGACCAGAAGTCCCTTCACTCTCTCTCTGTTCCACTCATTTCTCAAGAACAAACTTAGTGCTACTTCCCAACTTCCCTGGGCATAATTGATCATTCCTTCTTTTGTGCTCCCTAACACTGTACACTCATCACTAGGATAGCTCACTTCACACTGTATATCAGTTATTGATCTGTGTGTCTCTCGGTTCCACTAGACCATGTGCTCCTTGAAAGTGGGATGATTTTATCTTTGTATCCTTATCAGGAAAATACTATAGTGAACCTTCAATAAATGTCTGGTGATTTAATATGTAAATGAATGCATGAACTATACTTTTCTTTTCCAGCTTTTCATGTGATAGAATACAGGGTCAGGAATGTGGCTGATGCAAGACATGATATTATCACTAGGGGCAAAGTCGAAGTCTAAACAGTAGGACATTGAGTTTCCTTTTCACAGGACTTCCATACTTGTTGTCACATGTAACCTTCCTGTTGGGTAGGTGGGGCAGGCATTGTCATTCCTACCACACAAATAAGGAAACTAACTCTCAGGAAGCTATGGGGAGTTAATAAGGGTCATTCACTTAATGAGTGGTTGAATAAGATTCAGTTGTTGTAGACTGAATTGTATCCCCGAAAAAGTTATTTGAGTGAAACAACTAGAACAGAAATAATGAGAATATTGGCACAATGCAAAGAATTTAACCAATGTTGCTGATCATTGTCTCAAAACTATGGAATGGTAGCAGGTTTTGCTGTGCATGTTTTCACACACACAAAAAAAAGTTGTTTGGAAATAAGGGATTTCTTTTGTTGTGTTAATGAAGCCATAACAGAGTAGGGTGGGTCCTAAACCTAATCATTTCTGAATAGTGTCATATAAAAAGAGCTGAATAGACACAGACCCACACACAGGGGGAGACATACCAAGTGAGGACCATTGATAAGCAAAGGAACACCAAGGATTGCCAACAGACACCAGAAACTAGGAGAGAGGTCCACAGAAGGAACTGACACAGCCAAGACTCTGATTTGGGCTTTTAGCCTCCAGAACTGTGAGAAAATAAATTTTCATTTTTTAAGGCCATCCACTGTAGTATTTTTTGTTATGGCATCACTAGTAAACTAAGACAAATTCATTTAGAATTATTTTCCCAAGCTCTAATAGTTATGTCTGGCTTAGGCAAGAGTTTAGGTTTTAAATTTTTTAGAGTTTTGGTGGTTAGCTAACTCTAATGATAATCAAAGGTAAATGCATAGATCCATCCCTCCTGTCCTGGATAGACCACAATAAACTGTGAAAACTCCTGAAGACCAAAGGCCATGTCAGGCAACTGAGCTGCTAGAGTAACCAGAGAAAGGACGTCTGTCTCTTGACTAAAGTGGAGGTAGCAAAGCGTGAGTTTAAAATTCACAGAAGAGAGCTGAAAGGGAGCTCAGAAATCTCCAACCACCACATTTTACAGATGGTAAAACTGAAACTAGCAGAGTTAAGTAGCTATTTCATGGCCACACAACTGGTAAAGAATTAATCCTTGGCCCAGTGCCAGTTTAATTACATCATGCGAAAGCTATGAGAAAGGAGTGAATAACTATCTCTGGTATTGAAGTAGAAAAGAGGCCTAGGAAAGTGAAGAAATACTGTTAGTGAATCTGATAGGGAGAAAGAACAGTTAATGGTCTGATTGAATGGATGACTACAAAATCCAGGTTCGTACCTACAAGATTTATGCAAACATATTGACAGCTAAAGGATAAATTTTAGGAAGAATAAAAGAAGGCGGGGAGAGGGCAGCAGTCTAAAATGGTAACATAGAAAATAGTGACTTGGTTTTAAGAGATGTGTGATGATCTGGTTTTCTATTCTCTACTCTTAGTGACCTTGGGCATTTTAATCTCTCTGACCCCTCTGGTTTCCTCCTCTGTAAAATGTAACTAACATCAGCCCTGCTTACTTCATGAGATTTGTGAGGGTTCAATGAAATCGTTAATGTGAAACTATTTAACAAATTGAAGTATTTTTTAATATGAAGGCCTGTACCAGCACCGAGTCCCTGGGTGGCACAGATGGTTAAGCACTCTACTACTAGCCTAAAGGTTGGAGGTTAGAACCCACCCAGAGGTACCTGGGAAGACAAGACTGGCAGTCTGCTTCCAACAGGTCACAGGCTTGAAATCCCTGTGGAGTAGTTGTACGCTACACATGTGGGTTGGCCTTGGGTCAGAATTGACTTGACAGCAACTATCATCAACAACATACCACCAACAATTGGTTATAACACAGCACAGAATAAAGAATATGGATATTTAGTAAATTATATTTTTTCTGCCCCTCTTCAAAACGTTTTGGATTGGTAATGTTTGTGTATAATATATACATAAAATGTATTTTGTATATAACTGCTATGTGTGTGTGTGTGTGTTGTTTGTAACATATTAAAAAAAAAAACCATATATATATATGTTGTTAGCTGCTACCAAGTTGGCCCCTGGCTCATGGAAATGCTATGCACAATGGGATCAGACCATTATGATGCACAGAGTTTTCAGTGTCTGATTTTTTGGAAGTAGATCACCAGGCCTTTCTAGCCTGTCTTAGTCTGGAAGCTCCACTGAAACCTATTTGCCATCACAGTAACATGCAAGCCTCCACTGAGGGATGGGTTGTGGCTACGCTTGAGGTACATTGGCTGGGAATTGAACCCAAGTCACTCCACTGAAGGCAAGAATTCTACCACTGCCCAATGTATGTGTGTCTGTGTATGTGTATCCCCAATGCCATAAAGTTGATTCCAACTCAGTGACCCTGTAGTGACCCTATAGGACAGAGTAGAACTGCCCCATAGAATTTCCAAGGAGCAGCTGGTAGATTCAAACTGCCAACCTTTTGATTAGCAGCCAGGCTCTTAACCACTGTACCACCAGGGCTCTCTCTCTCTATATATATACATACAGATAAGACAGACAGAAAGAAAGAAGGTAAAATCTGGACAAGATTAATTTCTGAAGTACAATACAATTCTATATACTTTGTTAGAGTTGACGTACAACTGTGACTTTGAGTTTCCTAGCAATCAAATTCAAAAGGGGTTGTCAAGCGGCTCAGATTCTGAGGTCTGAGAACACCTAACACATAACCCCACACCACCAGCACCATCATCACTACCACATACACATGAGTAGAAGAGCACACACACACTGTTAGGAAGAGTACGGTCTGCACTATAATGCACTGAACCATGTGCTCAGTCTCTGGATTAGGTTCCAGTCAGCATAAGGACAGCAGGAGTGAAAAGGCAGGGAAATGCCCGATGACAATTTTGAAAACTCCTTAGGTATAGCTTGAGTGCCCTGAGCCAAGTGGTATTAGTGCTCTGCTATGGCTAAATCAGAATTTACCTAGTTTGACATCAGTTGTCTATAGGCTCAGAAAATGAGCAATAAAGGAAAGAGAGAACCAGTTGACCCTGTGGTTTTTCATTCACTTAATATTCCTAAGATCACATCCCACCCACCAACCCACCAAAAAATAGTATGGAGAGGAAGGAAATGAAAACTAGACAACCCAATTTAGATGGGACAGTGATTTCAAACACTCTTTTCCAATCCCTATCCTTTATCTCTCCAGCCTCTCAGAATGCGGTCCAAGCCAAAAACCCAAACCCGTTGCCACCGAGTCAATTCCAACTCATAGTGACCCTATAAGACAGAGTAGGACTGCACCGAAGAGTTTCCGAGAAGCACCTGGGGGATGCTAACCAACCTTTTGGTTAGCAGCCATAGCTCTTAACCACTAAGCCACCAGGGTTTCCAGAATGGGATCAGCAAAGGAAATTCTAGCCAAGGAAATTATAGAATTGGGCTTATTGTTGTTGTTGCTTGATATAACGAGTAGTAACAAGTGGCTGGGTTGCCTTAAAGCCCAGTTAGTAGGATAAGTACCAGGTTAAGAGTTGTTATAGATTGAATTGTGTTCCCCAGAATGGTATGCTAAAGTCCTAATCTCAGGAAATTGCGAATGTGACCTTGCTTGAAGATAGGGTCTTTGAAAATATTATCACTTAGGTAAACATGAGGCCATATTGGTGTATGGTGAGTCCTAATTCTACATGGGGAAATGATGATCTTAATTTACCATTGGAGAAAAAAATTGAACAAATTCTTGAATTTGGTCGAAGTTTCATTTATGGAGTTCATTTCATGAGCAGCAGGGATCATGGATTCTAGACCCAGTTCTCCCATTAAATGTGTGATCTTTGAAAGTCACTTGAATTATCTGGACCACTCTCAGTTTCCTCATCTAAAAAATTCTATCTTTAAACTAGTTGAAGGTAAATGTCATTTGAAATTCTAAAGGTCTATCGTTCTGCATACTTCCTTTTGTGTATGCGTTTATCCACTTGTTTTTCATTCACTCATTTAGGAAATATTTTTTGAATGCCAGAGCAGACTTTATCTCAAAGTTAAATAAGAGTTATCCAGTGGGAAACGGAGAAGGAAGAAACCTGGGAGAAGGTTGAAAAGTGTGGGGGGGGGGGGGAGCACCGTAAGCCAGTGGAAGAGCAGGTGTCAAGATGAAGCTTAAATGGTAAACATGGGTGAGAACATTCTGGGTCTAGTGGTCAACTTTTAAGAATTTAGACTTTATTCTGACAGCAATGGGGAGCCACTGAGAGTTTTAAAAAAGGGGATAACAAGATTCACTTTTTATTTAGGAAAATCACTCTGATAGTAGTATGGAGGATAGATTGCAGGGGTTCAAAAACAAGCTACCTAAGCTTTCTCTACTACCTCATTCCCCCCCCCACCCCGCCTTTTTGCTTGGAAAGTGGAAAAGTTAGGCAAAAAGTTCCAGAGCCTAACCTGGAACAGAATGTATTTAAAATAAACTTTATCTTGGTAAACTATTCTATACTATACTTCTTACCACCAAAAATGTTGGGCACCATTTTTCCTAAACTGAAAACTACTAGGCTGAAGTAGTCACCATGGTTAGCAATGTATTAACATATTCAGGTCATTAATTTGGGATTAATATTTTAGGACTATAAGATCAGAGGTTTTTTTTTTTTAGGTTCTGATAGATTATTATTCTTTATAATGCTAAAAAATTAAATATTATATATCGACACTATTTATCAATAAATATAAAATGCTTTACATTTAATGGGAAAACTTTAGAAAGCACATATTTGATTAAGTAGAGTTTTTCCTTAATTGGGATGCATATAGTCTACTTCTGACTTTATGTATTATTCTTCATATAAATAATACAGTATTACAAAATCATAAAATTATACAGCGATGCTATATATTCCTAATAAAGATACATATTTACATTATATAATAAATATATATATACTATGTATATTTTTATATATACCTTTCATTTTCTTTACTTTGAAAATTCTGAGTTGTGCTGCATCAGCAGAATGGGATACGCATGAAAACAATGACTGATCCTGAAAGGCCGTTATTTTTAATGGACCAAGAAAGAAGTTGGTTTCTATCTTAAATTACATGAATGCAGAAAAGAGTTCTTTGGAAAATTACTTTGGGTTTTGATATGGAAGAATAATGCCTCGGTTTACTGCAGATATTAAGATTCCTTCAATCACTAATGCCTTATTCAGTAAAGTAATTCTGGAAAGAATGACACTTACTTTCAATAAATTTTGGCAGTTTGGCATAGCTTTTACTTTGTGTTTACCAAGGAAAGAAAACTGAAATGAGAGCGAGGAGAACCAATTATAAAGAGTGCTTTAGTTTGGCGAGGACGCTGGAAGAGGCCAGTTTGTTGCAAACAGGGACAGGCTGGACACCGAAAAATTAAAGTTTGTAGGGTACTTGGTATGTTTATAGTATATTGAAAAAAAGAAAGTGCTTTTTCAAGAAGGAGGCCAAAGGATGGTAAGCGTGTCTGGTTTTAACATTATTCTTATTAGTTTGCTAGTTCTTGCAAGCCCTATTAAGTTGACGATAAATCACACATATCTCAATTTGTCATGAGATGGCACGTAGAAACAAAATTTTCCCAGCTTGTCTTCTGCCAAAATATTTTTACTAGCCCTATCTACTACCAAAATTTACACTTACAGTCAAAAGTTAAGGGAAAAAAAATTGAGCTATTAAATAACTTCAAATTTCTATCAAATAAATTCTAATTCTGACAAATAAATTCAAGTTTAGAAAGCATTTACTGAATGTGTCTGGTGTGCTAAGCACTACATTAGGTTCTGTGGATGCATATGCGAGACAAGTAAGGCCTGATCTGGTCTTCACAGAGGTAAGAGATTCCAAGCAAGGCTGAGTTGTCTTATTTGCTATCAGGCCAGAACAGAATGCTTTCTTCCATGCAGCAAATGACTGTACCAAACAATGAGTGGCATCCTACCTAGCTGTTCTCTTTGCAAATCCAGTGCTTTAGACCGATAGGCCTATCTTTTGAAAGTCAGATTGCAGTAAATCCTATGTTCTGTTATGACAGCATGATATCTGAGTAACTTTTGAAAATGTAATTCGTATAATAAGTATGTTAGAAAATGTATACAGTCATTAGTGTTGAATTTAGTTTCTCAAGATGAAAATTTGAGAAGACAATTGAATTTAATAAGTTATAAATAATTGAAAGAGGCACTCATGGCAATATCAAATGCTATTTAAATTGTTTTTTGAATACTTTTTTTTGTGTGTGTGATAGCATGGAAAGGAGAGAATCATTTTTGGTAGGTAGTAACATTGATATGAAACCAAAAAACCAAACCCATTGCCATCAAGTTGGTTCTGACTCATAGCAGCCCAATAGGGCAGAACAGAACTGTCCCACAGGGTTTCCAAGGAGTGGCTGGTGGATTCCAACTGCCAACCTTTTGGTTAGCAGCTGAGCCTTTAACCACTGCATGACCAGGGCTCCAACGTTGATATAGACACCTGTTGTTTCTCAAGTTCAATGTTCTTGATTGGAAAGGTATTAAAGGGCATATAAAACTCATCCTCCCTTCTTTTTCTCTTATAAATTTGAATGTGAATGACTCAGAAGTTCATTGTTTCACAAGTTTCTATATTGTTTTCACATTGTTACTTGATGACTACAATTGTTTCAATTTGCTCAAGGCCTTTGCTTTACCTTAAAAAAATTGTTGTATAATGTTACTGTTTGTATAAGTATATACACTAGGTATAAAAGTAACAGACTTCCATGGTGAGTAGACAAAATAATTGAATTAACTTTGAAGTGCAAACAAACACACACCCTCAGTTTTTACAGTTTAAGTTATGGAAGTTTAACACAAGAATCCTAAATTGAATGAAAATCCAAAAGCACTTCATTGATGGAACAATCCAGGAATGAGAATATCTGACATTTTTACTATGGAAGTTTTTGTTACTTAAAAAATGTGATCAATCAACTAAGAAAACATCATCAATATTTATAGTATTCAGATATTTATTAATATCACCAAAAGAAAGGCCTGTTTACTTTGACAAAATTGTTGTAAAGCACCAACACATTAAAAATTTTGCTAAACTTTCCTATATTAAGAAAGTTTGGTTTGTCTTTTTTCGCCTTAAAAAACAAAACTTTGGTATCAAGAAAATTTAAAAAGCCAACTCCCCTGGCTAACTAGGCCTCTCTGTAAGTGGGGCGAACCATGGTTATACATATCACAAAAAGTAATAATTCAGAAAAAGTTTAGCAGAGACTTTCAGAAGTTTAGCGCTCTGCCTAATGGTCAACAAAGAATTCTTTGTTAGTTTTCATGTGTACTTATGTGCATTTATACATTTTGATATATCACATTTATAGGTATAAATTAGATTCATGCCCAACTCTGAGGCATTGGAATTAGGATCTTTAAGAAAAAGGGACAATGGAGGTGTTGCCTTCTATGAAAATGGGGGTTTCCTGCAAGCTTGTAGGCCTTCTATGTTGAAGTAGGCGCTAGCCTACTTTAACTTGTCCCTTTTCTAATGACTGAATTAAAATACTCGTCTCTCTTCACGTCATAACTTGGATTTTGTGCACTGTCTATAAATCATGGGTTGTGAAACAGTGGCCCAAACACTTGACCAATTTAGTACGTTTAAAATGTTGGAGCAAATGAGGCAGTTGGTGATGAATAGCTTACCCTACTAGGTATATGTTCACAGTTAACTGAGATGGGTTTTCACTACGTTGCTGCATCTAGCTTTTTAATTCGAATTTGCCTTCAACAAAGGTATTCTTTCATTCCATGGACAATCTAGGCAGGCAAATTAAAGTCATCGGGGTGACTTCTTCCTTCCCAGTCTCCAGCCTCCTCCTTCCAAGGAAGAGGAACTCTTCCCACAGCCTGCCCCTGCTACCTCCACGTTGGGATTACATGTAAAGATAGGGACTGCAGAATCCAACCGCAAGGGCTGGATCACGCTAGCTTTCTTCACGGCAGCTACTCATTGGCAATCCGCTCTGCACTTCAACGCTTTAAAGCAACAAACTTTGTGAAAGTTACATTGCCATAAACAAAGATGCATCGATTAAATTATTATTATGCAAGATTGTGTCATTACTCACACACCGGCACCGCAATCATCTTCTGAATTTGGCAAATACTAAGAGAGCTTTATAAGCAGCTTCGAGAAGTAAAAAAAAAATAATACTAGGATAAAAACGTCAATGCCATATTTATGAATGGAAAAGGTGTCCCACTTCCTCACAAAACACTCGGGTTTTATCCTGACAACAAAGTGGGGTGCCAAAGCTGTCCCCCAAGTCTTCGTAATTCCACTTTTAAAAGATGGAAACGATCAATCTGGCATGATTCATGTGTTTGGCTATAGAGAATAGCGATACAATAATAAATATGGGAAAGTAAAATTTGGGAATTTTAATGTAACTCGAAGGCATCAATACACATCTGGTAATTAATTTGTTAATTAGCTGCCTCCCTAAAAAAAAAAAAAAAAAGAAGTGTCTGTAGCCACTGGGTTGTGTCTGTCCCAGGTGACCTCTGCGATTGCTCCCCGCTGCTGTTCGGCCGTTGCAGTTGTATTGCTTGGTGTTTAAGCAGAAGAGAAATCAAACACGTTCCGGACACATTTTTATTAAAAATTAGTTAATCAGACAAAAAGGATCACTTTGTAAAAATACGTAAATAAATTTTGGTAACCATTTGTCAGAAGAAAAAAGCCAGTGAGGACAAATGACCACACAAGTGCCTGTGACCGTTTCTCTCCCTTGGCTGTCGCAGAGCCGACAAGGAGGAGGGGGGTGAAGACAAGGGAGGGAGGAATACAGGGGAAAAGAAACAGGATTAAAAGCAACATGTCCCTATCTGCAAAGGTCAGGCCTCCCCAATGCTCAGGAATCAAAGGTAGCCATTTTCATCCTTTTTTTTTTTAAGGGAGTAAAAGGAAACTAGAACAGAAAAGGTATATCTTCCTTCCTGCACCAACAGCTCGGCTCCTCCCGGCAAAGGAAACATATTTTTAAAATCACAGGTACAAAACCCAATCCACATGCATCCAGGGAGGCTTCTGCAGTCAACTCGATTCGATTTGGCGAGTTGCACGGAAGGAGACGCGCTCTGGAAAAATCGATTCGTGCTCGCGCCCCCGCGCTGCCGCCGCCTCTGCCGCCGCAGTAGCCACAAAATTAGCGGCTCCGAGGACATTTTTGCCGCAGTGCACGTCCGCCGTAACCACCGAGCATTCGGGTGAATAATGGAAGTACAGTGTGGAGACAATCAAGTTGATTTATCACGCAAAATAATTCACTGCTTCAGTCCAGCTCTTGGTCCTGTCACTTTAAATCACAAACGCGCGCATACAGATCCATAGGCGCCCACACATGCTTGGCACACGTGCGTGTGTGTGCGCGCGCGCGCGCACCAGAGCCAAGTGGAATAATTCCAGATTGCTTCACGTATATAAAGGCTTGAGGGGGGGGGGAAGCAAAAGAGCCCACCACTCCAATCCCCTATCCCCACCTTCTGCAGTGTGGACAAGTGGCTTGCAGTGTGCAGCTTGGAGCAAAATAAAGTCTGAACAAAAGTAGACTGTGAGGCTAGCACGTCCTACAGTGAAACTGACTGACGTTAACGGAGACTCTGTAAAGGCTAGGATCACTTGCAGGCAAAACTAAAATTCCCTTTTTTAAAGGAAGAAAACCTAATTGGTTGCAAATCTAAAATGCGGGTTTTAAAATGCACGCACATTTCTAAGACTCTGAGATTGCAATTTCTTGGGTAAACATCTCGTGAAGAAGTTCCAGGAACACATCTGAAAGGAAGAAAGGCATAAGACAGCCACCTCTTTATATATCTTGGGCCAAGGAAGGGTTGTTAAAACTTTTTTTTTTTTTAAAGTGTCCTCTTAGTCTAAATAGCTTATCCCCAATGTGATTTCGGGGAGAGGTCAGAATTGGGAGTGAGGATCCCGCAGTCCAGTCACTGGAAAGTCTGTAACCTTGGGCAGGTTTATCTCTTTCCTCATCTGTAAAACCAGAGAGGGTTAATTACATGTTCTCTATGGCCCTTCCAGGAGGGAATGATGATGGAAGGTGGTGCTGAATACAGAGAGAAAAAGAGATCACAATCCTCAGGTGACATCTGTTTAAACTGATGAAAGTGATGAGTCCAGTTCTTAACAATAAAGATTGTGTATGTATTGAGCTGTTATTGTCCTAGCTCTGAAGTATTAGTGTGTGTGTGTGCGCGTGCATGTGTATATATATCTCTCTCTCATTATATGCTCTGAGAATGATCATGTAATCTTGTAATTATATTTTGGAAGGAAGAGGGGAAAAGTCTTCCTTAAACCTATTTTCAAGAATCAGCCAAGAGGATTTTGGGATTTAAACAATTTTTAGTTTTCTCATTTCTTCAAAATCTGTATACAATATGCACTGATCGCTTGGATAATTCAGGGAAAATAACTTTTTCATGGGTAAAAATTCTTCTGTGCCAGATTGGCTGTCTAGATTGACTCAACTAATGGGATTAATTACTCTTTCCTACTCTTTTGGAAAACAACTCTAAGCAGGGTTACAGGCAGGGACTAGTGGTCGATGTCCGTCTTGTCTATGTAGTGAGTGGTCATGTGCATAGGTGCCAGTACAAAAGCATTAGCTCCTTCTGACATGCACTAATTACTTAGTCTAGTTGTGCCTCAGTTTCCCATATTTATAAAATGGGGATTGTAACAACAACTAATTCAAAAGGTTGTCAGGATTAAATGAGTTATATTAAAGTGTTTACAACAGAGCATGGCACACGTAGCAAACAGCTCAATAAATGTTAGCTGTTATTATTACTCCAATGTAACCTCAGGGAAAGCAAGGTTAAATATAACAGAGGGATCCTTGAGCTGCTCCTAGATTTCAACTAAGACCTCTAAGTAGTTTATTTTATCTGGCCTTTATGATATCAGCTTGAAGCAAGGAACTCAGCAGTCTTTATTAAGAGTAGGCCAGAACATTCCCTACCAAAACTCCATTCCCATACATGCAAATAGTTATAAGCCTGGAGAATTTGCCACTTGACCAGATCGCTGCAAATATATAATGTGGACTCTATATGTTGTGTGCATACTTACTAAGGTGTGTCTTGACTATCCAGGTAGGAGGAAGCCAAGGTTTTCTTTGTAAAGAAGTTTCCAAGGCATCAGTTCCTGCCTGTTCCTGTTGTGATAATTTCTTTCCTACACAGTGTAACCTCAGGCCTAGTCCCTGTCACTGACTTACAAAGTCAAAACAATCCCAAATCTTGGGCGTGGCGCATACTCCCTTTGGGACACTATTAGTTTAAAGGGAAAAAGAAACCTCATGAATTTCTCTCCTTTCATAAGAACCCCAGAGTGCAGACTTCCACGAGGCTTTAGGAGGGGTCACAGGAATGGAACGCTTAAGGGAGCAATTCTGCTAGTGTTTGCAATATGGGATTGGAGGCGAGCTGCAGTTAAGCTTTATAGAGGAAGTGGAGATTAGGTATTTCCAGAACAAAGTAGGCGCTAGCGCGCTTAGGTCACTGTTGGAAAGTAATGCCCCACTTCTTTCCTCATGTGGTACCAGAAGCCCCACGTACATTAACTGTCCTCCCAGGGGCCGGCGGTGAGACCTCCCCACAGAGGGCTGGCAGGCCCGGAACGCCCGGGGTAGCGCCGGACGCCAAGTTTACGCAGAGCTACAGGCGCCAGGGTTAAGTTCTCCGTTAGCCAGAAAGCCTCTCGCTGGGAGCGCGGTGAGAAAAGTTCATTCGTTCCAAGCGCTAGCGTGAGCGCACAACTCTACATCGTAAATCTGATTGACACAGTTTCAAAGAAAACAATAAAGATAATAATAACAATAATAAAGGGTGAGCTGCCTTCTACTCCACCTGCTTGCCTTCCTCCTTCCGGTTTGTGGGTCAGAATGAGAGCCTTAGCAGGTGAGGACCCCCATCGCCTCCATCACTATCACGAGCGCACAGCTCTTCTTCTAAACAGGAGGTGGAAGTGCCAGAAAGGAAATCCAAGGTACTCAACTTTTACAGAATTTCCAGAGCCCAAGGTAGAAAGCCTGGCAAGATTCGCCCCTCCTCTCCCCGCCCCGACTCAGTCCCGCAGTAAATTTAGCACCCAGAAGCCGCGGGGCGGTTGGTCTTCACTAGCAACTGGAGGCCTCTGGCGTCCGCACGGGGACTTCATTGATTACCCTCACTGTCGACCGGCGGAGTTTCCTCGTGTCCAGCCTCTGGGGAAATTTGCGCATAAATAAAATTCCATCCTCGGACACCACCAACCCAGGCGACAGGCATCCCCCACTCCAGGCCCTGAGAAGAGTTCTGGTGGGGCAGGTGGAGAGACCGAGCGGGAAGCGCAGGAGCTGCCCAGCAAGGTCACGACTGTGAGGCGGTGCGCAGTGGCCCGGCGCCGCCCTCTGGCCCCACAGCTGACCCCGCACCGCGCCCCCTTCTCGGCCGCCGGCCTGGTACATCCCTGGGGGAGAAAAGGGGCGACGCAGGCAGAACCGACCCTTACTTTCATGGTTGAAGCCGAAACTCACGGGACTCCTGGGCCAGCCGCCCTGTAAGGAAGATCAGATGCCCAGCACAATTGAATTTTAAAGGGTCTCTCTGCACTGCCCCCTCACCCCAACGGCGACTGGTGGGAAACTTTTGTCCCCTCCTCTCCGCGTCTTCAAGCCCCAGAAACTTGGCCAAGAAGGCCAGGTTCTCTACATTTATTCGTGGTTGCACCAACCCAGTCTCAGACGGACTTACAGGGTGCCTTGCAAAGAAAAGAGCAAATTCGATGCTTTTTTCCCCTCCTTTTGGCGGGAGTTATGTGTGTGAATTTAAAAAACGTTTATTCCCCCCCCCAAACAAACAAACAAAAATAACAAACTGCTGCCTTCACGTGGAGAGGATAGTGGAGGCAATCCAAGCCTTCTTTGGGCCAGTTCTTTGCTCAGATAGTCGAGTTCCTGAATCTTTCAGGAAAACAGAGCCCCTTTCACACATTTCTGGAGGGGGACTTAAGACTGCAATACATTACCACGTTTTAAAATGCTCTGCAGAGGCAAGATTTTCTAAAAGTGACTTGCCATGGATGCATGGAAAAGCAAATCCGCTTACACAGAGGGCCCCCTGAAGAGGAAGGGGGAAAAGGCAAGACCCAGCCCCAGTTAAAAACCACAGTTACCAACTTTTGAACCGCAGCGGCTAGATGTTGTGGGGCTGGTGGAATGGAGTGGCCATTACTGGAGCTGACAGGTTGCAGAGAACAGACTTCCAAGGGCTATTTTTCACTGTTTGCTGGATGTCCCCAGACTCCAGTAGTCCCCCTCAACACCCAGAGTTAAGCCCCTGTATTTTGTGTTTTCTAGGCATATGTTTGGACACTGGATCAAGTCTTGCTCCCTGAGGATACCTGGCCCCTAAGTGGATAAGTTGTTTTTAGCTGGCTGTGTATGGATGGACTCAGGGTGGAAGTGTGGGTTCCAGGGCAGATGAAGGTGTGTCTGTCTGTGCCTGGCTTGTCGATTGAATGGTCTCCCCACAGCTAAGTTAGGGGTGTTACCACAGTCCTCATCTCCAGAAACCCTCACTGGAGTTTCATTGGGAGAATCCACCAAATCATTTTGGATTCAAAGTTTTTGCATTTTGTGTAATGAACTTAAAAGTTGCAGAGTTTGCTAGTTTAGTGATTTTTCAGAAGGTCAGGAGAGCCTGTGAAGGTCACAGACCCCATGACTCTGGGGGAAAAATTCAGTAAGTATATTTTGCAAGAACCCTGAAAGATAGCCTTTCAGCTTCATAAGAAAACATTAACACATTCAAGTAGGGAGGCACCAAACTAAGCCCCCCTCCTTAAACAGGTATGCTCCCCCAAGTAATCCTGGCCTTCTCTTGTGATTACCACAATATTATGTAGCACCTTCTTAAAGTATTTCTTTGAATGGTGAGTCTAATTTTTACGAAGTTCCTTGCTCGTTTGCCCCCTAATAGGTTGCATTTGCCCGGTATGCAACACAAGCTTGCCTTTGAGCCCTTGACTGGCTTTCAATCCCCAGAATTGGGAGTGTTCTAAAGGCTACATTTTAGTCTTAAGGGATAAAAACGTTGTTTTCATCCTACATACCGAGGGTGCTGTGCCCAAAGTGGACACATTTGTAGAAAACACAATTTCTTAGCCAGTCCTTGTCTCCTAGAATACCAGGGCAAAGCACACAGGACGCACTGCCGACCAGTCATCTTTATATCTTACCCGCCTTGGTCCCTGCTCAGGCGCCAGGGATACTGGGCGCCGGGGTTGCCGCGCTCACCTGCGAATTGTAAAGTAACGAAGTTGGCTCAGGCCCCCAGAGCAGGCGGGCCCTCTTTTCCGTTGGGACTATTCCATGAAGCAAGTGCTAAAACTTCTCAAAAGGGAAGGCATTTTGCTTAAGTCCGTCCTTTCCTAGAAAGCCCTTAGAAATAAGGCTCACCAATATTCGGGATAAAGTTAAAGCTACTACCGGAAATGTATGGTGCACTATGGCACCTACTTGGGACCCTTTGAAGACCAGACTGTTACAGTTAATCTCACGTCTACTCTCTTTGTTTCTGTCGCTCTATCTCTCCCTCATCAACCTCCTGAAGTACAAGAGATTAATAAAACACCATTTTAAAATAAAAGTTGACAACAAGTCTGAGAGCTAATGTTTCAACCAAACTCTTTGGGAGTATACAGACCTGTCCGCCACAACTTAGCTGCCAGCAACGCTTCTTAAAATTCACTACAATAATTCTTCCAAGGCATTTGAGAAAGCCTAATAACGCGCTAATTGGAAAACAAATCAACTTTCATGTATATTACTTTCTCAGACCAAGAAAAATGACTCCAAGCAAAGTAACAAACTTTAAACCCAGAAAACCCAGTGCCGTCGAGTCGATTTATGTAGCATTATTTTTTAACGACTTGATTTTCAGTAGCCACCCTCTCCTTTCAGTCGCAATTTTAATTCCTTAAGAAGAGTCACACAGCTGCATTCAGTTCTTACTTCTACCTCTCGCCAAGCCTCCTCACCGACCCAATCAGCCGAGTGAGGCCGCGGGTCGCGGAGACCCTCCCAGAGGGAGCTTCCAGATACTTGCTCCGCTTCTAAAGCGCTCGATTTCAGAAGATCTGAGAAGGTATCTTCTTCAGAAACTACAAATGGAGCAAATTTCCTAAGTCACTCAGGAACCTCTATATGAAGTTCTTTCTTGGAGGATGATTACCCTCATCATATGGTACTACTGAAAATCCCCTTAGTCTGTCTGTCACCCGCTCTGGGGACCGCGTCTGCTCCCTGCCTGCCGCCGCTCTAGCTGGGGCCGGCGGCCGGGCTACTTCTTCCCATTTGCCCCCTGATGGCACAACCCCGACGCACTGCGACAGCGACTCTCGATACCGCTGGGCCGGCTATCCGATCGGAAACCTTTCGACCCTCGCCACCCTATCCCCCGGAGCAGGCCTCTCTTCTCATCGTCCCCTTTCCCCCGCTGGTTTCTGTCGGGGCAGTGGGTAAATTGGGGACATTTTCTCCCTAGTGATGCCCATTTCCTCAGCCGTTTCCCACCCGGGCGGGTTGGAGTTAAAATCCGGGAATTCAACTTTGCTTCGAAACCTCGGCTTCCTAGGGAGGGGCCCGCGGGAAGGAAGAGCCTGCGGGGGACGTGGGGCAGAGAGGCCCCCAACCCACCCCGCTGCTGTCCCGTGGGGAGGATGAAAGCCAAGTGGTCTGGGAGGAGCCGCCCGGCTCCCCGTCCTCGAGAAGGAGGGGGCTTCGGGGCGGGAGACACCAAGGCCTAGGCTGGGCGGCGAGGGCCGGGCGGGGGCATCAGGGCTCGCGGGGAAGCGGACCCCCCTTCCCGGCAGCGCCGCGCGCTCCTGGCCCTGCAGGTGCGCCTCCCGCCCCTTTCCAGGCATTTCCTTGGAAGCCGCCTTCCGGCCCAAGTTCTGTCCTTTGAGGCTTTGAACTAGGCCTTTCAGAAGTTTTTAAAGCTGCCCCTCCCCGCCCAGCACACTCGGGGAACCACTCTTCCCCCAGCCCCCACTCCCGCTACAGCTGCGGACAAAAAGGGGGGTTCGGGGAGGGAGCGGGGGTGGTGCAGGCTCCAGGCACCCGCCCGAAGCACCGCCCAGGAGCGCGGGCTCGGCCCAAAGCGCTTGGAGATCTCACTGCAGAGCCAGGCCGAGGAAGAGCGGTCCACCGGCTCCCCGACCCCGCCAGCCCAGACAGGGAGAGGGGGACCGCGTAGAGAGAGAAAGAGAGACCGGGAAAGGGGGCACTTCCATTTTACAAGGTTCCTGTGCTGAGCTCAAGCCAAGGGACTGTTTAAATTGGCCTTTAGGGAAGGCAGCTGGTGATCCATGTCCTCGCCCTCCCAGTTCCCCCGAGGGAATTAGGGCGCCACCTACAGCCGAGTTCCAGGTAGCAGGAGGAAGAAAGAGAAATGCCTGCAAAGTAATGTGGCCCAGGCGAACCAAGGCCCTATTGTTGTTTTGTCTAAAGTCATCTCTCAGCTCCTGCGTCTGTCCAGAGTTACAGGTTTGTTGGCAACAGCAAGTGTCCGGAGGGCACTGAGAAGGTGCTTTCTGAGGGTGAGAAATGGGGAGGGGGTAGCGGAAGTACAGAAAGTGTGGTCATGAGGAACTGGTGCATAGACCAAGAGGCAGTTGTTGGAACAGAACAAGGGGATAGTGCATGGTTGAAAATCAGGAAAGGTGTACGTCAGGGCTGTATCCTTTCACCAATCTGTATGCTCAGCAAATAATCTCAGAAGCTGGACTAGATGAAGAAGGTGGCATCAGGATTGGAGGAAGACTCACCTGTGATATGCAGGTGACACAACCTTGCTTGTTAAGAGTGAATAGGACTTGAAGCCCTCACTGATGAAGATCGAAGACTACAGCCTGCTGTAGGGACTACACCTCAACATAAAGAAAACAAAAACCCTCACAACTGGACCAATAAGCAACATTATGATAAATGGGGAAAATTTTGAACTTGTCAAGGATTTCATTTTACTCGGATCCACAATGAATGCCACAATGGAAGCAGCAGTCAAGAAATCAAATGACATATTGCACTGGGCAAATCTGATGCAAAAGACCTCTTTAAAGTGTTAAAAAGCAAAGATGTCACTGTGAGGACTAATGTGCACCTAACCCAAGCCATGATGTTTTCAGTCACCTCATATACGTGCAAGAGCTGGAATATGAATAAGGAAGACTGAAGAAGAATTGATGCCTTTGAGATGTGGTGTTGGTGAAGAATATTGAGTATACTGTGGACTTCCAGAAGAACAAACAAATCTGTCTTGGAAGAAGCACAGCTAGAATGCTCCTTAGAAGCAAGGATGGCGAGACTTTATCTCATGTACTTTGGACTTATCAGGAGGGACCAGTTCCTGGAGAAGGACATCATGCTTGGTAAGGTAGGGTTAGCAAAAAAGAGGAAGACCTTCATCAAAATGGACTGACACAGTGGCTGCAATGGTGGGCTCTAACATAGTAATGATTGTGAGGATGGCACAGGACCAGGCAGTGTTTCATTCTACTGTACACAGGGTCGCTATGGGTCAGAACTGGCTCGATGGCATGTAACAGCAACAAAAACCAAAGATGTAGCAGCTCTACTTGGACCGACAAAGTTTGTACCCTTAAAATTTTGGGTAGACTCTGATTCCAACCAATATCTCCTCTGGGCTTTTCTCATGGGGTGCAGCATGGTTCATTGAGGAGAGCAGCTGTGTGGCCTTGTACAAGTTACTTAATCTCTCTGAGTCTCTTACCTCATCCTTCAAAAGGTACTTGTCTGATGGGGTTGTTGTGGGAATTAAATGAGATAATGTAGGTGAGGAACTGTGGGTGCCTTTTAGGGAGTTTTTACTTATTTCTAATATGAAAACACAATCTTTGATCTTAAGAAATCTAACTCGTAAGACTGTTTAGCTGCTTTCTGTTCCTTGAAGATTAGGGCCTGAACTGGAGGCAGAGAGAGCCAAGAGGCTTGAGTGTCTGATTAGGATATAAGGATGGGAATAATGGAAGTTCTCATAGCTACTCTCTCTAGCTAATCCCCTTCCCATAGAAAAATATATCTTACATTTATGGACTACTTACTATTATTGTTTACTATTACCTAATTACCTCGTTTAGTTTTCATAACCTTATATGGTATGTGTTATTCCTATTTAGAGATGAGGAACTGAAATCCCGGGGATACAAGTCATAGTTGGTATAATTTTTCCTACTTTTAAAACTTTCCCACTCTAGCAACCCCTTATCTATATTTCAGCATCTGCCTTTAACATGAATTTATTAAGTACCTATTATGTGCCAGGCTCATATGTTATGAACTTTACATATGAGGTCTAATGTAATTCTTACAACACCACTGTAAAGTAAGATTTAAAATGATTTTTGCATAGAAGAAAAAACAGAGGGTCAGGGAGACAAGGGAGTCACTCGAGGTACTAAAGAGAAGTGGCAAAGCCAGGTCAAGGAAAGCCCGGATTGTCAGCCTATATACATCCAGATATTTTCTATCACATCACAGTTTAGGATGGCACCAACTGGCTTTGGAGCACTTTTTATTTTACTTTTTTTATTGTACTTTAGTTGAAAATTTACAGCTCAAGTTAATTTCTCATTCAAAAATTTATACACATGTTGTTTTGTGACATTAGTTGCAATCCCCACAGTGTGACAGTAAACTCCCCCTTTCCACCCTGGGTGTTTGCAGCACTTTAAAAAAAAGTTACCAAGAAGGGACAGGCAGGAGAGGTGGCTACCTGGTGGTTTTGCCATGCTAAAGGTGTGGTAAAGCATGTTTTTGTGCGGCCTCGAGTAACAGTAGGTTACTGTTTCCTAAGGACATATCGGTGGTGGGAGAAGACAGCAGAGGTGCAGTGGGAGAAGCTAAAGAATGGCTTGATTTTTATTTTTATAAATACGAATAATTATATTTATTTAATGACTGAACCAACCAAATCCATTATAACAAATACCATTACAATGAAAAGCTTGGTATAATATTGCTATTGACCAATCTTGGCATCTGGTTGGTAGTGATAGTGCTTTTTTAAAATTTTTGTTTGGTTATAAAAATTATTACAATAAATATTTTTATGCATCAAATATTTTTACTTGTCTATGTCCATGTAATAGTAACATGACGAAAGGCCTGGATTTTGCAAGAAAGCAAAATTATACTCCTTTCAGCTCTTTTGTTTCGCTACTGTGTAAGAATTACTTATTAGTTCCCCTTTTCTTACCTACCTAAGTACCAAACCAAACCATCGTTCGTGCCAGAACACCTCTCTTTCACACCTGAGAACAACTAAACACATCAAAAAGTCTGGGCATTAAGCAATAGCAGGGTTTGGATTGGGGCATTGGGTGTGAATGTGAGATCCCACATTCTTTCTCTTAGTGGGTTCAGCCATGATGCTTGTGCTTGCTGATGCATTATTGAGAGCTCAGACTTTTACTGCCGTTCACCTCCAGCTTCTATATACTGAGCGTCTATTTCTAATAATACCACAGGTTTTCCTTTTGAAACAGGTGCCAGAGAAGATTCATTAACAGGAAAACCTTACCGTGTAACTAACACAATGTTGTTGGTTGCTGTCCAGTTAATTACGACTCATGAGGACACCACGTCAGCAGAGTAGAACTGCTGCATAGGGTTTTCAAGGCTGTGACCTTTCAGTCTGTCTTCTGAGGTGCCTCTGGGTAGGTTTAAACCACCAACCTTTTGGCTAGTTGAGCAGTTAACTGTGCCAGCCAGGGGCCCAGGGAACACTATAAAGTTATTAATATTAAGGTCAGGTGGCTTTGGATTGTGGACGTTTGGGGATCAATTAGTAATTAGATAGGAGGGTTTTGTGAAAAAAAAACCAATGCATATATGTGGAATGTGTTTTATGTGTTCCACCCTGTTCTATGTGCTAGTGGAGATATGGAGAAACACAGTAGTATTTCTACTGGAGTTTACATTGTAAGATTTTGTGTAAAAACCTCTCCTTCTCTCCCATGCCCCAGGTCCATGCCTTCCTTTCACTGAATGTAGTGAAGGAATAATTTTTAAAGAACACAACCTTAGCCAAAACATTGAGCTGATAGATTTCCTCTCTAACTACTATCTTCATCCTAGAATTTTAATGTCATTCATTTCAGTATCCTCAGGTATAGCTATTTAAACCAATAGCTTGACAAAATACATTAGGAAAGTTGGGAGCTCTAACTTATGGCCTCATTTTACACATAATCATACATACACATTTATAAGAGATAGCACTGTACTTTGGAAGAATTGGTTTTACTATCTGATATATAATTGTGTTTCCACGTTATGGAAACATATATGGGTCTGTACGTGTGTGTGTATCTAGAACTCTTAGCTATTCCTTTTTGTTCCTTTTCCCCAATAGTAAGGATTTCCAGGGCTCTTTTTTAGTCATGAAATGGCAGAACTGGGATCCAGCGTATAAGCCACTTTGAAACTCATTTTTGTTCTTCATTTCACCTATGTTGATATGCACAGCACTGACCTTCCCAAGTCCCAGTCTCAATACTTCTGAATGTGGGCCTCTCCTCGGGTCAATTGCAGGTCAGAGGTTGTTCCGTATAGGCTCAGCTCTGGGAAAGCAGATACTTAATGGACCAAAATAGCTTTTTACAACAGACAGGTGTGGGATTTGTTTGAGAAGCTGCATTGCTGCTGCTGATCATGGGGGATTGAGTTTTCAGCCAAAGCCATTGTTGAGAGTCTAATAAACTCATGTTGAGTATTATTGGCATTAGATGGAGCAGTCAGGTGGAATAGTTGCTCAGTAAGTCAATTACGAGAACCTTGTAGTAAAAACCCAGTGTTTTCAAAGAATTTAGATGCTGCAAAAGATATCAGGACAGCAAGGGCTCTTGAGTGTCTAGAGGCAGTGGAGCTGACTGGATGCCAATCAAGTTAATTCTGCCAGGCCTTTCTTCTGAGGAGCCTCTGGGTAGACTCCAACCACCAACCTTTCACTTAGAAGCTTAACACTTGACTGTGCCGCCCAGGGACTAACACAGGCATAAAAAAGGCCACATGTTTATTTGAGGAGCTGCTAAAAGTACCCCCAAGAAGCTTAAAGATCATGGGAACCATTTTGAAAATGGTTGAAAGGAAGAAGGAGTTGTATTAATCCTTAATGTATTTAGGGCTAAGGACATTGTCTCATTTAACCCTGTATAATCCTCATAACATTGAGGATTTATTATTCCCATTTCACAGAGGAAAAATAGAGGCTTTTTATAGTCACAAATGTTAAGAGGCAGAGATGGGTTTAGACCTAGCTAGTCTTGTCCCAACGCATATGCTTTTCTTACTTTAGCCACTTGATTCCAGGCCCCTCAACTGTCTCAGCCTGGGCTTGATTTACTTCTCCAAACTTACCTCTGAACAGGAACCGCTGGTTCATTCTCTTGGGATTTTCACTGTCACATCAACTTTGTTAAGTGCCTGTTTCCTGTGCTAAGTGTACAGAACAACCTCTGACCTGCAGCTGACTTGTAGGGATGCCCACATTCAGAAGTCCTGAGATTCCAGTAGCCATTTCTTTTCAGCTTGTCCCAATTTTACCTGTCTTTTATTTGTACCTCCGGCCTGACTGAATCATTTGGATAGTTAATCAAGTTGATTGATCCCTTTTTTTGAGCGTTACTGTCTCCAATCAGTTTGCAAATTCCAATTTTCATTCTTAAGAACTGCTGGGCCTGGTTCAGTGCTTCATACATTGCCCGCCCTCCAGAAATACTTGCTGATTGCCTGTAAAGCATCCAACCTGCCTGCCTGTACTTCCTTTCCCTAACAAAGGGTGGGTGCAGAAACAAGGCAAAGGTCCAGGTTCAGCGTGTTAGTTTCCCTCCTCCTGTCCCCTTGACGTCGCCCTTCAGGCCCCAAATGTAAAAGGCAAAAGGTACCGCTGTAACTGAAGTCCCAAAACAAAAGGCTCAAGGGGCTACCTTCAAGCCCCAACAAACCCCCATAGTCAGAAAGTCCTTTCCCTGCACACACTTGGAGCTGAATTTAGGCACTCAGATTGGACTGGGTAAAAGGGACACATGCGGGCTACGGGTGTGTGTTTGGGGTGGGAGGGAGACAGGAGAAGGTGGCCAAAGTGCCAAAGGTGGGGACAGGGTGGTGGTGGTGCAGGCAGAACGTTTCCCAGGGAACCCGAGAGCCACATTTCTCGCGACTGGCGACTCCCACTTCTCGCAAAGAAAGCAGCGGGCCTAGCTCGTTCGTCAGTGCCACATTTCAGGGGCAATGCGGAGCCGGCCTCGGCTTGGTGCCTGCACGGGGTCCGTGCGCTTTTCCAAGACGGCTCCACCACTCGGCGATTGATTCAGAAAAAACCAACCAACAAAGCCCCAACAGGAGGCACCAGGCAGGTGGAGACTCAGAAACATCCTCGCGCCTCTCCCTCTCCCCGCGGGGTCCTCACTACCGGGAGCGTCTCCGAGGGGCAGGTGCGGGGTCGCATTTGGGCCGCGGTGGCCGAAGCCTGCTGCCGTCGCGTGCGCCCTACTGACGAGCTTCCCGACCCCTGACTGCAGTCCGGCCTTGGGATCTCTTTCTTTCCCTGCGTTCCGAGACCAGCCCCCCCCACCTCCCCCCCTTCCACACTTGTTCCACCGAGGGCGCCGCATGGGAAGACCTGCACCCCAGGCCGGGACTCTCACTCTAGCCCTGACCCGTGGCACCCGACTTCTCCGGACGCCCCCGAGGCACTGCCAGGGTGGAGCTGATTCCTGATCTGTCCCCCAGCCTTGTTCGACAGCGTTTCCTCGGACAGAGCCTCTGCAGAATTGCAAAACTGTTCAGAGTCGTTTGGTCTTTCCATTTGTGAACGGGGTGAAAAGTTTATTCCGGGCCTCTAGACGACTGTCCTTTTACCCGGCTGATGCGAGTGGACACCAGAGGGCGCCGTTTTAATGCGCTTCAGTCGGGGAGTTGAGTTCCAGGAGAGCGGTGGCGTCGAGGCCTCGCCTGGATGCAGCTTCCCCGCAAAGGAGCTGTGATCTTGGGGGACTCCACTACACCCCTTCCGCAACCACGCTCACCTTTTGAGGGAAAGCGAATCCGGGGGTGAGATGGCCCGGTAAGGCGCAGGACGCCCTGCTGCGAGTTCCCGTTTCCTCTTCCTGAGAGAGTTCTTTTGCAGTGGTTCACGCCCTAGATTTTTTCATTGAATGGGGGTACCTTGTGGCCGTCTGGGTGAGGAGGAGGAGCAGCCCCTAACTGAAGCCTGAAGACCTGCCCCCCTCTGATTCCTGAGGAACATGTCTGCAGGCGTTGTTCAATTGCTTGCGAAAGACTAATTAATTTTCCAGCACTTGTGCAGAATACTTTAAAATGGAAAAATGAAGGTCTTCGATGAAAATGAAGCTTGATAGTGTGCACCTGCCACTAATGTACGGTGCACGGTAACTTCCCCTCATTAGAGAGATGACTTGGGTTGAGAACAAGTCATATAGTGAAAATCACTTCAACACGTGCCTGCTTATATGCATAAACTCCTGTGTACCAGATGGCAAAATATAATGACATCTTAAACAGCTAATTGCATAAACCTTGTAATGCAGATAATTGCTGTACCAAAGTAGGAGTTAATAATTTCCCACTGTACTGCCTGGCTTCAGAGTAATCCTTAAGGAAAGTTGTGACAATTCTAACACACTAAAGTTCACCAAGCGGTAATTAAAACTAGCACTTAAATCATTTGACTTTCAAACCCTTAATTACAATTTGGAAGAACTGCTTTGTGGAAATCCAGAATTTACGGATGGTTACATGATAACGTTTAATGCTTGTATTTCATCAAGTTTTCTTTCAGAGGCCTGGTGTGGCGTATAAAATTATAGAAAGTCAGTGGGGATACACTCCATTCTCTAAAATTATTCCAGTAGCTGGAACTTTGCGTTTTGGGGCAGGTAGTGGTTAACTCTCACCCCCAGGATGGGTCTGTTGATTATTTTCAACATGCATTTATTTAGAGAGTCCCCATTATAATAACTGACTCTAAGCCTTGCCATGTGCCAGGCATTGTTCTGTGTACTTTACAGGTATTATCTCATTTAATCCCGGCAACAACCACCTGAAGTGTGTACTATTATCATGAGATGTTAAGTAATTTACTCTAAGCTAGCTAGAAATCACAGATCAAAACTCAGACAATCTGACTCCAGAGACCAAACTGTCAATAGCTGCACTATACTGCCCTGTTGGGCTAAGCCAGGGCCTTAGTAATAGAATATTTCTAAATATTTTATTTTCTAATAATATTAGAAACAAAGCTAAAATAACACAATAGAAGTTATAAAAGGCAGTTGGCAGGTAGATATCTTTGTTGATTTTATCACCTTACGTCATGATACATTCCGGAAGCAGATATCTGCTATTTTCCACAGAGTCAATCTACGAACGAACGAACAAATGAACAAACTCCGAGAACAGTAAACCTTAACTACATTAATACCTATATCTAGCTTAAAAAGCATTTGTTGCTTTTTTCTGCTGCTCTATCTTCAAAAAGACCAAAATTAGGCTATACCACCTTAAACAGGATGTACAATAATGAACATAGAACAGAGTTGTCTTTATAAAAAAGACAATGAACCACGGTCTTTTTCACCATGTTGGTATTGTAGATTTTCCCATTCCTCAGTCTAGGTCCATGTTTGTGGCATAAGTTGAGAGACACCAGCTATTTCCCTAGTACAGGGGCCAGAGCATCTGAAACTCTGCCATTAGTGATTCCTTCTGGTGAGCTGAATACTATTTCCTCTGGGCTTTTGCTTCTAAAATCTTTAATTTAGTGGGAAGTATATTAGTTTTGCCCCACACATTTGCCAGTTTGTCATACTGTAGCGGCTTGAATGTTGCTGTGATGCTGGAAGCTATGCCACTGGCTTTCAAATACCAGCAGGGTTACCATGGACTGCCAAAAGAATGAACAAATTTGTGTTGGAAGAAGTATAGCCGGAATGCTCCTTAGAAGCACGGATGAGGAAACTTCGTTTCCTAATACTTTGGACATGTTATGAGGGACCAGTTCCTGGAGAAGGACATCATGCTTGGTAAAGTGGAGGGTAAGGGAAAAAGAGAAAGACCCTCAATGAGATGGGTTGACACAGTGGCTGCATCAATGGGCTTAAACATAACAACCGTTGTGAGGATGGCACAGGACCGGGCAGTGTTTTGTTCTATTGTACATGGGGTTGCTATGAGTTAGAACCAATTGGACCACACCTAACAACAACATATTAGTTCTACTCTGCACATGAGGTCACCATTAGTTGCAATTGACTCAGTGGCCACTAACAACAGCACCACCACCAAATATTTGCCTAGAAATCTGAAGACCTGCTTTCTCCTTCTAGTTCTACAGTATCACTTGGACAAATCACCCCATCTCCCTGAAATTCACCAAAAAAAAAAAGGGGGGGGCCTTGGCTTTTGATTACTTGTATTTTTCCTGGTTTTAAAATTATAGAACGGTATGCAACTACATTCTACTATTACCTTAGGTTGTCTTTTCTTTAATACAAAAACTCCTGGATTTGGGGGAATGGAGTGAAAGAATGGCTACAGGGAAGGAAATGGCGTAATTTAACGAGCATTTATCCAGCACCTGGTGTTTTGCAGGTGCAGTGCTCAGGGTAGAAGGAGAACTAAGACATAGTCCCTGACAACATGTAGTGGAGGACACTGACATGCAAGAGAGGAGTACAGCACAGAGTGAGAGGTGTGTGACGGAAATTAACTTGACATGTTAAAAGATAGGAGTTACACCTGTGCCAGGCTGTGGGAGTCACAGGAGTTTTCCTAGTGGAGGTGATCTCTGAGCTGAACTTGGAAGGCTAAATAGGAGCTAGTAGTGAATAGCAGAAGAAGGGCACTCCATGCAAAGGACCCTGTGTATCCATGGTATAGGGGAGAAGAAGAGGGAAAGCTCTCTCTATCTGAACTAGAGCCCTGGTTAAACACTCAGCTGCTGATTGTAAGGTCAGAAGTTCGAACACAGGAGAAAGATGTGGCAGTCTGCTTCTGTAAATATTACAGCCTTGGAAACCCTATGGGGCCGTTCCGCTCTCTCCTGTAGGGTCACTAGGAATCGGAATCCATTCAACGGCAATGGGTTTTGTTTTTTGGTTTATCTGAGGTCAAGATTGCTGGCTGTTAAGGCAAAAGGCTGGGAAAGGAGAAAAGGCAGGCAGGAGAGGTAGGCATAGGTCAGATCTCTAAAGGCCTTGTTAAGGAGTTTGGATTCTATTTTGAAGGTAATGGGGAATTTAAGCCTGACGTTGTCTATTTTAGAGTGTTGCTTAGGTCTTACAGTAATTTCTAGGTTGCCTAGATTGCAGAAAGCGGTTTTCTACTCATTTATTTTCTCTGCCTTTTAATAGAGGTTATGTGGGTACCCAACCAGAAGGAGGAGCCATACTTTGACCACTGGAAGGCTGGAAGTCAGTCATTGTCCTTGGTGATCTCAATAAGCCAGTTTTGTACAGATCCACCAATAGAGGAAATGGTTAGGCTCCAATTTCTAAGCCCTAAATCTCTCCAGTCCCCAAGATGGTGTCCTATCTTACAGAGCAAGAAGGAGATAGAAGTCACAATGATGGCAAAAGACAGAACAGAGAACTTGAAAGGATTGCTTTAAAATAATGAATCTCATCTATGTTGGTATTGGAACTAATTGTTTAGACGTTCTAATATGATTTTAGGAATGCGGCAACATAACTTTCAAACACTGCTGGTAGAAGTGTAAATTGATAATGCTTTTCTGGAGAACCACATATCTTCTGACAAGCAATTCCAATTTTAGGACTTTATCCTGAGGAAATAATCATGAACTGTTTAAATGTTTGTGATGGTTTTATAACGTCGAATAATTGGAAAAATTTTGATATCCAATTCAGATAATTGGTTAAATGAACTATGGTACATAAAAAAATATATATACACATACACTAAAATAGTATGTGACTATTAAGATGTTTGTGATACATAAAATAAATATATTTTGAAATAATAAGTACAGTGTGATCTCATTTTTGTTAAAAATATAGATATGCATAGAAAAAAGAAAAGTTGGAAATACATTTCTGAATGGTGAAATTACAAGTGATTTTTTTTTTTTTTTATAAGACCAGAAATTTACTTTCTCACAGTTCTGGATACTAGGCGTCCAAATCGACACATTGCCCAGCCATGCTTCCTCCAAAGTCTCCTTTATTGTTTGTTACAAGTGATTTTTATTTTATTACAGTTAATGTTTATATTTTATAAATTTTTGACAGTGAGGATGTTTAACTTTCATAATAAGAAAAAAAAAGACAACATAAATTATTTAATTAAAAAAATGAATGGGGGAGACTTGTACATCTATCTAACTAATATAGCTACAGGCCTTATAAAGCATTACTAGAGATGAAGAGAGACATTTTGTATTACCAAAATATGTAATTCATAGGAAACGTGTATGTACCTAATAACTTAGAACAAAAATATATAAAGAAAAGATTGACAAAACCTAAAGATGAAAGAGACCAGCTCATAATCATAGTGGAACATCTTAATGGCCTCTCTCAGTATCTTGTAGAAGGACTAGACCAAAAATCAGTGAGAATATAGAGGACTGAGCAACATTATTTTCACATTTTAATGAACATGCATAGAATAAAGCACCCAATAAGGGCAAAATACACATTTTTCCCTGAGTACATACAAAACTTGCTGCACCATAAAGTCTCGAAAGTTTCAAAAATTTCCTACCATGCAATTAAGCTAGAAATAAATAATAAAGTTAGCTAGAAAATCTGAAAATATCTAGAGATTAAGAAATATAGTTCTATAAACCCGTAGTTCAAAGAAGAAATTAAAATAGAAATTAGAAAATAAATTAAAAAAAAATTCATTGTGCTTTAGGTGAAAGTTTACAAATCAGTTCAGTCTCTAATACAAAAACTTATACACACTTCGCTATGTACTCCTAGCTGGCCTCCCCCTAGTGAGACAGCACACTCCTCCTCTCCACCTTGTGTTCCCGTGTCCATTCAACCAACTTCTGTCCCCCTCTGCCTTCTCATCTCTCCTCCAGACAGGAGCTACCCACATAGTCTCAGGTGTCTACTTGAGCCAAGAAGCTATTAGAAAATAATTTTAACTGAAAAATAATGGAACACTATGTATCAAAGCTTGTGGGATACAGCTAAAGCCATGCCTAGACGGAAATTTGTAGTTTTAAATGCATATATTAGAAAAGAAGACTGAAAATCAGTGAGCTAATCATCCATCTTAAGAATTTAAGGAAGAAACAGAAAATTAAACTCAAGTAAGTTGTAAGGCAGAAAGTAATAAAAGAACAGAAATTAATAAAATATAAATTAAAGATAGAAAGATAAACAAATCCCAAAATTTATTTGAAAAAGCTAGTGAAATTGATAAACTCATGAGACTGAAAAACACACAAAAAGAGAAAACACAAATAAGCAATGTCAGGAATGATAAAGGGGACATGATTACAGATACTACACACATTAAAAAAATTAAAAAAGATATTATGAATAACTTTATGCAAACACATTTGAAAATTTAGATGAAATAGACAAATTCCATGAAAAACAACTTGTCAAAATGGATAAGCAGGAAGACAAAATATGAATAGTTTGATAATTATTAGAGAAATTGAAGCTATCATTAAAAACCTCACAAAAGAAATCTAGACCTAGATGACTTCCCCAGAAAATTCTACCTATCATTTAAAGAAAAAATAACACCAATCTTCCAAAAACCTTTTCAGAAAATAGAAAAAGAAAAGGGGTACATTACCCTATTTGATTAATGAGGCCAGCATAATCTTAATACAAAACCTGATGAGGACAGTTTAAAAAAATCACACACCAATCTCATTTATGAACGTCCATGCAAAAACTCAACAAAATATTATCGAAGAAAATTTAGCAATATATAAGTGGATAATAAATCATGACCAAATTTAGTTTATTACAGGAATTCAAGATTGGTTTAACTTTCAAAACTCAACCAATATGCTACATTAACTGAATAAAACAAATCATATGATCATCTAAACAGTGGCAGAAAAAGATAACAATAAAATTCAACATTTGTTCATGATTAAAAAATACAATCCTAGCAAATTAGGAATGTGAATGAACTTCCTTACTCAGAAAAAGAGTAGCTTTTTGTATAGCTACATTAAACCAATAGCAACTGCCATACTTAATGTTAAAAGTTTCCCTTTGAGATTGGGAACAACACAGGGATGTCTACTCTCACTGGTTTTACTCAAGGTTGTACTAGTCCTATCTAGTGTGGGTGGTGAAGTTTGCTAATCTAAGGGCTGGGAGTTCAAACCCACCCAATGATACTGCAGGAGAAAGGCCTGGTGGTCTGCTTCCATAAGCCAAGAAAATGCTACTGAGCAGTTCTACTCTGTAACAAAATGGAGTTGCCATGAATCATAATCAACTCCTCAGCAACAAGTTTGGTATTTGGTTTGGGTTAACGAGTGTGAGAACGCAAGAAAAAAAAAAGACATAAGGATTGGATAGGAAGAAATAAACTCTCATTATTTGCACATGCCACGGCTACTGAGTAGGCAGAAAATCAAAGATAATCTACGTATGAATTATTTGGTAAAAAAGTGAATTTAGCAGATCACTGGATACGAGGTCAATATACAAAAATGTTACTTTTTTTTTAAATTGTCAACCTCGATAATAAAATAAAATATAAAAATGCTTTTCTTGTAACATCAAGACTAAGAAAACAACAATATTTTGTCAAAGAATGTCTAAATAAATAGAGGAATATGCCATGTTCCCAATTGCACAATAAGATATTGTAAATATGTTATTTCTTTCCAAAGTGATCTATGGGAGCAAAGCTTTCCCAAATGAAATCCCAACAGGATTTTTTTTTTTAGTAGAACTTGAAAAAATTATTTTAAATGCATATGTTAAAGCAAACATTCAAGAATAGCCAAGACACTGTTGATGAAGAATAGTGGGAGGATTTGCTCCATTGGGTATGAGGAATACAGAAATTAGTGTAGTATTGCCTGTAGAATAAAAGATCAAATAGAGAGCTCAGAAAGTTTTTGTTGTTAGGTGCTGTCAAACCAGCTCCAACTCATAGCAACCCTATGTACAACAGAATGAAACACTGCCTGGTCCTGTGCCATCCTCACAATCATTGTTATGCTTGAGCCCATTGTTGTAGCCACTGTGTCAATCTATCTGATTGAGGGTCTTCCTCTTTTTCATTGACCCTCTACTTTACCAAGCATGAAGTCCTTCTCCAGGGACTGATCCCTCCTCACCACATATCCAAAGAATATGAGACGTAGTTTCACCATCTTGCTTCTAAGGAACATTCTGATTGTACTTCTTCCAAGACAGATTTGTTCATTCTTTTAATGGTACATGGTTTATTCAATATTCTTCACCAACATCACAATTCAAATGTGTCAATTCTTCTTCGGTCTTCCTTATTCATTGTCCAGCTTTCACATGCATATGAGGTGACTGAATACACCATGGCTTGAGTCAGGCACACCTTAGTTTTCAAGGTGACATCTTTGCTTTTTAACACTTTAAAGAGGTCTTTTGCAGCAGCTTTGTCCAATGCAATGCATTTTTTGATTTCTTGACTGCTGCTTCCATGGGTGTTGTTTGTGGATCCAAGGAAAATGAAATCCTTGACAGCCTGAATCTTTTCTCTGTTTATCATGATGTTGCTTACTGGTCCAGTTATGAGGATTTTTGTTTCCAATATGTTGAGGTATAATCCATACTGAAGGCTGTGGCCTTTGATCTTCGTTAGTAAGTGCTTCAAGTCCTCTTCACTTTCAGCAAGAAAGCTTGTGTCATCTGCATAACGCAGGTTGTTAATGAGTCTTCCTCCAATCTTGATGCCTCATTCCTGTTCATAGAATCCAGCTTCTTGGATTATTTGCTCAGCATACAGGTTGAATAGGTTTGGTGAAAGGATACAACTCTGACCCATACCTTTCCTGACTTTAAACCACACAGTATCCACTTGTTCTGTTTGAGCGACTGCCTCTTGATCTATGTGCAAGTTCCTCATGAGCACAATTAAGTGTTCTGGAATTCCCATTCTTCTCAATGGTTATCTATGATTTCTTATAATCCACACAGTTGAATGCCTTAGCATAGTCAATAAAACACAGGTAAATATCTTTTCGTCATTCTCTGCTTTCAGCCAGGATCCATCTGACATCAGCGATGATATCCCTGGTTCTACATCCTCTGAACTTCTGGCGGGTCCCTGTTGGTATACCGTTGCAGCTGCTTTTGAATGATCTTCAGCAAATTTTTCTTGCATGTGATATTAATGATATTGTTTGATAATTTCCACATTTGGTTGGATCACCTTTCTTTGGAATAGGCATAAATATGGATCTCTTCCAGTCAGTTGCCCAGGTAGCTGTCTTCCAAATTTCTTGGCATAGATGAGCTAGCACGTCCAGTGCTGCGTCCATTTGTTGAAACTCTCAACTGGTATTCTGTCAACTGGATTCTCCAATGCCTTCAGTGCAGCTTGGACTTCTTTCAGTATCATTGGTTCCTGATCATATTCTACCTCTTGAAATGGTTGAACGTTGACCAGTTCTTTTTGGTATAGTGACTATGTGTATTCTTTTCTTTTGATGCTTCCTGTATTGTTTAATATTTTCCTCATAGAATCCTTCACTATTACAAATTGAGGCTTGAATTTTTTCTTGAGTTCTTTCAGCTTGAGAAATGCAGAGCGTGTTCTTTCCTTTTGGTTTTCTATCTCCAGCTCTTTGTATATTTCCTTATAATACTTTACTTTGTCTTCTTCAGGTGCCCTTTGAAATCTTCTGTTTAGTTCTTTTACTTCATCAATTCTTCCTTTTGGTTTAGCTACTCGACTTTCAAAAGCAAGTTTCAGAGTCTCTTCTGACATCCATTTTGGTCTTTTCCTTCTTTCCTGTCCTTTTAATGACCTCTTGCTTTCTTCATGTCTGATGTCCTTCCAAAACTTGTCTGGTCTTCGGCCATTAGTGTTCAATGCTTCAAATCTATTCTTGAGATGATCTCTAAATTCAGGTGGGATATACTCAAGGCTGTACTTTGGCTCTCATGGACTTGTTTTAATTTTCTTCAGTTTCAACTTGAATGTGCTTATGAGCAGTTGATGGTCTATTCCACAGACAGTCTCTGGCCTTGTTCCAACTGATGATATTGAGCTTTTCCATTGTCCCTTTCCACAGATGTAGTCGATTTCATTCCTGTGTAGTCCATCTGGTGAGGTCCATGTGTATAGTCACTGTTTATGTTGGTGAAAAAAAAGTATTCATAATAAAGAATTTGTTGGTCTTGCAAAATTCTATCATGTGATCTCTGGCATCGTTTTATCACCAAGGCCTTATTTTCCAACTACTGATCCTTCTTCTTTGTTTCCAACTTGTGCATTCCAATAACCAGTAGTTAGCAATGCAACCTGATTTCATGTTTGATCAATTTGGCTGCAGAAGTTTGTAAAAATCTTCAGTTTCCACATCTTTGGTCTTAATGTTTGATGAATAAATTTGAATAATAGTCATATTAACTGGTCTTCCTTGTAGGTGTATGGATATTATCCCATCACTGACAGCGTTGTATTTTAGGATACATCTTGAAATGTTCTTTTTGAAAATAAATGCAATGTCAATCCTCTTCAAGTTGTCATTCCTGGCATAGTAGACCATATGATTGTCCAATTCAAAATGGCCAATATCAGTCTATTTCAGCTCACTAATGCCTAGGATATTGATGTTTATGTGTCCCATTTCATTTTTGATGATTTCCAATTTCCCTTGATTCATATTTTGTACATTGCATCTTCTTATCATTAATGGATGTTTGCAGCTGTTTCTTCTCATTTTGAGTCGTGCCACATCAGCAAATGAAGGTCTTGAAAGCTTGACTCCATCCATGTCATTAAGGTCAACTCTACTTTGAGGAGGCAGCTCTTCCCCAGTCGTATTTTGAGTGCCTGGAGGGCTCATCTTCTGGTACTATATCAGACAATGTTCTGCTGCTATTCGTAAGGTTTTCATTGGTTAATTCTTTTCAGGAGTAGACTGCCGGGCCCTTCCTAGTCTGTCTAAGTCTGGGAGCTTTGCTAAAACCTGTCCACCTTGGATGACCCTGCTGGTATTCGAATACTGGTGGCATAGCTTCCAGCATCGCAACAACATGCAAGCCCCCACAGTATGACAAACTGCCAGATATGTGGAGGAGCCCAGAAAAAGACCCATGCATATATGGACACTTGGTTCAAAGCAAAGCCACCTCTCCAGTGCTGTTTTTTCCCAAAACTGCGTCAGTTGACTATTCTTACAGAAAATAAATAAATAAATAAAAAGACTACTGCCTTACACCAGACCCCAAAACAAACAAAAAACAAAAACAGTGAATTCTGAGTTGACATAGATCTAAAAACGAAAGATAAAATAACAAAGCTTTTAGAAGGTAAAATAGGATACTATCCTCATAAACTTGGGATAGAAAAAATAATTTTAAAGAAGACAAAATAAAGCACACAATCTAAAGGACAATATTAATGTAATGGGTTACATTAAAATGAAGTGTTTCTTTTTCTCTGAAGATAGCATTAGGAGAGTGGGAAGAAAGACACCAAATGAGAGAGGATATCTGTAGCAGATATAACTGATAAAGACTTATGTTCAGAATAGATAAAAATTACCGCTGTAATTGAAAAAGAAAATGACAAATCCAGTAGAAAAATAGCAAGAGACCTGAACAGGCACTTTACAAAAGAGGATATTCAAATGGTCAATAAATACATAAAAATGTGCTCAATCTTTTTTGTCATCAGGGAACAAAAATTAAAACCGCAATAAATGTCACATACTTGTCAGGAAGGCTAGAATGAAAAAAGACTGACAAATTTAAGGGTTGGGAGGAATGTGGAGCAGTGAACATCCTCATACGTGGAAGTGAAATTGATGCAACTACTATGGAAAACAGTTTGACTTTATCTACTAATTTTGAACATAATAATACCTTAACCAGCTTATTGCTGTGGAGTTGATTCTGACCCATGACGACCCCGTGTGTGTAAGAATAGAACTGTGCTCCAGAGCATTTTCAATGGCTGATTTTTCACAAGTAGATTGCAAAGACTTACTTACAAAGTGCCTCTGGGTGGCTTTGAACCACCAACCTTTGAGTTAGCAGCCAAGAACACTAACCATTTACACCAACTAGGGACTCCAATAATACCTTATCACCCAGCAAGTCCTCTCCAGGAATAGAATCAACAGAAATATGTGCTCCAAGAGATGTGTAGGAGGAAGTTCTTAGGAGCATTACTCAGTAAAAATTGATAATAACCCAAATATCCATCACATATCAATTAGATAAATAAAATTGTGTGTTTGTGTGTGTGTGCGTGTGTGTATAGCCCTGGTGGCGCAGCGGTTAAGAGCTTGGCTGCTAACCAAAAGGTTGGCAGTTCAAATCCACCAGTCACTCCTTGGAAACCCTGTGTGGCAGCTCTATTCTATCCTATAGGGTTGCTGTGAGTTGGAGTCAACTTGACTGCAATGGGTACACACACACACACACACACACATATATGTACACACCTGGATCGATGGTCTAGTCGTATGATTCTAGCTTTGAGTGTGAGAGGTCCCAAGTTCATATTCCTATAGGCCCTGCTTTACACTTATGGAAACCCTGATGGCATAGTAGTTAAGTGCTACAGCTGCTAACCAAAAGTTTGGCAGTTTGAATCCACCAGGTGCTCCTTGGAAACTCTATGGGGCAGTTCTATTCTGTCCTATAGGGTCACTATGAGTTGGAATTGATTTGATGGCAATTGGCTTGGTTTGTTTACATATACCAAAAAACCAAACCCAGTGCCGTTGAGTCGATTCCGACTCATAGCGACCCTATAGGACGGACTAGAACTGCCCCAAAGGGTTTTCAAGGAACAGCTGGTGGATTCAAACCGCCAGCCTTTTGGTTGGCAGCCAAGCTCTTAACCACTGTGCCACCAGTTCTAGCAGTGGTAAATGGGTCAATCTCAGAAACATAACATTGACCAAAAGAAGCCCAGCACAAATAATATATACTATATGATTCAATTGATTTAAAATACTAACAAAACAAAACAAAAACAGGCAAAAGCAAACTATGGTGATGAGAGATGCATACTTAGGTGATAAAACTATAAACCAAAACCAAAACCAAACCCAGAGCCGTCGAGTAGATTCTGACTCATAGTGACCCTATAGGACAGAGTAGAGCTGCCCTGTAGAGTTTCCAAGGAGCGCCTGGTGAATTTGAACTGCCGGCCCTTTGGTTAGCAGCTGTAGCACTTAACCACTACACCACCAGGGTTTCCAAAACTATAAAGGATATGAAATATTTGGAATAGGTTAATGTACAGAAACCAGAGTTTATTAGTAGTCGCCGGGAATAGGAGGGAAGGGGAGAGAGGGGGTCATTGTTTATGGGGTAGCGAGCTTTTGCTAAGGGTGTTGGAATAATTTGGAAACGGATGATGGTGATGGTTCAGAACATGACGAACGTAATTCATATCACCGCATTGTACATGTAAAAAATGTTGAAATGACAAATGTTTTGTTTTATCTCTATATATACTTATGACACACAACAAAACTAAAACTATAAAGGGAAATAGGAAAGTGATATCCATAACAAATCAAGATAATGGTGGGTAGTGTCGTTTTGTAAAAGACAAACGGGAGGATTTTCTAAGATACTAAAAAAAAAAAAAACCCACTGCCCTCCAGTCGATTCCGACTCATAGCGACCCTCTAGAGGACAGAGTAGAACTGCCCCATAGAGTTTCCAAGGAGCACCTGGTAGATTTGAACTGCCAACCTCTTGGTTAGCAGCCGTGGCATTTAACCACTAGGCCACCAAGGTTCCCTCTGAGATGCTGGTCATATTCTTTTTGTTGACCTGAGTGGTTTACTTTGGACCAATTGTTTACTGTATATTTATGTTCATATATTTTGTACACTTTTGTTTAGTAAACGTTTAGGCATATATTTTATTTCATAATAAAATGGTTAACAAAAAGAATGGAACTTCATGCACACAATTTATAAGGTAAAAGTTGTGTTGAGCATTTAAGCTGTGATCCTTGTGCCAAAAATCTTTCAGGAACCCACGTGAAAGGCAATGGCCCTTGTACTTTCCAATCACCACATCCTTCACCTGTGTCTCAGAGACATCACTAATAGATTGTGGCACACTTTCCCACAGAGCCCAGTCAGCCATTCTCAATAAACCTGACTGACTTGTCATGGAAGATCTAATCTATTTGCTATCCCTTGTCTATGTATCCTTACTAGTTACCAGTAAACAGTTGCTGTCAAATTGATTTTGACTCATGGTGACCCCGTGTTCATCATCTATAGGATTTGCAA
Organism: Elephas maximus indicus; assembly: GCF_024166365.1. Taxonomy (NCBI): domain Eukaryota; kingdom Metazoa; phylum Chordata; class Mammalia; order Proboscidea; family Elephantidae; genus Elephas; species Elephas maximus. The sequence continues at coordinate 106,177,371 of NC_064821.1, read as the reverse complement.
TGGCTGAGTTTTTCGTAGTAGATCACCAGGGCTCTGTTATGACGTGTCTCTGGGTGGACTCAAACCTCCAACTTTTGGTTAGCAGCCGAGCACATTAATCATTTGCATGACCCAAGAACTCCATCCTGACTGGTTAGATAAAGCAAAAAGATCAATGGTTTGTGTGTGGACCCAGCTCTAAGCCCAGCTCAGGAACTCATTACTATATGGAGACATGAATAAAGAAATTGCACATAAAGTTAGCAGCAGTTGGTCAGCCAGTTTAAAGAAAGAACTCCAAATGCATATTCTGTCCTTGAAAAGTAAGACTGAACGTACAGATGGTAAGTATGATCTACAGCTCTTCTGAGAAGAGTAAAGCATGTTTTGTTTATTTTATCAAAAGATAAAACTAGGCATTCTGCTGGCCACCTGGGACAAAGAGAGGATCATCACAGATGTGACCCCTGCCTTCATGGAATTTACCTCCCAGTCTTCCAGACTAAGTTATTTTTCCTGGCTGTCACCCTCCACTCTGACTTCCCACTGTGACTGCCTGCCATTACATTGCTGTTGTCAGCTGCATTGCTGCTGTCTCTATTCAACTGATCAAGACTTTGTTCTCTACCAGTTTGGTGTCCAGAACTGTGCGATGGTGTGTGAGGAGACAACGAGAATATGAGATATAATCCCAGTCCTCCAGGCCTTTCCATGAAATTGCAGCTTTAATACATGGGGTTGACGTGAGTTGGAATTGACTCAACGTCAACAGGTTTGAATTTTGGAAAATGCACATAGACGTTAATGAGGCAAAAATACAAGACAGCATACAATTAAGGGAAAACTGAACTGAATGGAGAAAGATTGCTGTATGATTTCTAAAGCAGGAGGGATTGGTGAAAGTTGAAGTGGATGGGGAAGATTTCATGCATTGAGTCTTTAATTACAACATTTAACATTACTAATCCAGTCTCCTAACATGGCTTAGGGGCCCTTTGTGACCTTAACTCATGACACTTCCCAGCTCTGACTCTCTGTTTGGTCAATTCATGCTTGACCTTCAAATTTATCCCAGGTACCACCTCTTTCAGGAAGCCTTTCTTGGCCTCTTATCCAGCATAGTTGTGTCTCTTCTGTGGTCTCCCATATCACTTCTCCACAGTGGTCAGTTTGATTGGCTATTTTTCCCAATTCTGTAACCCTACCACATATGCACAGTGATTTTTTTCTTAAATAATATTTTATTGTGTTTTTGGTGAAGGTTTACACAGCAGTTTACATTCCCACTCAACAATTTCTGCGCAAGTTGTTCGGTGACATTGATTACAGTCTTCACAATGCATGAATATTCTTATTATTTCTGGTCTGTCTGTTCTTTTTTGCACAGTGATTTTTACATAGTAAGTAATCAATAAATGTTTGTTGACTATTGAGGAAATGATTTGTAGAAAATAAGGACGTATAAAAGGCCTTGATGGTGCAGTGGTTAAGTGCTCAGCTGCTAACCAAAAGGTGGGTGGTTTAAACCCACCAGCTACTCTCTGGGAGAAGATGTGGTAGTCAGCTTCTGCAAAGACTTCAGCCTTGGAAATGCTTTGGAGTGGTTCTACCCTGTTCTATAGGGTCACTATGAGTAGGAATCGACTTGATGGTAAAGGTTTTTTTTTTTTTGGTTTTATGGTCATACATGAAAAGCAACATCAAAAGTGGTGATAAGGACCTTAGTGCATTTGCCTGCTTGTGGCATCATGGAAAACATGGGGGGGTGGGGAGCGGGGCGGGGAGGGTGGAAAGACACTCTTCACAGTTGTGTCTCTGTGGACAATTCTAGTAGCTACATTCTGATTCTCATGCTTAGTCCAGAACTATACTTTTTCTTTTGTTTAAATCCCTCCAGTCAAGCTATCTATACTTGGCCCTATGCAGTTCAACATTTCTATCAATTATTTGAACGAGGAATGGATGTTTCATTTAATAAAATCTACAGATGACAGAAGGCTGGGAGGAATAGCTAATACCGCAGATGATAAAATCAAGATTTAAAATAATCTTGACAAGCAAGAACACTGGTTCAAAACCACAAGATGAAATCCCACAGGGATATTACCAAAGCTCTGTGTTTAGATTAAAAAAAAAAAAAAAAAAAATCAATGGCACAAGGATACGAGCCTAGTTTTATGTCAGCAAACTTGAAAAATATTTAGGGGTTTCAGGTGATCATTAAGGGAGGTTACAGGCATCAGTAAGGAACCTCCCCAAACCCAAACATTTACATTACAAAATTAACTCTTAAGCATGGGTTTGCCCCTGTTGCCCTCTAGTCCATTCTAACTGCAAAGGCACCTTCAAGGCCAGAAGCTGGGAAAGCAAACAAAAGTTCGAGTGTGGCGTAAGCAATGGTATTAACATACATAAAGAGAGAAGGTATCAAGTCAGAAAGGGCTAGATTATCAGCCTGAAATGTAAAAAATGAAGAATCTGAGAGGAAAAAGCTGACAGTGTATCTCTGTCCAGGGAAAGGACACCCAGACCTCAGCATCCCATTGGCATGATTCGGATGTCCGGAGGATAAGAAAGTTTTAGCAGGGTGATGTCAAGCACGTGAACTAGGGGTTAGATAGACAGCTGTCCCGACTATGTGATTTGGGGGAAGTTACTGATGCTTTGCGATAATTGTATCAGCAAAGAACATTGACTATACCATGGACTCCCAGAGGAATGAACAAATCTGTATTGGAAGAAGTACAGCCAGAATGCTCCTTAGAAGCAAGGATGATGAGGCTTCATCCCATGTACTTTGGACATGTTATCAGGAGACACCAGTTCCTAGAGAAGGGAACCATGCTTGGTAAAGCAGAGGGTCAATGAAAAAGAGAAAGATCCTCAGTGAGGTGGATTAGCACAGTGGCTACAACAATGGGCTCAAACATAGCAATGATTGTGAGGATGGCATAGGACTGGGCAGTGTTCCGTTCTGTTGTACAGGGGTTGCTATGAGTCAGAATTGACTTGACGGCACTTAACAACAACAACCATGAGCTAAGAATGCCTAAAGAGCAAGAAATGCTAAAGAGATCTGTTACACTTGTCTTCAATCTCTGGAGACGTGTTACGTGAAAGAGGAAGCATATTTGCTCAGCTGTATGTAAGAAGGTCTCTGTATTGAACAGAGTGGGTGCAGTGAACTTCCGGCCCTCGAATGCACATACTGCATTCACAGGGATGCCCTGGAACAAGTGGGCTTTGGGTCTGTATTTATGTTAAGTTTGTACATAGGCAGGAGATCCTGGATGGTGCAAACAGCTAATATGCTCGGCTGCTAACTGAAAGGTTGTCAGTTGGAGTCTACTGAAAGGCACCTTGGAAAAAAAGTCTTGGGTATCTGCTTCTGAAAAATCAGCCATTGAAAACCCTATGGAGCACTCAGTCTTTTGCCCCCAAATCCAGGGTTTTTGGAAGTGTGTTCTGAGATATGGAAGAAAGATATGGAAGTCTGCTTCCTTAAAAATTTACAGCCTAGGAAACCCTATAGGGCAGTTGTACTCTGTCCTATAGGGTCTCTATGAATAGGAATTGACTTGATGTCACTGGGTTTGGTTTTGTTTTTTATTCTTTCAACTAATATTTATTAATTCCAACCACACACCAGATGTGGTCTCAGAGGCTGGCAGAGACAGTGGAGTAAGACTACGTAGGTGTCTGCTTATTGGAGCTTATAGCTAGTGGAGGGACACAGTTGTTAGGCAAACCAATAAAAATCAAGAACAATATCGGACAGTGAAGAGGGCTATGCCAAGAATTAAACAGGGTGCTGTGGCTGAGAGTGATCCTATGGCTCTTTTGGATTAGAGGCTTCTTTCTCAGGAGGTGATGTTAATTAAACCAAGAGCTGAGTGGTAAGGAGCCCACCATGCACAAGGTCAGGGGCAGAAGTATTCCAGTCAAGGAGCTGTTTAGCGCCAAGGCCCCAAGAGGAGAGGGAGCCAGCTGTGTTTGAGGAATAAGGTCATTGTGGCTACAGTGTCCTAAGTAAGGGGAAGGTGGGGGATTAGGCTAGACAAGTTGACAGTACCCAGATCATGCACAGCTTTGGGAGCCAGAAAAATTTTTTATTTTATTTTTTGATGTACTTCTTAGTGTCTTCGTTTACCTTGGTCAAGTTGTGCTGACTTCACCCATATTTGGTTTTGCCCTTCCCGCCACCAAATGTAACGAGTGTCTACTATCTAGAAAGTGATTTGCCCTCCGTCTCCCTCCCATCCCTGGTAACCATCAAAGAACTTTGCTTTCTGTGTGTGTATCTATTCTTGACTTTTTATAATAGTGGAACCATACAATATTTGTCTTTTGGTGATTGAGTTATTTTACCCAGCATAGTGTCCTCCAGATTCATCCACATTATGTTTCACAGACTCCTCATTATTCTTCATAGTTGTGTAGTATTCCACTGTACGTACGTTTCACAATTTGTTTACCCATTCATCTGTTGATGGGCATTTAGGTTGTTTCCATCTTTTTGATATAGTGTCAATTTCATTTTAAGTGAGATGGATGCCATTCAAGGTTTTAGTTTAGGTGGATTTGTGTGTGTGGCAAATATTTATGTAACAAAACTTTTGCCATGTCAACATTCTTCACATGTACCATTCAGTGACATTGATTATGTTTAGCAATATTTGAGGGTTTTAAGAAGGGGAAGATATAATCTGATTTCCACTTTTAGAAGATTCCCTCCACCCTGCCCCATCCTGTCCTATCATACCAGGTCTGCCTCAGTCTTTTCATTATTTGCCTGATCCCTGGATGCACCTGAGTTCCAGAACTCTGCTCTCAGGTGTCCTCAGCCTGCTTCTTTGTATCTCTTCACAAACTCTTTTCCTCTTCCCCCATCAATCAAACCTGTCCCCAGGAAGAGAGAGAGGGAGCCTGGTGCAGCCTCCTTACCCCTAGTCAAAGGACCAAGAACTTATTCCCATGACAGCTTAGCCCAGTGTAACCTGCACCATGTAAAATTTTATTTGAAGTATGTGCTTTAGCTTAGAAGTTTACACAAAATTTGCTTTTACTTTATAATGTATCTTCACTCTATAACATACTTGAGATATTGATGCTTTAGGAAAAAAACTCAAGTTTACCCTGTGCTTCCACATTACTTCCTACTCCAGAGGATTGGTAAGCCCCATAAAATTTTATGCAAAATTTTGTTTGTGTGCATTTTTCTAGGGAGAGTGCTCATAGCTTTATTCACATGCTCAGAGGGATCCATGATCCAAAGACTGTTAAAAACTACTGGCATTGGGATTAAGAGTCAGAATGACCAGAATCAGAAACTGGCACTGCCAGTTATTATCTCTGAAGTCATCTAAACCTCGGAACCTTGGTTTCCCCAACTAAAAATAAGTTTATTAACGCTGATCTTGTGGAACAAGAATTAAATGAGATAATATACATGAAGTGCTTAGCTCAGTGTCTGGAACAGAGTAAACCAGTTGCCGTTGAGGTAACTGTGACTCATGGTGACCCCATGAAGTAGAACTGTGCTCCATAGGGTTTTTAATGGCTGATGTTTTGGAGTTAGATTGCCAAGCCTTTCTTCTGAGGTGCCTCTTCGTGGACTCAAACTTCCAACCCTTCCATTAGCAGCCAAGCATGTTGATCGTTTACACCACCCAGGGACTCCCTGGAATACAGTAGGCATGACTAAATAGCAGGAATTACTACTGTCATTGCTAGTGTTGGGTCTTCGGGTGAGTCCTAGATGCCCATTACACCTAAAAGCCCAAACCCTTCTTTCCTGAGCCAGTCATTTCCAGCGCAGGGACAACCATCCATGGGTGTGGGGCTGGTCTGGCATTGGTCTTGCTGCTATAAGCTCTGGAATGCATTGTGGCTGAAGTGCTCTGGTGTTCAACAAGATGCAGTTTTCTTTTAATCCCTTCTAGCCTGATCTTGTGCATATGTCTGGATTTTCGTCTTTTCTATCGAGAGTTTCACCTCCCCTGTTGACTAACCAGTTGTCATTATGTCCATACCAATTCATAGTGACCCTCTAGTACAGAGTAGAACTGCCCAACAGGGTTTCCAAGAAGTGGCTGGTGGATTCAAACTGCCAGTCTTTTGGTTAGCAGCCTGGGCTCTTAACCACTGTGCCACCAAGGCAGCTCTCCCTGTTGACTAGTCCCAACCTAATCAACCCACTGAGAAAGTAATGTGGTTTAATGATTAAAGACGTGGATTCTAAAGCCACCCTACCTGATCGGGTTCAAATCCTAGCTGAGCCACTCACTAGCTGTGCGACCTTGCACAATTTACTTAACCCCTCCGTGTTTTAGTTTCCTCATTTTTAAAAATGGGCTTAATAATAGTGCCTATGTTAATTTTTTTTTTTTTTGTTAAAGGACAACTGTATATTTATGCAAACAATGCATGCCTTCTGTGTTTGCCGGCAGTGCCCTCCCCTGACGAGGCATCCTCACAAATGCCACCATGCCAATCCTCTTCCCCATGTTGCTGTAAAAAATTAGCATAATGCACTTATGAAAACACCTCACCGTGGGAGGGCAGGCGAGGCCAGTGAACAAACGCAGGAGGCATGCATTCATTGTGTTAATATATGGTGCTGTCAGGATTAACCACCACTCGGCTGTCAGTTTGTTGTACACTGGTGGCTTGCCTGTTGCTGTGATTCTGGAAGCTACGCCACCAGTATTTCACATGCCAACAGGGTCACCCATGGTAGACAGATTTAAATGATTAAATCTCTGAAAAGTCTGGGTGCAGCAAATGGTTAAGCTGCTTGGCTGTTAGCCAAAAGGTTGAGTGTTCAAGTCCACACAGAAATGTTTTGGAAGAAAGTCCTTGGGATCTGCTTCTGAAAAACTAGTCACTGAAAACCCTGTGGAGCGAAGTTCTACCCTGACACAAGTGGAGTTGCCGTGAGTTGGAGTCTACTTGATGACAACCGGAAAAAAATGTTAAAGAGCTCCTTCCACGATCAAATGATTTCCTATGTGGAAAGTGTTTAGAACAGGGCTTGCCACATACTAAGCCCTGTATCAGAGTTAACATTTATTATAATTACTTGACTCAGGTTCCAACTCTCACCCAGATTTGGCTGGCCCCCTCTTCTGAGTGACCTGGGCTTGGTGCTTCCTATTATAGAAGCCACGTGCTAGAGTCCTACTTCGAGTTCGAGTTATCAGGTAGAACAATGTAGCCACTTGTTTGATATTGACTATTGCTTGGTCTGCAACCTACAATTGCTGTATCCCACTCCCTAAATTTGAACACTTTGGATACTGACTTGAAAGATCGATTACCCTTCCTGTAATGCAATATCCTAATCCATATGATAGGATGAAGACGTGCAGTTAATATTGGTAACTTGAGGGTTTTTTCTATTCCAAATTAAAAAAAAAAAGGTGACTATTTATTGCATATCTGCACGTGGGCTCATTTGTCAAAATAGTTTCTGTTTGGGTGGTGGGGAGAGAAATAGAATTCAATTGTTCTCAGACCTCGCTAAGGATCAGAATCACTTGGGAAACTTGTTACTAATGTGGATTCCTGGATTCCATTACCATAGCTTCTGCAACAGTACGTCTGGAAAACTGTATTTTCAATAAGAGCCTCAGATTATTCTAATGCAGCTGTCTAGCTGACTTACACTTGAGAATTACTTGGTGAGATGTTGTCTCAAGGTCTATTTTAGTCTTCAGTACAAAGATTCCAGAATGAACATAAAGGCTGGGGATTGTATGAAAGTAACTTAGAGCAATGTTCTACTACATCAAAGCACTAGTGGAAAAACCACAACCAGGCATACTTACTGCAGGTTTTGTCTAGATTTTAATCTAAATGGGGTGCTAGATATCCCTAGTTTACGCAGCCAAAGAATTAGCAGTGCCCATATCAGAAAGTGGAATCGTAGGGGAGGTTTTCATGGCTCAATTTGTGAATAGACACCACCCAAGGCTTTTAGCCACTCATTCTGGGAAGGGCATCTGGAATGGCGGTCTCATGTATTTTACCATAAATTACCTTCTGGGCAAGATGGTAGTTGTTGTTAGTTCCCATGAAGTTGATTCTGACTCATGGCAACCCCATATGTGTTGAGTAGAGCTGTGCTTCAGAGGGTTTTCAAGGCTATGACCTTCTGGAAGCAGGTTGCCAAGCCTGTCTTCTGAGGCATCTCTTAGATGGGTTTGAACCGCCAACATTTTGGCTAGTAGTTGAGCACTTAAAAATTTGTGCCACCCAGGAACTCCATTGGAACAAGATGGGAAGGTGACACCTATTTGGAAGAATGAACTATTTGTGGTAGCTAAGATCTTCCATGTGCTAACTAGAGTTTCAGAGTTGCTGGAATAAGGAACATCCTTTTAGGGAAGAACTACATCTTGGAAACGACTACCTAGAAGATAAAATGCCATCCTCATGTATTTAGCAAGAACAGTTTGGAATTTGTTGAGAAAGCCAGTTAGTGTCGAAGGGGCTGTAGGTGCTCCCTGTTGAAAGATGTCTTCCCTTTGACGTGTGTTTAATTTGGCTTTGTAAAGGCTATGAAGCGCAGCCATTTAATTTGTTTGACAGAAGCAAGCCCAAAGCACCTTCTGTAATACCATGCCACACAGTTTCATGACTTTTACCACATGTTAGGCATAAACTGAGAGTCTGTTAAATAAGCTTTGAGTCAAAACACTGGTTTGATGAAGGCCCATTTTAATTAAAAGACACAAACCTCTGTCTTCTGAGCCTGGTAGAGGGGCATTCCATCTACCACCCTGTCTTCAGGAACACTTTGCTCTGTTCTGTAAAAGGAGAATGATGCTTTGGGGCAGGCAGGTAGAAATCTTTCAGTAAGTCCTAAAACATCTGGTGTTGCTGGCCTCCATGACATTCTCTTTCCTCCAACAAAGCTGGCTATCTGCCACAATATCAATTATCTCTAGCTGAGACAGTGAAGATCTAGGATACTACTTTTTCAATATTACATTTTAACAAACTAGAATTGGGAAACCCTACAAAATTCACACACTTTGACATTTTGCTCATTAATATCCAGCTGTTCATAAGTCAGCTATATCCATCATGCTTTTCTGCCTCAAGACATGCTAAGTGACCATCTTTTAGCAATATATTAAATATCCCCCAATCTGAGTATTTTGCTTCTTCCTCTCACCTGCTCAAGCAAGCCATGTTTCCACGAAGAGAAAGTAGAGTTCTTTTTTTCTTTTAGAGGGTTACGAGAGATGATGAAATAGGCTCTATCTAACCTGAAATCAGACTCATGAATCCTTTTCCTGTATTGTCTACTCTGAACATCCATTTCCTCATAACGGCCCAATCTTCCCCTTTCACCACTCTCCTGCCACTTTCTCTGTGTTCTGTTCTCTGTATTCTAGGTGCATTGGCCTTCTTGAGTTCCCTTAAAAGTGCAATGTGCTCTCCTTCCTTAGGGGCTTCAAAAGAGAGATCTGTTTGTTGTGAAATTCCTCCCTTACTGCTGATCCCTATATCCCCAACCTCCTTCCACTAGTTCCTTTGTTCCTTCATTCAGCAAATATTTATTGGCCTATCTGTGCCAAACACTTGAGTGAATGAAACTAATTACTGAACCCTCATATAACTTATATTCTAATTGGGAGATGCAGAACAAAAATAATACATGGTGTATTAAACCAAAAAACCCCAAACCCATTGCCGTCGAGCCTATTCTGACTTACAGCTACCATATAGGACAGAGTGGAATGAACCCATAGGGTTTCCAAGGTATATTAAAAAAAAAAAAAATTTGTAGACGGTAATTGATATGGACAAATAGAGAAGAATAAGGAATATGGAAAGTGTTCTCTGTGTGTGTGTGGGGATGATTTACAATTTTAAATAGGGTGGTAGGTAACATTTTGATTAATTCTTAGTTGTCCTTAGAATGCAGCTAAATTTAACTTTCCCAGGAATGTCTTCCAGACTAGTCTATCAGTAAGTTCTAAAATGTCTGATTAGATCATTGCTGTCATAATTCCCAGTACTTTTCATTTATACCTCTAGTAGTGTTTGTAATTATATAGTCATGTGATTATTTATTAAAGAATGTGCTCTCCATCATATTGTAAGCTTCATGAAGGCAAGGGTGAGATCCTTTTTGATTTCTTCTCTATCTCCAAGGCTAGCTCAGGGTAAATGTTCAATACATAGTTGTTGTATGTGTGAAATAACCTGCCCAATGTGGATAGAAATGTGCATCCAGACTAAATTAAGATTGTGAATGTGTAAGTCCTTTTTATTAAAGGCAAAGTTCTACAAACATACCATTCTTTGGATAAAAGGCTGTCTTGTATGAGAGGTCTGTGTTCATTGATATGTATGACCCTGGATCCTCTTTATGGAGGCAATGTGGTTTAGTAGATAGGAGCATGGGTGCTGAAGCTAGATTGCCTGGGTTGACTCTTACCTCTGCCACTTACCTTATGATATTGTGGTGCCTCTACTTCCTCATCTATAAAATGGGGATGATAATAGTACCAATCTCATAGAGATGTTGTAAGGATTAAAATGTTAATACAGCTAGGGTGCTTAAAGGAATGTCTGGCTTATAGTAAATAAAAACCAAACCCATTGGAGAGCAACTAGGAGTATACAGCAAGGTCTATATAAATTTTTATATGAGAAACTGACTTGATTTGTAAACTTTCACTTAAAGCACACACACACACACAAAAAACCCAAACCCATTGCTGTCGAGTCGATTCCAACTGATAGCAATCCTATAGGACAGAGTAGAACTGCCCCATAGGGTTTCCAAGGAGCAGCTGGTGGATTCAAACAGCTGACTTTTTGGTTAGTAGTCGTATCACTTAACCACTGTACTACAGGAGCTCCTTTGTGGTTAGGTGCCATCAAGTCAGTTCTAACTCATAGCCACCCTATAGGACAGAGTAGAACTACCCCTTAGGGTTTCCAAGGAGCAGCTAGTGGATTTGAACTGCTGACCTTTTGGTTAGCAGCTAAGCTCTTAGTCACTATGCCACCAGGGCTCCATGTAGTAAATAGTAAATATTACCGTTATCATGGTTATTATTACTATCGACCATATTTCCAACTGTAATTCAGACATTTCCTTTATTAACTGAAATCTTTCTTGGTTTCTTCTTAGAGACAGAAAGTAGTAACTCCTAGTTCAGCTGTGTTTTCTTTAACGTAAATCAACGAGTGTGGTCTGTGGTCCTTTTCCAACTGTCTTGGCAGCTGGAAGTTAAGCTAGAGCAATTGGTGGCTGAGAAAACTGGTTCAAATCCTCCCTCTGCCACTTGCCGGTTGAAAGACGTTCGGCAAAATATTAATAATTTTATGTAATAGAATTAATAGTTGTAATGGCTCTCTTGCAGGGTTGTTGTGAGGACTGAGTGAGATAATGTGCGTGAAGGGCCAGCTCAGGAAGGTGTTCTACAAATGTCAGCTCGGCCTCCCTGCCCTTTGCTTTACCTAAGAACAAATCTACATTTTAAAAGGAACCTTCTGGAGACACAATGACATTGTGGTCTGTGATGATGGTCTGACAAGCATTCTAAATCAGGAAACCAAAGTCAACACATTTGGAACTCACTTACACATGCCCTGAAATAATTCATATTATTGGCAGAGGCGAGTGCAATAAGCACTGTGCTCATTTGTTGTCAAATTATCTGGGAGAAACAGTCTTTAAAAAATATCCCTTTTCAAAAATTTCACTGCTGTGAAATATACGTAATAAAAATTTCCATTTTAGCTATTATTAAGTGGACATTTAGTGACATTAATTACATTCGCCCTGTTGTACAACCATTACCCCTATCTATCTCCAAAAGTTTTACATCACCCCAAACAAAAACTCAGTACCTCTTAAGTAATAACTCCCTATTCTCTGGTAACCACTAATCAACTTTTGTCTCTATGCATTTGCCTATTCTAGATATTTCACATAAATGGGATCACACAATGCTTGTCCTTTTGTGTCTGACTTATATTTCACTTAGCATCATGTTTTCAAGGTTCATCCATGTTGTAGCATGGAGCAGAACCTCATTTGCCTTTATGGCTGAGTAATATTCATTGTATGTATACACCACATTTTGTTTATCCATTTATCTGTTGATGGGCTCTTGGATTGTTCCCATCTTTTGGCTATTGTGGTTAATGCAATGAACATTGGTGGACAAAATAACATGTTTAATATCAGAAATGCATCAATTGAAAAAGAACTAACTAATTAGCCAACCAGTTAACTAGAAATGTCACACTAAATATATTTTATGGATTGCAGAAAAATTTCATAAGACAACTTCTTATTGTTGAACAAAAATATTAGTTATTAATATTTGATGGTATAAAGGGAATCTTGCTGAATGTTCAAAGTTAATTGTTTAATAATTGCAATTAGGAACTGTTTCAGTGTGTGAGTGTCTGTGTTACTGTGACAAAAATGAAAATAAGTCCAAAACATTCCCTTTACATGCACAAAGATTCTAGACTTTTCTTCCCCCTTGCATGTTTTGCTAACCTTAGTTGACGATTTTTACCAACTGTTCGCTTGTAAAATATGCTTTTCAATATGTCACAGTTAAAGCCCTCAAATTATTCTCCACTTCAAAAGACCTGGTTTCAGTTTCCACATCACCCCTTTTCCCATGTTTGGGGTTTTTGATTAACAAATGTTTATTGGGGCCCCACTGTGTAAGTGGCAGCCTCCCAGAATGGCTTTCCCAATGCCCTTGGTGTTCCAGATGTCGGATAAACTGGAAATCTATGAATCTGGAGTTAAAGCAGAATTAAAACTATGTGTGAACATGAACTGAGTGCTTATAGGGCAACATGCTGTTCACCACTGGCAGCAGTAGAATTGGGGGATTTATTTTCTACTTATTGGCTTAAAACGTGAAATCTAGACGTGAGGAGGCCCGGCCTACCTGTCCCTAGGGAATCTTCATGCCAAATTTACTCATTCTAATCCATCTGACATTCTTTATTTGATGAATGTTTAAGCTACTCACTGTTGTTCTAGTCAGTGCCTTTGATAGCACGTCACGATCTATAAAATAAAATTTGGCATTCAAGCCTCGTCATGATATGGATCTTGCTTACTTTTATGGCCCTATTTCCTTTTACTCTTCTGGCTCCCAACACTCCAGCCAAAATCAATTGCTTGCTGTTTCTCCTCATTCATTGAGTACCTATTCTTGGCCAAGCACTGCTTCATGAACTTAAAAAAATTTTATCCTCTCGGTTTTTCTAGAGTTAGTTATTTTTATCCCCATTTTATAGATGTAGATACTGAGGTTTAGAGATGTCAAGTGACTTGTCCAAATTCATGGGCTAGTAAATAGATGAGTTTTTATTTGAACCTGTGTAACTCCAAATCCACAGTGAAATGGGCTTTTTCCATCATGCTATGATGCCTTCCATCTTAAAATGCCTCAATGCTGTCCCATTCTGCACCCTCTTTCCATGTAGTAGCAGAATTAATGGTTCCCCCAAAGATATCCATGCCTCAGTGCTGTCCCATTCTGCACCCTTTTTCCATGTGGTAGCAGAATAATGGCTCCCCCAAAGATATCCATGTCCCAGTGCCTGGAAACTGAATATGTAACCTTACATGGCAAAGGGGAATTAAGATTGCAGTTGGAATTAAGGTTGCTAATTAGTTGATCTTAAAATAATGAGATTACCCTGGATTATCCATGTGGGCTCAATGTAATCACAAAGGTTCTTAAGTTTTGAAGAAGGAGGCGGAAGAGGAGAGCTGCAGAGGGCGACACGGCAAGGAAGCATGATCAGAGAGATGCAACGTTGCTGACTTTGAAGATAGAGAAAGGAATCACGAACCAAGAAATGTGGGCAACCTCTAGAAACTAGAAAAAGCAAGAGAAAGGATTCTCCCCTAGAAACTATAGAAAGGACAGCAGCCCTGCTGATAACTCGGTTTTTAGCCCAGCAAGACTGGACTTCTAGCCTACAGAACTGTAAGACAATAAATTTGTGTTGTTTCATGCCACCAAGTTTGTTATAAATTTGTTACAGCAGCAGGAGGAACCTAATGCACTTCACAAGTGGTATTCCTTTTCTACATATTTCAGATGCCTGCATGTCATGCCAACAGCTGAAACCCTCCAGTCCCACGAACCCTCTTTGTCATCAAAACTTGCCCTCAGGAAAGGTCTGAAGCTATCCTTGAGTAATAGCAGCATCCTAGACAGAGCTGATAGATGCTGTATAAACCAATGGCCTCATCACAGAGAGGCTGAGTGGCTTATTCAAGGTCATACAGGTAGCATGAATGGGTGAGAGCTAGAACTCCTGACTTTTGTTTCTAACAGCTTATAGGGAAAACTTTATTTTTCTAAATTGTGCTTTAGATGAAAGTTTACTGAGCAAATTAGTTTCTCATTAAACAATTAATACAGATTTTGTTTTGTGACATTGGATGCCAACCCCACAATGTGTCATCTCTCCCCTTCTTGACCTTGAGGTCCCCATTATCAGCTTTCTTGTCCCCTCCTACCTTCTGGTCCTTGCCCCTGGGTTAGTGTGCCCATTTAGTTTCATTTTGTTTTATGGGCCTGTCTAATCTTTGGCTGAAGGGTAAACCTCAGGAGTGACTTCAGTACTGAGTTAAAAGGATGTCTGGGGGCAATACTGTCAGGGTTTCACAAATCTCTGTCAGACTAGTAAGTCTGGTCTTTTTTTTTTTTTTATGAGTAAGAATTTTGTTCTACATTTTTCTCCAGCTCAAAAAAAATTTTCCCCCCCAAGAGTATCAGCATTTTTCAGGAATCAGTGTTCTGAGATTTAAGTATTAGTCTTCCAAATCGGAATTTCCAGAACCAGTAAGCAGGTTGAGGGGGAGGCATTTTTGTGATCGGAAATCATACTACATAGGTCTGTAAAAAGTCCTGTGACCAATTGGAATTAACCTATCCACCACAATCTTGTAAATGTATCATTCATTCATTCAGCCAATAGTATGTACCAGGTAGTGTACTAACTCCTGAGAATTAAAAATGAATAAAACAAGAAGAATCCTGATCAAAAGAGGCAAAGTACAGAACAGAATTTCCAGTTCTTATGGACTCTAGACTTTCTGGAGCCAAGGGGGCTGGATGAACCCCTGAAACTATTGCCCTGAGATAAACATTAAACCAAACATATCCCCTGAAGTCTTCTTAAAACCAAACAATGGTTTAGCTCAACAAGTAAAAAAAGTCTGCCTTGAGCATTATGCTTTTTTAAGAATGATCTCTATGGGATCAAAGTCACAATAGTGACTTAAAAGATTAGATGGAAACCTTAGGGGGCAGTGAGTTTATGTTAATGGGGAAGAACAACTCAGAAAAGGAGGGTGAGAATGGTTGCACAACTTGAAGAATGTAATCACTGTCACTGAATTATACACGTAGAAATTGTTGTATATTTTGCTGTGTATGTTCTCAACAATGACAACAGCAAAATAAAAAAAAAAATAAATAAAAAGACCAGACTGTACATAGAGACACACATGGGGAAGAAAGATACCAGGTGAGGACCTACCTACAAGCCAAGTAATGCCAAGGAACAAAGGAATGCCCAGGGCAACCAACAAGGAAGGAATCAGCATGATTGAGACCTTGATTTGGACTTTTAGCCACCAGAACTATGAGAAAATAAATTTATATTCTTAAAAAAAAAAAAAAACAAACGGTATTTTAGAGATAATTCCCTGTTTCTTTTACTTAGATATTCACTAATTATATATTGAGTTTCTATCTGTGCTAGCCTTTGTGCTAGACAGTGAGGAATATGTTGTTGAATAAAATGGTTCTTGCCTTTGTGGACTTTAAAAAAAATGAATAAAACCCAGTCCACGCCCATCAGAAGCTCATTGTTTAGTGGGACTGAGGAAATGGTCAGGGGTAGGGGAAACAGACATAATTAACAGAAATTCCAAGGCCTTGTGATAAGTGATATGTTAAAGTGAAAACTCTTAGAGTCACAGGGAAAACCAGAGCAAGGGGGTCCAGCCAAGCCTGAGGCTTTTGGAGGAGGTGGTGCATTGGCTGGGTTTTGAAGCAGGATTAGGAGTTACTGTACGGAGAAACCCAAAACCAAACCAGTTGCCATGGAGTAGATTCCTACCTATGGCAACCACATGTGTTTCAGAGTAGAACTGTGCTCCGTAAGGTTTCCAATGGATACAATCTTATGGAAGTAGATCACCAGGACTTTTTTTCCAAGACACCTCTGGGTGAATTCAAACCACCAACCTTTCAGTTAGTAGCTGAGCACTTAACAGTTTGTACCACCAGGGATTCCTTAACTTATGAAGACCAAAAAACAACCAAACCCGTTGCCATCAAGTTGATTTAGACTCATAGTGACCCTATAGGTCAGAGTAGAACTGTCCCCATAGTCTTTCCAAGGAGTGGCTCGCGAATTTGAACTGGCAACTTTTCACTTAGTAGGGAAGCTCTTAACCACTGTGCCACCAGAGATCCTTACTGTATGGAGAAACAAAGAGTATTTTGGGTTGAAGGAACAGTAAGACCAGACTGGTCAAATCAGTTAAAAAAAATCATAGAGGGTCTCTATTCTCTGACTCTTCACCAAAGCCCCAAAGGCAGCTCAAAGAGTTATTTGGTACTTCATTAAATTCCAGAATAGCCCAGTTTCATTTGTGAATGAAGGCCCAGCCTCAGATGGTGGGTGTGCAGCATGGGGAGGTGAATGGAAGAACTATACCAAGCTATGAAACTTTGCTCTACTTTTTCCTAGCTGTGGTGACCCCATGTGTGCAGAGTAGAACTGCTCCAGAGGGTTTTCAAAGCTGTGACCCTTCAGAAGCAGATCACCTGTCTTCCAAGGTGCCTCTGGGTGGGTTTGAACCACCAGCCTTTCTGTTAGTAGTTCAGAGCTTACCCTTCTGTGGTATCCAGCTGCCTTCTTGTCATGGAGTGTTATGTATCAGGCTTAAATATAGGGCTCTGATACACTCACCGTCTGGCTTTGTCCTATTTGATTGTAAGCATTGTGTTGCTTGACAATTCTTTCCAGTAATTCTGTTCCAAGTCCAGGGAGTTCTCACTGCTGGTCCACAGCAGGATATCATAGGCTGGGGGAGGGCGTGAGAGAGGTTTGACTTCAACTAGAAGTCTACTGTGCTCCATCCCATTTTCCATACAGCTGCTACAGTTGTCTTTTTGAAATATAAAGTTGACCATGCTTAAACTTTGGAAAGCCTTTCCTTCCTGGTCCCTGGCTCCCTCTCTAGCTTGAATAGTCTCTCCCCACCTCAGACACTTAGTGCCTTAGCCACGCCTACTTCCTCTCATGGCTTTATCTGCTCTGATGGTTATAGTGCCTGGCTTCCTCTTAAAAAAACCCAGTGCCATCCAGCCTTATTTGCCTGGAGAACTCCTATTTCCTTGAAAACTCAGCCCAACTGTTACTCTCTCTGTGAAGTTTTCCCTGACTTCTCTCCCATGAGCCAGTCATATCCTCCTCTGAGCTACCATGGCATTTTGTGCAGGTGTCTTAGAACATTGTCTTGTTGTTGTTGTGTGCCATGGAGCAGACTCCTACTCTTAACAACCCTATATGACAGGGCAGAACTGCTCCATAGGGTTTGCTAGATGTAATCTTTACGGAGGAGCCCCAGTGAAGCAGTGGCTGCTAACGAAAAGGTCGGCAGTTTGAATCTATCAGCTACTCCTTGGAACCTGTATGGGGTAGTTCTACTCTATTCTATAGGGTCACTATGAGTCAGAATCGACTTGACAGCCATGGAGTTAATCTTTATGGAAGAAGATCACCAGGTCTCTTTTCCCGAGGAGCAGCTGGTGAGTTCGAACTGTTGATCTTTCTGTTAGCAACTGGGTGTTCAACCATTGCACTACCAGAGCTCCTTGTACATTGTCTACATTCTACTAAAGTAACCATTTATTTATCCACCTTCCCAATCCGACTGGGTGCTCTTGGAGAGTTGGTTTAGTATTTGTTGAGTGAATGACTGGCTGACTAAATGAATAAAAGGCTGACAAGTCTTCACAATTTTCTAGTAGCTACTTCTTGTAAAATGGTGGTTTAGGAGTCCTAGAAGTAATTACACTATCACACTCTGAAATGGATTAGTGCTAGCCAGGGAATGGCAGTGTGTCTAAAAGGGAATGAATCGAAACCTTGCTTTGGTATATCCCCTTTCAGAAATGGGAGCAGTCTTTCAAGTGACTTGAAGAATAGGCTTCAGTAAAAGTGTAAGAAAATATATGCAATTAGACTCAATCAATACAGTTGTCCTTGACTAATGTCTACATTTAAGGGAGTTTAATTAAATTATGAAAAAGGCCTTTCTGATTGTCATTGTCAGTCTGGTTTATCATATATGTACATGAATTCCACATAGGGTTTTCTTTTAAGATTTCCAGACCCTCAGCCAACACAAAAATACAAAGAAACAGCAACCCTTTGCCTAAGAGTAGAAAGCCTGGTAGGTGAATTTGAAAAAATACGGAATCCAATACAACTTGTCTGCGTAGGCTGACAAAAATAAAAATCCTGCAAAGTGCTCTTCTTCCCCTCATTCATTCATTTAGAGAATGTTTATTCGTTACCTACTGTATGTCAGGGTGCTGGGAATGCACTGTTAAACTATACGCTAGGTGCCGGCAATGCACTGGAGTAGAACACACAGACCTCAAACACATATAAATTGTGTTTAGTATGTTTATGCTTCCCCCACAAGCCCAGAATGCCCTATTTCTTTAAATAAATTCAATAAACAAATAAATAAACAAATCTAAATAAATTCAGCAATAAACAATAGTTCAGGACAAATACATTTAATGATCATATATGTCAAGTCTACTGTGTGCCAGGCACTGTGCTAGGTACTGGGGACACAAAAATACCTTCAAGGAGTTTACAGCTCTAGTGGGAGAAACAGACATGCAAACAATAAAATAACATTGCGTATAATAAATGTGGAGTCCCTGGATAGTGGAAATAATTAATGTACTTGACTACTAACTGAAAGGTTGGTGGTTCAAGTCTACCCAGAGGCTCCTTGGAAGAAAAGCCTGGCAATCTACTTCCAAAAGGTCATGACCTTGAAAATCCTCTGGAGCACAGGTTTAATCTGCCATACATGGGCCAGAGCCTACTCGATGCAACTGGTTTTGTGTTAATTGCAGTGACGGGGTAAGCGCAGGTGCTGCTACAGGAACGCAGAGCAGAGGAACTTCCCGCAAAGTGTGGGAAAGCTTCTTGCAGTTGCATGACACCCTTCCATGGCCTTTTGAACACCTCCCTCCCCACTGCCTATTAGCCACTGCCTCCAATAGCTGGACACGTGACTGGTGGAAGTGAGAATAAAATCACCAACAACTTTTGTTAATGAGATCTGGCTTTGGATGGAACTGTTCACCTCTGTCTACCTCCTGTCCCTACATGAGGCAGAGGAAGGTCAGGCTTCAGGCAGGACCATCCCTTTTGGGCAGGGGGAAAAAAAAACTGCTGCAAATTAAAGCTCCTGGTTAGAGCAGAAGGAGCCCTGGTGGTGCAGTGGTTAAGTGCTCAGCTGCTAATAGAAAGGTTGGTGGTTGGAACCCACCAGCCCCTCCATGGGAGAAAGTTGCTTCTGTAAAGATTACAGCCTTGGAAACACTATGGAGCAGTTCTACTCTGTCCTACAGTGTCGCTATGAGTCAGAAATGACTCCAAGGCAACAGGTTTGGATGGTTGGTTGGTTAGAGCAGAGGAGCTGCCCAGAGGCAGTGGTCCTGAAAGCTGTGTTCAGGGGCTGAACCCTGCAGGAGAGTTCAGAGCTCACCTGGTCTAGTTCCATCAAACACAGTTGTTCCAAGGGATGCAGGAGCTGAAGGGATGGATGTCAGAGGCAGTAGCAGAACCATCATGGCCAAAAGATACTCAGCTAATTTTTTTTTAATTTGAAATATATACTTGATTTCAGTGATTTTATTTAAAAAATTCTGAATGCTATTGAAATAAAACACCAGAATTTCAACTGTATTTTAGTATTGTGCAAAATAACCACTGAAATACCAATAGTATCATTTCGTATCAATATTGTATTCATTAGCAATGGCTCTCAACTGGCAGTCACAGGATAAATTTTGACTGCTGACAGCTTTGCTATTCAAGCGCAGTTAAACCTTTTAGACTAAAAAGCCTGTAGCTTTCTTCTGTTCACTGTAGTTCCCAACACTCCCTGTTGGCTGCTAGGTCATGTATGTTAGCTGCCTGGTCCCAGAGGGCATTTGAAGTTATACCCTCTGATCTAGGCTAGCCCTCTCATTTTGCAGATGAGAAAACTAAGGTCTCAAGGGAAAAGTGTAATACGGCAGAGGTGGGAGCAGAATCTTAGGGTCCCATATCCCCCAGCTTGTCCTGTGACAGAAACTCTTCCTCAGAGAGACACTCAGTAACTTCAGTGTGGCCAAGCTGGAGGAAGCAGCCCTTTGGGGCTGCCTCTGCCAGGGAAAAATCCCCTTTGTTGTTGTATGCTGTCGAGTTGATTCTGACTCAGAATCCCCTTTAAGAACCAATAAATACAGGCAGTGGGGTTTGGGCAGAAGACCGTGGTGACTTAAGTCAAGGTCCCTGCAATCTAAGCAACTGCTTGGCCTTGTACTTTGCGATAAATGACAGGCTTTTTGCATGGGATTGGGCATATAACTTGTCTCCCTTTAGGGTACCCGTGCAGATGAGAGATAGCCAGGTACCCATGGAATCACTTTGTACACATCACTTTGAAAACCTTCTGAGCCAGGGTCACTTCAGAATGTCTATTTGCTAGCTCAGATGTGGGTGGGTGAGTGGGGAAGATTATGTATTAGGCTTATCTCTCCGTTTCAGCTGGGTTTCTGTTATCCCTGGGGCCTGGGGTGGGAACTGGCAAAGGTGCTGACCTATTCACTTGGCAGGTTCAGTCTGCATGTGCTCATTCTCAACACTCCCAAAGAGAGGGGCTGGGGCTGGGGGTGGGGTGGGGAGCTGGAATGAATATGGTAGGAATCCAGGTTAAAAAAAACCAAACCCATTGCTGTAGAGTCGATTCCAGCTCATAGTGACCCTATGGAACAGAGTAGAACCCACCCTATAGGGTTTCCTAGGCTGCAGTCTTTACAGAAGCAGACTACCTCATCTTTCTCCCATGGAGTTGCTGGTGGGTTTGAATTTCTGACCTCTTGGTTGGAAGCCAAGTGGTTAACCACTGCACCACAGAATCCAAGCTAGAAAGAGAAATTAAACTCCTGAATCCAAACACAAACTTATAAAAACCTAGAACGACTGGCTGACCCTAAGTATCCAAGGAAGCCAGGCCAATCAATTTGGGAAGAATATGCTTCTGGGGAAGGTGGTGTTGGATCAGTGGCAGAATTTTCACCTTCCATGAAGCCAGGAGACCTAGACTTGATTCCTGGACAGTGCACCTCACGTGCAGCCAACGCCCATCTGTCATTGAAGGCTTGCGTGTTGCTGTTACACTGAACAGGTTTCAGTGGAACTTACAGACTAAGGCAGAAGAGGAAGAAAGGCCTGGCGATCTACTTCTGAAAATCAGTCAAAGAAAATCCTATGGATCTCGTGGTCCGATACCACTGTGGATGGGGTTGCCATGACTCGGGAGTGACTCCATGGCAGGAACAACAACAAAAACATAGTTTTGGGAGCAAGGCTGAGCCCCTTTTCCGAAGTCATGGCATGCCTTGCCCTTGAGAGCTTTATGTTCAACCAACGCGGACTTCTCTCAACTCACTCATTCATTTATTGCTATTAGCTATGCAGAGGTCCCTGGATGAGCTCCAAGGGGTTGCAGACTCCCTGAATCTGGTGCAAAACGGAGTGATTTTCCACCTGCATGGGTACCCTGAAGAGTGACAGAGAATCAGCCCATCTGCTGCAGAGAAGCCTGTCACTTCTCTCAGAAGGTCCAGGGAGAACCATCACCTGTATTGCAGAAATCGTGTAAGTCACCGCCAGTCCTCTTCCTCAGCCCTACCATCTGCACTCTAGGACAGCTGGAGGGGATATTCTGCCCTCCCTCTTGTCCTAGAAACAAAGCCTGGATGGGGTTTTCTGTGTCTTCACCCCGTGCTTGCAGATGGCTTCTGAGGCAGGCTCTGTTATGAGATCCCTGGCTCCAGAGTCTGGAGGCCTGGATTGTAGTCTAGCTACATTGTCTCTTTCTGTGGAGACATCTCAAAGCTTTTACTTTAGCAGATTAACAAAGGACCTTGTGACTAGAAAAAGGTGAAGAACCTTTGTCTTAAATTGTGAGCTTAAGTGAAGAAATGATGACTTACATATGTCTTTGTTTTATAGCACCTAGTGCTTTTTTTTTTTTTTTTTTTGGTGCTTACTTCCGAATCCATTAGAAACTCCATGGGGCAATTCTACTCTGTCCTATAGGGTTGCTACGAGTCAGAATCTACTCAACATCAGCGGGTTTGGTTTTTTTTTAGTGCTTACTTAGAAGAGCCCTCGTGGTGCAGTGGTGAAGCACTCAGCTGCTAACTGGAAGGTTAGTAGTTTGAACCTCAGCCACACCACAGGAGAAAAGACCTGGTGATCTGCTCCTGTAAAGATTTATAGACTAGGAAACCCTATGGGGTAGTTCTACTCTGTCCTGTAAGTTTGCTATGAGTCAAGATCACCTCGATGGCACACAACAACAAAAACAATGGTACTTACTTTGGACATGTCATCAGGAAAGATCAATTGCTAGAAAAGGATATCATTTTTGGTAAAGTAGAGGGCCCGTGAAAACATAGGAGGCCTCAGTGAGACGGACTGACACAATAGCCACGATCCTGCAGCTGGCATAGGTCTGGGCAACAATTTGTTTTGCTACACGTAAGGTCGCATGAGTCAGAGCCAACTCAAGGGCAACTAACAAAGACAACAGTGCTCTGCCTAGCATATGCCTAGTACTTAGCAAGGGTTTCTTAAATAAATTCACAGTGTTGCCCATGTGTCCAGCACTGTGCTATAAAGAAAGCAGGGAAGGTGTACTTTTCACCCACACAGAGGTTAAAATTTAAGGGGGGGGGTGGGGGGAGGAGGGGAGAGATACAAACAGGAAGTCCATACACAGAATGAAAGAGCATGAGCAAGGTCGTGGAGGCAGACAATTTCTCCAGACGTTGCCTTTTGGAACTGACATCGCTTTGACTTAGTTATGAAGAAATAGCACAAGTCTTTGCACCCTGAGTTTCCTGATTCCCAGCAGAACCATGTTGGGCCAAGTAATAAGTGACATGTCTTATATACCTGGGCAGCCCATCTGCAACCAGGGGCTAAGGTGCGTAGTAGTGGGGCTTCCGTAGGCTGACATGTTGTGCTTCCTGCAAGTAGTCGCTCGGCACTTAACCTCCTCCTGGAGATTAGACTCACTTTCAGAGAAAGTTTTTCGGTTGTCTTTCATAGCTCATATTTGAAAGATGGTCCACCTGGTGCCTGCTCCCAGGCTCTGGATGATGGCCAGGGGATGACAGCAGCATGAACTCGCTGTGGATAACAAGTCCTCTGTTATGACTGAAAGCGTTTGCAATGCTATAAATAACTCTATCAATATTGTGATAATGGCATTTTAAAGAGGTCTATTTTACAAGTGCTGAATGTAAGAGAGACCGCAGCTGCGCTCATTAATTCTGAAGTATGCCTCCCCCTATGTACAACTTGCAGGTGTAACAATAGGAGTGTTGACTCAATGAACGTCTAGATAATGTTTAGATTAAGAAAAAGGTTAGAGTAACATTGTTAGTTTCTCCATTGTGCTTGGCATAATGAAAACAAATTATAATAGCTTAATTGGGAAAAAAAAGGCAAAACATAACATTGTTACAGATTTCAGATGCTCACAAATAGCTCCTCCCTCCCCTTAAGAGAGAGTATCATAATTGACAGCAGTAGATCTTTTGATAATTAATTGCGGTAAATTATCACTTGGCACAAAGAAGGCATAATTGTAATTAATTTGCAACCTTCCCAGCGTAACACTGAATTAGAAATGGCACTGCCGTAATTTTTCCAAGTGAGGAAACGGAGGGTAAAAAACAGGGTTCCCCTTTCCTTTAATGTACGTTCAGAGTTTTGAGGCAAACTCTCGTCGTAATTTTTTTGGTATGACCGTGGCATCTCCTCGACTCTCTTGGGTTAGGGGTGTTTAATTTAGATTGTGACTGCTGGCTCTGGGCTATGATAGTTAGCAAGAGGGGTCCCCTACTGAGCTCCACCATGCCCTCCCGTCACTCTAGCCTGGAGTTAGTCACTTAACCTCAGCGTCTTCCTGTATCTGTCTCATTCACTGGGGTACTGGGAGACCTAATTAATTCAGAACTACACTACCTTCAGTATTCTCAGATAATAGGTATCGTTTCAGTGCAAAAATATTATTATATATTTAATTGAATGAATTAAGAAAGATTTGTCCTCAAAATGTTTTACCCTTTTTCCAGAGCCTCCTATTTCCGCGGTCAGGAAGATCATTATTAAGAACCTTTGCCACAGCACAGTTTTATAGTGATTGCGATAGATCAAGCCTCAATCTAATTGCTTAACAATTAATTAGAAGCAGAAATGAGGAATAAAAATTATTTTCGCTGGATTCTAGGGAACTGTTTTCTATTTCATTGGAGTGCCTGGGAGACCAAATCATTCGACTATAGAAGATTACATCTGGGCTAGAATTAAAGTCAAGCAGATTCATTATGCCAAATGGTGGCCCAGAGATTACTGTCATGGCATTGCTACACTGCTGACCAAAGGATCAAAGGGTCACTGCCCCTCCCTTTGCTTGTTACATATGTTCCTTTGAGAGAATGAAGAGGATTGTGCTTCTGACAATAAGGACAAGAAATCGGGTTTCAAAGTCCTGCCTAAGGGTTGATCATTAAAAAAAAAAAAAAAAAAGAAGAAGAAGAAGATTGTGGCACTGTTTCAGGCAGACCCATATAACAGAAATAAGCTTTATTAAATTATTTTGGACACTCCTTGAAGTTCTTCTTAGCCCCATTGTTGTAAAGACTGAAAAAGGTAGACTTATAGCCAGAGGCCTTCACTGTGGTTGCCCTGCCAATGAACTCAGATCTGACCTATGTGTAACACCTTCTCTGGGGGTTAACAAATCATTCAATCATCATACAAGGTTCCTCTCTCAAAAAGCAACTCCTTGCATAACCCCTGCCACCCTGCACTCCCCAAATAAACCTCTCCAGTTGCGTTGAATTAGGTATGATAGTTTTACTGTGTGAGCTACCATTCACAAGTGTTTGAATTCCAAGCCCCCAACATATTTCACAGGAGACTTCGCATTGAACTCAAACCTTAGCGCTTTTCTCCAAAGGTCCTGATTTTATTTTACTGAGCTTCTTAAATGAAGACATAAAGCACGTAGCAAAGAAATGTAGACACCATCTACAAGTTCTGGGTTTAGTGCCGGTGAATTTGGGACGCTGGAATCTTCACTCAGAACAAAATTCCAATTTTCCAATCTAAACCTGAAACATGATTTCTGTGGAGCAAATGGAGGTAG
Organism: Elephas maximus indicus; assembly: GCF_024166365.1. NCBI lineage: Eukaryota > Metazoa > Chordata > Mammalia > Proboscidea > Elephantidae > Elephas > Elephas maximus. Next base: position 106,151,831 of record NC_064821.1, on the reverse strand, counting down.
GTAATCTCTGTCAGGCTCTCATTTGCGAGAGGAAATAGGCTTAATCTGTATATTCTCAAAGGGGTAAAACTAGGATTCATGAGGGGATACACTAGAGAGGTAAACTTGGCTTATGGATGAGCCAATTTAACTTTTAGAGCCCTCAAAGGGGCAAAAAAGGGCATTGATGGCTCAGGGGTAAAGTTCTCGTTTTCCATGCAGGAGATCTGGGTTCGATTCTCGGTCGATGCACCTCTTGTGCAGCCACCACCTGTCAGTGGAGGCTTACATGTTGCTGTGATGCTAAACCGGCTTTAATGGAGCTTCTGGATTAAGATAGGCTAGGAAGAAAGGCCCGGAGATCTACTTATGAAAATTATCCAGTGAAAACCCTATGGATGACAATGGTCTGATCTACAACCAATCATGGGGAAGGCACATGTCATGGATTGAATTATGTTCCCCTAAAATATGTGTATCAGTTGGGCTGGGCCACGATTCCTGGTATTGTGAGCTTTTCCTTTGTGTTGTAAATCCTTCCTCTATGATGTTAATGAGGGAGACTGGGCAGCAGTTGTGTTAGTGAGGCAGGACTCAACCTACAGGATTAGATTGTGTCTTGAGGCAATCTCTTGAGATGTAAAAGGTAGAACCCAGAAGAGAGACAGCGGGACCTCATACCACCAAGAAAGCAGCACCTGGAGCAGAGCCCGTCCTTTGTACCTGGGGTCCCTGCGCCTGAGAAGCTCCTAGACCATGGGAAGACTGAGAACAAGGACCTTCCTCCAGAGCCGACAGAGAGAAAAAGCCTTCCCCTGGAGCTGACGCCTTGAATTTGGGCTTTTAGCCTACTTTACTGTGAGGAAATAAATTTCTCTTTGTTAAAGCCATCCACTTGTAGTATTTCTGTTTTGGCAGCACTAAATGTCTAAGACAGTGCAGGACCAGGCATCGTTTTGTTCCATTGTGCATGGAGTTGCCATGTGATGGCAGCTAACAACAACAAAAAGGGGCAAAAAGATGCCCATCAGAGGAGGTGGTATGAGTGGAGGGTGGACATTGGTAGGCAAGGAAGGTAAAACGGATTTAAGTATGAGGGTTGGGAAGGAGGGGTTTGAAGGCTTTAGACTATTTTCAAAGGACTCTTCTAATTTTGAAATTTTTATGGGTATTTGATTTCATAAAATACGAAAGCAGAATTCTGTGGGGGAATTTGGAAGCAACTTGACATGAAAGAAAAAACCCAGGAATCTCTTCTCTGCTACGGGGGCTTGAGCGGGTAAACTGCCAGTGGACAGGGAGGTCTAGCCCAAAGCAGACAGCCATCTGAATTCCTTTCCGGTTCTTTGGGCAGAAATTGTTGATAAAGCAATGGTCAAGCAGAAGCGCGTCCATTTATTCTTTCACTCATTAATTCATGAAACAGACACTTCAGGAACGCATCCTGTGCTGCGTCCTGGTGCTCCGGAATATTCAGATATGATCCCTGCTGTGGGGCTGAACTTAGTAAGGCCTGCTGCTATGCCTCAATATTTTAGTATTTTTATTCTGATTCTACCAGTGTGCAAAGGAAGGGAAATACATGAGCTATTCAGAAACACATGAGAAGCCAAACTTTCTGTATTCTATGCAAGTTTTAGCTTTGTCATAAAAGCTTGGTCTGGCTCCTGCCCGTCTCCCTCACTAGCCTCATTTCATTACTCTCTCACCTTTGCTCCTTTCCTCAGCCACTCTGGCCTTCTTTCACTTCCTGAAATACACCATGTTTTTTCCTCTCTTACGGACTTCACTCATGCTGTCCCCTTGGCCTTCATCCCCTATACTTTAGCTTTCAAGCATAAATTCCTTAAGGAAATCTTCCCTGTTCCAGCAATGTAAGGCAAACCTCTCCTCTGGCCCTCATCCCCCCGCAACACCACCCTCTTTCCGCCATGAAAGTTCTCCAGCCATCCTGCAGTTTTCTTTTATAGCACTTAGTATTGTTGTTGAGTCCTGGTGGCACAATGGCAAAGTGCTCAGCTGCTAACCAAAAGGTCAATAGTTTGAATCCACCAGCTGCTCCATGGGAGAAAAGACCTGGCAATTTGCTCCTGTAAAGAATGCAGTCTAGGAAACCCTATGGGGGCTGCTCCACTCTGTCCTACAGCGTTGCTATGATTCAGAATTGACTTGGTGACAGATAACAAATAATTATCTGTTAGTTGCTTTTGGAAACCATGGTGGCATAGTGGTTAAGTGCTGTGGCTGCTAACCAAAAGGCTGGCAGTTTGAATCCACCAGGTGCTCCTTGGCAACTTTATGGGGGCAGTTCTACTCCGTTTTGTAGGGTCGCTATGACTCAGAATTGATTTGACGGCAACAGGTTTAGGTTTCTTTTTAGTTGCTTTTGGGTTGATTCTGACACTTGGCGACTCCGTGTGGGCAGAACAGAATTAATTGTTCCACAGGGTTTTCAAGAATGTTATCTTTCAGAAGCAGATTGCCAGCCCTTTCCTTTGAGATGCGCCTGGATGCGTTTAAACCCCCAACCTCTCAGCTAGCAATCCAGTGCTTAAGTGTTTGTACCACTGAAGGATTCCACAGCACTTAATAATAGTTTAAAATATTTGAATTTATTAATACATTAAAATTTGATTCAAATAGTTCCAGATCCCTGAAGCACTGACAAAATCATAGTTCGAGCTTCAGTGATATAAAAAATTGGGCTGAATTGATTGCACTTCTGGTAAGATTTAAAAACCCCATTGCCATAGAGTCAATTCCAACTCATAGTGACCCTATAGGACAGAACTGCCCCACAGGGTTTCCAAGGAGTGGCTAGTGGATTGGAACTGCAACTTTTTGGTTAGCAGCCTGGCCACCAGGGTTCCCTCTGGTAAGATATCAAATTAAAAAAAAAAATGATAATAATATCTTAAGTTACAAAACACTTCATGGTTTTCATGTATTTTAACACAAGTATTTCTCTTTTGTTTCTCAAAAAGACTTGTACACCAACCACTTATTTCTCTCCCATTTCACAGTTGAGTTGTTCAAGGTTGCATAGTTGGCCAGTGGCAGAACAGGCATGAGAAATATGATCTCCTGACTTTTGGTTCAAGATTCATTCTGTTCCATAGTGACAGTTTCCTCTTTCGCTGTACCTTACGTTTAAATCACGGCATACATCAACAAACCCTTATATGGGTACGTTTTTTCTTCCTCTTTTTGTTTTCTCATCTTTATTCTCTACTTTCATCCTTTGTTCCCCATTTGGCAGTCTCCTGGGATGCAACCAGGCAGAGCTGAGGGAAAGAAGAAGAGTTGGGATTAGCCCTGTGACTGGGTGGTTTTGGAGTAGGCATATTTCCATAGTCTTTTGGAACTGGAAGGGGATTGTTTTGTCCAATGAGTTTTTGAACTGCGCCCTGCGTCTCTCTATGGTTGGCAACGCTATGTCGCACAACTCCAAGGGCAACACTCGCAGAGCATTCTAGGTGAGTGGTCTCCTGAGCCTGTGTCTACAGGTGACTCAGGGACTGCTGTGGGAAGTGAGCCTGAGGCTCGAGGTCAGGGCTTTAAGCTCCCGTGCCTTTATTGCAAAAATTTTTTTAATTTTTATTTTGGTGAAAATATACACAGTAATATACCATTTCAACAATTTCTACATGTATAAAGCAGTGACACAGATTACATTCTTCAAGTTGTGCAGTCTTACTATCCTTCTCTGAATTGTTCTACCACCATTGACTCAGACTCACTGTCCCTTAACCTTCTCATCTAACCTTTCGAGTTGCTGTTGTCAGTTTGATGTCGCACAGATAGTTCTCTAATAGAGCACAATACTCAAGAAACATACTTATTAATATAGACTATTTTGTTGGTCCAAAGAAGACTTCAGAGGGTAGTTTTGGTTTAAGGTTTAAAGTTTATCTCAGGGTGATAGTTTCAGGGGCTCAACCAGCCTCAATGGCTGCAGAAAGTTTAACTTCCACTGAGAATTTGAAATTCTGTCTCACATCCATCCCACTTTTGATCAGGATTTTTCTACAGACTCTTTGACAAAATGATTGCCAACCAGCTCTGCTTTTCTCTTTTCCATATATTGAAATTTTGAATAAGATTTTCCTTGAAGAAGTGTTCTGCTACTAAAACAAAAAAAAATTTCTTTTGGAATGTAATTGTTTTAGTAATGTACAGCTAAGGACTGGGGAGCTCAAAGACCTATTCATGGTCACACAAACAGAAGGGCAGAGCTGAGGCTTGAAACCATGTCTTTGCATTCAAGGCCAGCGCTCTGGCCTCAGCCCTAAGCCATCTCTCTAGACATGTGGCAGATTGGAGCTGGTGTAATGGGGAGTGAAACTGGGTTGTGTATAGGAAGAGACCTGGTAAAAAAATGGAGGGATCAAAGTTTGGGCACTCCAAACTAGCCCCCTTTGAGGCCCTACTTGTCTCGGTTGGTTGGACATACTCATTCATTTGCCCCTCCCTGAAAAATACCACCCCTGCTCTCATCCCAGGGGCTCACCAACACTTCTCCACCTTTATCCTGATTTTCTGTCTGGAGAAGCCTTCTCTATCTCAAATTTGAGAACACTGGGGATAAATAAGAGATGCCCGCCAGGAGCCTGGGACCCTTTCTTTGTTTTTCAAAATTACTTGGTGAGCAAATTCTTCAAATTCTGCCTTATCCTCTGGGTTGGGCCTAATTTAAGTCTTGCATTTAGCAGTCACCTGTGTTGGTCTCTACGACTTTTCAACACCTCAGGTGGTTTTATTTTCCAAAGAATAGAAATGTTTGTTTTTGCTGTCATAATTGATTGTTAATAATAGCAAAAAGACTTAATACTCTGAGTATTATGCCTTTTGGTTTGCAGTGAAACACCATTCTCCCCCTGAACTCATGGCTTCACTAATTACACCTGGCCCCGTTAGAACTTGTGGAGTTCAGGGACTAAATAAGAAAGGTTTCTGGCAGTATTCAAAACCAGGCAAGCACAAATACACTAAAGAGAAAGAAAGAAAGCTGTTCTCAATGTGTCTAGTTTATAGTCAGAGTCAGCAAATGTTATTCTCTTGGATTAATGACTGTTCCTATATCTTAACTCACAGGATACCCTGACAGTGCCGGGAAAATCCGTGTCTCTTCAGTGCTAGATGTTCCTGCCAAGGGATATATAAACTGGATATCAGATGGACTCTCTCCACCAATACACCCATTAAAACTGAAAAAAGACAGACTCAAACCTTCACTTCATGGAGTGTGGAAGTACCAAGATTAAGGAGACTTACTCAGAATCTTTGGTTCTTGTGGTCGACTTTGAATTCCAGTTTTAGCCTAATCATCTTACTTTATGGATTTTCTTATTGCCCTGCTTGTGTTGTCTGGTTCTATGCAACACCAAACCAAGATGTGAATTCAGCCCTTTCTCCTAATTTCCACCCATAACATAGTGTTTAGGCTTATACAAGGCTCTCCTGAAAATGGAGGAATGGAAGGGATTTTCTCTGCAGAAACACAAGACAACTTAAACCTTTCATGTTAGGAATTTCAGGTTCTAAAAACACTTTAACCAATTGACAAATTGGCTCCAGCCTCCTGCCATGTGGCAGAGTTCACCTCCGCCCAGATCTCTTTCTTGTCCGCTCTCCTGTCCCCTCTACCTCACCTAGCAAAAATAAATTAGTCCCATTTTCTCATGCAATGCAGTTCGGCTCTCTCTTCTGTCATCTCCCAACCCCACCGCCACCCCAATTCAGACCTAAAGCCATCGAAGTCCTCAGCAGAACAAGTCTTTGATATAACAAGATGCTCCCCCTCCCCTCCTAGAAATAGAAAGCACAAAAACAAACAGAAATTGCCCTTGGTTACATATGGAATCAGTGTGGGCTATGGGACCTGAGAAAAGGCCTGGGGTGGATGTTGGCTGACATGGGGTGCCCCGGTTCCCAGGAAAGATCTGGGCTTCCAGGCATGAGGGGGAGGTACGGGGGGGGCGAGGTCTCTGCAGGGCCTCTGCAGGCAAAGTGCCTTCCTTTTGCTGACTCGGCATTCCAGGCTGCTGTCACCATTTGCTCTTTGGAAAGGGGACTGCAGAAAAACGTGCCCTGCTTAGAAATGACAAGCTCACTAAGCATTGCTGGATGCTGAGTATGGCTGCTGAGCGACAGGAACATCCAGAGGAGTAGTGCCTGCCCAGAACCTGTGGTCTGGGTCCTGCATCATTATTGCCACTAACACGAATGAGTGTGATTCTGTGCTGTACTCTTGGGTTTGGCTGCCTCTTTACACTATAGATGCAAAATCAATGGGAATTTGAAAGATGGTTAATAGATCTATGTTAAAATAGCAAAGCCAAGTGCAAGAAGCAGCTGGAGTTAGTGCGATGTACATGGGTTCAGAGTCAAGACATACAGTCTTCATTCTGGTACTGCCTCATACTTGCTGAGTGACCGTGGGTCAGCCATTCCTTATTCTCCGACCACAGTCCTCTTCCTGTAGAACAAGGGGTCCTTGGTTTTTAAAGTACGTTCCTCTGGGGAGCTTTACAAGGGCCTAGGAAGGTGAGGGGAGATAGAGGCCCCAACCACAGCAGCTCTGTCTTTCCCTGTTTTATTGGCTGTGGCACTGAGGTTTTCTTTGCATAAAGGATTTGGCCATAAAAGGAGTCTGCACACTACTGCTCTAAAGGATGGTTATCCACAGTCTCTTCGAGCGCTGTCATTACATGATTCTCGATGGAGGCATAGAAGAAGAATGGATGCTGGGAAAGACGCAAGCATAAGAAAAAGAAATTCCTGCTACAAATAAATCCCTGGCCAATCTCTCTTAATCTCTGAAAGTTTAAAGATTTAAAATCTACTTTTTTTTTTCCCTTTAAACTGCAGTTCTCAGCAAATAAATACTACTTTAAATTATTCTAGTTTGTTATACCCACAAATCATCCATACAGTACATTCTAAATAGAAGCTAATAACTCTCCTTGCAAGAAGTATCCCTTCCAGAGGCCATGTATAAGGCATTAACCTGCACTGGGAGAGAGTAATACTGGTGATTTCCAAATTACACTCATTTTAGGAAATAACCTAAATAAATGAAGCTGGCCAATTGAAGCCTGCTTATTTCCTCTGCATTGAAATGCAGGGGTAATATTTTTCTGCCAGCAAGTATTGGAAACAACATCACTTAGAGCAATACTTAAAGAACATTTTGGAATTTTCATAAAATTAATCACAGTTCCAAAGCTTTTTGCTTTTCTATAGTGCTTAGAAGATCTGGGAAGGGGCTGGAGTAGGATGAATCAGGGAGACAGGGACCCTGTAGTTATGGGTTCGGGGCTACATATTCAGAGATTTTAGCTGTCATCTGAGACCCAAACCCAAACCAAACCCATTGCCATTGAGTGGGTCCTGACTCATAGTGACCCTGTAGGTCAGAGTAGAACTAGCCCATAGGGTTTCCAAGACTATAATCTTTATGGAAGCAGACTGCCACATCTTTCTCCTGCTTTCAAACTGCTGACCTTTCAGTTAGCAGCTGAGCACTTAACCGCTGTGCCACCAGGGCTCCTTCATCTAAGACCACTCCCTATCAAATGCTACTGTCTCCCCTGGCAACCCTGCCTCAGGCTGCCTGCCTCCAGGAATGGCCTACAGTCTGTTCTCTTTTCTGATAGATCTAGTCATTAGGGTATGTCTGGCACAGAGCAAACACTCAATGTTTGTGAATTAACACAAATATTCTGCTCTCTAGTTTTCTCCCAGTGGTCCTGGTCAGCCCTCCGAAGGAGCACGCAGGACATTTCTTCAAGGGTGACCTGGGAATCCTTTTGCAAGAGATGGTTGAGGCATGCTGAATAGAGAGGAGAGAGATGCCTAGGACCGATTCTAGCTCCCTTCCACCTTGAATGGCACTGAATGGCAAAGCTAATTCATTGTATGGGGCTGTAAAGGGTTGGAGGTGGTTGGAAAAGCAGAAGTCAAATGAAGCACCTGAGACTAAATAAAGCTGGAAGGGGTAGAGGGTCTGGGATGTAGCACAGTAGCTGGAAGCCTGAGTTCCAGTCCTAGCTGGGGACCTTCCTAAAGGCTCAATGCTGAACAGCTTATTCAATGTGTCTGAGCATCCATTTCCTCATCTGTTAAACGAAAATAGCAATGTTTTATTGCATAGGGTGGTAGTGAGAATTCAATCCAAGTATATTTACTGAGTGCCTACTGTTGTACCAGGAACCATGGCTACATTCCTGCTTTTACTGAGTTCACCCACCATCTGTCTGTCAGCTTGTCCTACTGTGGTGGCTTGCATGTTGCTGTGATGCTGGAAGCTATGCCACTGCTATTTCAAATGCCAGTAGGGTCACCCATGGTATAGGTTTCAGCAGAGCTTCCAGACAAAGACAGACCTAGAAGAAAGACCTGGTGAGCTACTTCTGAAAATTAGCCAATGAAAACCTTATGGATCACAACACAATACTGTCTGGCACAGTGATGGAAGATGAGCCCTCGAGATTGGAAAGCACTCAAAATACACAGTGGTTGCAACAATGGACTCGAGCATACCCAAGATTGTGAAGATGGCGTAGGACCACACAATGTTTTGTTCTACTTACACATAAGGTTGCCATGAGTCAGAGGTGAATTGACTGCAACTAACAACAAGACGTTCACAGTCTTAAAGAGGAGACAGACAAGTGAAGAGACCCTGGTAAGCTAGTGTGGGAAGTGATGGGGTCAGGGGAAGTACAGGGTGCTGTAAGAGTTCAGAGGAGGGATGCCTGGGAGTAGGGGGTGGATCAGAGCAGAATTCCTGGAGGAAAGAAGGATGAAGTGATCTGTGGTGAGAGGAGATGAAGCCAAATGACAGTTCGGGTCAGCTCTTGAGGCCCCCTCCTTGCGTGTTATGCTAAGAACTTGAGTTTCATTTTAGGTGATGGGAAGCCCCTGAAAGGTTTGATGGAGGGATAAAGTTTGCTGATGGACAGAAAAGCCTCTGGCATTATCAAGGTTCATTTAACAATGTTGAGCTGAGATCATTTTTTCCGTCCAAGAGAGTTTCTGGGCTTCTTTGCTTTATGCATATGAAGAAATTCATGATAAGAGATATTTAATACTTCAAAAAGAACACTGACCAGGAGTAAGAAGACACAGGTTAGTCCAGGCTCCTCTATTAACTACTAGGAATATTTTGGGAAATTTATTTAACATTTTGATATTCAGTTTCGTGATCTGTAGACTGAGATTAAGAATACCTACACTGTCTATTTAGAGTGCTTTCAAGAGTAATTTATACCCGTATCAGGCGTCCATGTTGCAGTTTCTGTGGCTTTCCAGAAGATGCTGGGAATCTAAGCTTATAGGACAGAGAAGGAGCGTGCAGGCAAGGTGCTGAGAACAGTTTTGGGAGTGGGTAAATATGCATCTTCCTTTACTTTCTCAACCTGCACCTCCCAAGTGAGGGAACTCTACGCTGTGTGCATCTCGAGACGACTGAGCAGAGTGGCCGAGGTCGGAAATGGCCATGCTGATTTATGAGCGGGAGGCAGATTTGCTTTAATATCGCAACACAAGAAAGTCAGGTCTCTTAAATAATACAGCTTGCAGATTTATGGCTGTGCTGCGAGCTCGCCTCAGTGCTGTCTCTGACCAGGGACGGTGTTTCACTCTGGAAAGGCTGAAGTCAGCAACTTCTGAGACGCTGGGAAATAGATCCTGTGGCAGCAGCCAGTCCACTGGGTCAGCTGTTTTCATTGCGGGCCCGACTCCCTCCTGCACCTTTGTTATATGTTGTCAGGACTCTGGGACCTTCTCAGCAAGTCTGGGGCCGGTTTGGGTCCTGTGAAGCCAGGAGCGTGGCAGAGAAAAGGCAGCTGCTTACAGAGCAGTATTTGGGACATACAGGAGTCTCTGGGTGATGCAAATGGTTAACGTGCTTAGCTGCTAACCAGAAGGTTGGAGGCTTAAGTCTGCCCTGAGGTGCCTCAGAAGAAAGGCTTGGCAATCTACTTATGAAGAATCAGCCATTGAAAACCCTATGGAGCGTAGTTCTACTTTGATACACATGGGGCCGCCATGAGTCAGAATTGACTCAACAGTGACTGGTTTGGTGGGAGGTACCATAAAGCTCCAAATACCATCTTTGCCCATGTCCATTAGTGTCTTGCCACTGGAGTTAAGATTGCTCTCCCCTTGGGCCTTTAAAAAAATGCAAGTATCTCAGAAAGGGTGAATACGGTAAGTTATTTAATGTATTTATTCCACAAATATTTATGTCATGGATTGAATTGTGTCCCCCCAAAATATCTGTCAACTTGGCTAGGTCATGACTTCCAGTATTGTATGATTGTCTACCATTTTGTCATCTGATGTGATTTCCCTATATGTTGTAAACCCTATCATTGTGATGTAATGAGATGGATTAGCGGAAGTTATATTGATGAGATCTACAATATCAGATAGTGTTTTGTGCAGTCTTTTTTGAGATATAAAAGAGAGAACTGAGCAGATGGACATGGAGACCTCATACCACCAAGAAAGCAGGACCAGGAGCAGAAGGCATCCTTTGGACTTGAGGTTCCTGTGCTGAGAAACTCCCAGACCAAGGGAAGACTGATGCCAAGGACATTCCTCCAGAGCTGACAGAGAGAGAAAGGCTTTCTCTGGAGCTGACACCCTGAATTCGGACTTGTAGCCTACTGGTCTGTGAGACAATAAACTTTTTGTTAAAGCCATCCACTTGTAGTATTTCTGTTATAGCAGTGCTAGATGACTAAGACAATTTATAAAGCACTTGTTATGTCCCAGGCATGTTCTAACTTAGAAGTAAATCTCTTATTATATCCATTTTACAGATGAGGACTTGTCCAAGATTAGGGGGCTAGGGAGAGGTGGAGAGAGAATTTGAACCTGATGGTCTGGCTTCATTGGGTTCATAACCTCTATACCATGAATAATAATCATACACTACCAATTACAATAGTAACCAGCATTCACTGAGTATTGTATATCGGGGATTGCTCAAAGTGCTTTTCATCCATGATCTCGTTTCATCTTCACCATAACCCTGTGAGTTAGGTATTATTATTATTCCCATTTTACAGATGAGAAAACCGAGGCTAAGCAAGGGTATATAACTTGCATAAGGTCACACAGGCAGGAAATGACACAGCTGGAATTTTAACTCAAGCGATCTGGTTCAAGAACCTCTATGCCAAATGTGAATTAAAAAACAACAACAACAAAAAAGTGAATATGGTTATCAAATTTCTTTCCTTAGACTTTTTGGAAAGGAAGTGATATAAGGAGGGAGAAACCTGTTAAGGACAACAGCGGAAATACAATTGTACCAATTTTAGTTTCTGCCAAGGGATGACCCTGTTGGTCTTGCCATTAGTAAGTCCATTTCAAGTTCAGTGAGGAAGAAGACTGACCAAGATACTGTGGAAACTGGACGTGTCATGAGTGGCCAGGCTCCTTGCGCCCCTTTGTTCTCTTCAAAGGGGGCTATTTGCCCTCCTCTTTATCCACCATTTCTCTGCCTAGCCCAGTAGCTGCATCGGTCTGGTTGTGAGACTTATTGAGAAATTACGCCCATCTCAGAATCCTCTGCTTTGCCCTTGAGACTAATCCTCACCCTTTCTCTTCCAGAACCTGACTCCCTGTATTGAAGCATCCTCCCTGACAACCTGTCTATGACCCATTCCTCTAAGACCAGGCCCTACTTTGCATTTTCAGCCTCCTTGATGCTGGAGGTCTAGCTCAGGCTCCCAGGCCTGGGAATGTGACTTTCTCTATACCTCCTGTCAAACCTGCCCTGTGTTGATGGAGCACCTGCTTCTGTTCCTTCATTGGCTCAGTGCACATGTATGGAGCTGTAAAGCACCTACCCTGTGCCAGGCACTGTGTTAGATGCTGGGGATACAGAGGCACACAAGAATCTGTCCCTGCCAACAAACAACTCATGGTCTAGTAGGGATAAAACAAATCAGCCATTACAGTGCAGTGGGTTAATTAATGTGATGGTTGTGAACACGTGGCATTATAGGAGCAGAGAGGAGGAGTATTTGAAATCAGATGGGGTGTGTATATGTGTGTGTCTACTCGAGGGAGGTGAGGAAGGTACAGGGGGTAGGCAGAAATTCTGCCTTGACACAAGCTGATTTTTGACTGTTGGGGGAGTAGGAAGAAGGAAATGAAGAAATAGCAAATGTGAAGGTTCTGAAATATGGGTCAGCATGATCAGTGTGGGTAACTCTTAGCAATCTGGCACGGCCGGAGTAAGGGATTGTAGGAGGGGATGTAGGAGGGCAGGCTGGCAAGAGCTGGAGGGTAGATGAGAGTAGGATGGGCTTGCGTGTTGAGCTAAGGAATGGGACATTTATTTTGTAGGTGGTGGAGAGCCAGTGGAGATTTTAGACAGTGGCATGATCATAGTCATTTTTCACTATTGCCCACCCAGGCTGTCCGCAGCTTGTTGAGACATGCAATGTGTGCTCAACTGCCCTGTTCTCCCCAAGTGCCCCATATCATTGTTCTTCATCCACCCCAGATGCACTGTGTTCCACACACTAGATTGGACTTCTTGAAGGTGGGTCTGATGCACCGCCCCTCCACAGCCCTTCCCCGACTCTGGTGGCCCTGGTGGCTTCTTTAGCCAGGGCTCTGTTTCTGTGGCCCATACCACTCTTCTGGCCTGGCTGAGGAACAGCAAGGAAGCCAATGGGGCTGGTGCAGAGAGGGGGGTGAAGAGACAAGATACATGGTAAGGAAGGTAACGAAGGGCACACCACTCAGGGCACTGTGGACCAGTATAAATACTTTGTTGTTGTGAGCTGCTATTAAGTTGGCCCCCAACTCATGGAGAGCCCATGCACAATGGAATGAAATGCTACCTGGTCCTGCACCATGATTAGTTGTGGCTTGGACAGTTGTAATCCATGGAATTTTCATTCGCTGATTTTAAAAAGTTGATCTCTAGACTGTCCTTCCTAGTCCCTCTCAGCCTAGAAGCTCCACTGAAATCTGTTCTGCATCATAGCAACAAATAAGCCTTCATTGACAGAAAGGTAGTGGCTACACACGAGGTGCATTGGCCAGGAATAGAACCTGGGTCTTTTGCGTGCGAGGTGAAAATTCTACCACTGAACCACCAATGCTATGAGGACTTTACCTTGTGCTTTTACTGAGATGGAGAGCCATTGGGGGGTGTAAGCACAGACATGGCATAATCCCATTAATGTTTTAAAAGGATCACACCAGCCACAGTTGAAAAAATCTGTAGAGCGAGTGGCAAGAATAAAAGCAGGAAGACTAGTTAGGAGACTACTGCCTAATCCAGGTGAGAGATGATGGCAGCTGGGATCAGGGTAAAAGCAGTGGAAGTGGCTGGCTTCTGGATATATTTAGGAGGTACAGCTGATAGAATTTCCTGCTGTATTAGATGCAGACTGTGAGGAAAAAAAAGGAGTCAAGAGTGACTCCAAGGTTTATGGCCTGCGAAAGTGGGACGACAGGGTTGCCTTTAACTGAGATGGGAAGACCCTTGAGTTCATAAACTGTCCTTCAGTGTTCCCGACACATGTTGTGTGAGAGTGACTGTGACCAGGAGATGGAAGGAGAGGCCCAGGAGATTATAGAGAGTGGTGCCATGAGCTAGTTGCTGCCACTGCAGGGTTCAAGGTTTAGAATTTTGTTCCAGGAAATTTTCATTTCTGGAAAATACAAATAGATTCATATAGCTACATCAGTCTATTTTCCATATTTAGGCATTTCTGGGCACCTGAGTGCTGTATCCATAGCCCCCTTGTCTTTCAGAAGGTGCCATCTTTGCCTGTGTACTGCTAAGTGACGGAATTACTACTCTTGAATCAGGGCTAAATCACGCTCTGTGATGTTGACATTTTGCTCAGTGAGAACTCTGGTGCAGGGACTCAGTAATGAAGGAGTCTTTCCATAAGCCTTGTGTATTTAATAAGTGCCAGGTTATTCCCAAGTGATTTCCATGGGAGTGGACCAAAAATTGCCTATCAGTCCATATGAAATATGCCACAATTTTCCCCGCTTTCCAGATACTTTTTCATTCCAGCACCACCTGCTCCTAGCTCCACCAAGGCTGACTCTGCCAGCATTGTCATTAAGGACTTTGTCTTTCTGCAATGTATAACTCATCATGTGATGAGCCTGTCTCTGTTCAGTGGCTGAAAGAAATGTTTGCCAGTCTAGCAGCATCTTTGGCCTGAGAGGCATAAAATGGGCTGTCCCTCTTATATAGAAGTGAGGTTTGCCACCCACTGGCAAAAGGTAACCACATTGTTACCTTGTGTGTTTATATTATTCCTGGCATCAGGATAATTTCAGCCCAGGGATGTAAGTGGAAAGAGTAGGAGCTTTGGCATCAGAAAGACCTGGGCTCAAATCCTAGCTTTATCACTTACAGAGCTGGTGACCTTAGGTACATTAATTATGTGCTTTGTGTCTGCTCCACAATAAAATGGGCAAGCTACCTCCTCACGGATTTGTCATGAGAATTAAGAGAGAATATAAGAAGCATGAGGAATAGTTTAGACTATGGAGGCCTAATACATAAGAACTAATATATGTTTCACCACCCTCCTGCCAGTTTGTCTTACTTCGGTAGCTTCAGTGTTGTCTTGATGCTGGAAGCTATGCCACCAGTATTTCAAAAATCAGCAAGGTTACCCATGGTGGACAGATTTTAGCAGAGCTTCTGGACTATGACTAGGAAGAAAGGCCTAAAGATCTTCCAAAAATTAGCCAATGAAAACCTTATGGATCACTGCAGTTCATTGTCTGACTCGCTTGCTTTGGACACATCATCAGAAAAGATCTATCATTGGAGGAAGACATCAGGTATGGTGAAGCAGAGGGCCATTAGGGGTGAGGGAGCCCCTTGGCGAGGTGGATTGGCACAATAGCTGCAATGATGGACTTGAACGTGCCGGTGATTGTGAGGATGATGCAGGACCCGGCAATGTTTTGTTCTGTTGTACATAAATTCACCATGAGTTGGAGTTGACTTGATGGCAACGGTTTTCTATCTCTAATATATCTTAGTTACCTCCCTGTGCCTTATGCGTGGGGTCTCATGTTATTAGTATCCTTGTTGTTGAAATGAGGAATTAAGAATAATGAGATTAAGTAATTTCCCAAGGTCAGGAAACTAGTAAGAGGTGGAATTGAAACTCAAATCCAGTTGCCTTGGCTCGTGACATGATGAGTTATACATCACTGAAAGACAAAGTCCTTAATGACAATGCTGGCAGAGTCAGCCTTGGTGGAGCTAGGAGCAGGTGGTGCTGGAATGAAAAAGTATCTGGAAAGCAGGGAAAATTGTGGCATACTTCATTTGGACTGATAGGCAATTTTTGGTCCACTCCCATGGAAATCACTTGGGAATAACCTGGCAGTTATTAAATACACAAGGCTAATAGAAACTCACCCTCATGTGTAAAATGGAATTAACTCTGTACAACATCAGAGACACAGTGCAGGGTACTGGTTAAGAGTGGTGCCAAGGCAACTGGATCTGAGTTTCAATTCTGCTTCTTACTAGTTTCCTGACCTGGGGAAATTACTTAATCTCATTATTCTTAATACTTATTTCAAAAACAAGGAAACTAATAACACCTTCTTCTTAAGATTGCAGCAGAATTAGGGGAGTTAATTAATTCACGGGAAAGCACTTAGAACAGTGTCAGGCACATAGTAAGTGCTCCATAAATGTTAACTACAGGCAGTCCTCGAGTTACGAACGAGATCACCTCCTAAGTGTGTCTTGAAGTTGATTTTGTAGGTAAGTCGGAACAGGTGCATACAGTTCTTATTTATTCTGACCGTGTACTTCAGTGCAAGAAAAGGCTCAGAAACGTCAGCGATTTAAAAGCTGCAGGTGCAGCAAGCGAAGGTGATTGTGGTGAAGAATTTGTTGTGAGTAGGGGTTGGTTCAGTCACTTCAAAGTGAGGGCAAATTTACGTAACATTAAAGGGCAAGTGGGAAGCCCTGGTTGCGTAGTGGCTAAGAGCTATGGCTGCTAATCAAAAAGATCAGCAGTTCAAGCCACCAGGCATCCCTTGGGAACCCTATGGGCAGTTCTACTCTGTCTTCTAGGGTCGGTATGAGTCAGAATCGACTCAACGGCAGCAGCGGGGATTTTTTTTTTAAGGGCAAGTACGTTGTCCATAAATCGAATGTTTGTAATCTGAGGACTGCCTGTACTGTATTCTCTCTAGGGTCTCCTTTATGTTGGGGAGATATTTAGTTTGTGGTTAATAAGCCCCTGTATCAGCTTTGCAAGGTCCACTCAGATACTTGGTTTCAATTGATTCTCATAATCCTGGGAGGTGGGAAAAAATTTTTCTTATTTAACCTACCATTTAGCATTTTTTTTTAGCATATAGGAAACTGAGATATCGAGCAGTAAGTAAATCACTGAAGATCACATAAATTAATGGCAAACCCCGTTATAACCTGTCTCCTCAGCCCCAATTCCCAGTTTTTCCCACTGTATAATACTGACTCTCACCACCAACTGAGTTGAAGCAATGGGCTAAGTCCTTGGAGTAGGGTGGAGCTTGGTGGCCCAAATAACTCTTGAATCTAAGACCCTATCCTCATTTGGAGTAACAAAATCAGTACATACCTACTGAACATCTCCACATTGTTCTACAAAATCTCTATGTTTCCTTGTTAAATATTCCCCAAATCCTTTAGGATAATTCAGGGCAATTAAGTTGTAACACCCCTATATTACAAACAAGGAAGATGAGGTCCAAGGGTAGTTACCAACTATCCCAAAGTCAAGTAGCTGACGAGTGGTGAGTTTGGGATTCGAATCAAAACTCATCAGACACCAAAACCCCACACTTTTTCAAATGGGCCATGCTACACCCTCAGTGCTCTAACCCAGCACTTCAGTGGGTCACATCGACCGTTTTAGAAAGAGCACCTGGCTGAGAGTTAGAAGAGCTGTGTCCAGTCCCAGCTGCACTTCATATTAGCTGGACAACTTTAGCTAAGCCATATAACCTCTCTGAGCCTGAGCTTTTTCATCTCTAGAGTGGGGATTACACATTCTGTACCTGATCTATAAGAACTAACATTGTATGACTCTGGCTCTATGTATCTCAAGGTTATTAGGAAATGACTAAATAAGATCATGATATAAAAAAGACGTTGCAAACGGGGACATGATTAATAATTCTAAGGTTTTTTTGGATATAATTTACATCATACAAAACTTACCCTTTTCAAGTGTATAATCCAATGGTTTTTAGCATATTCACAAGGTTATGCAACTAATACCACGACCTAGTTCCAGAATACTTTCACCACCTCAAAAAGGGACTCCGTAACCATTCATTCCCCATTCTTCCCCTTCTACCAGTCCCTAGCAACCACTAATATACTTTCTGTCTCTATGAATTTGTCCATTGTGGACATTTCATGTAAATGGAATCATACAATATGTGGCCTTTGGTGCTGTCTTCTCAGCATAATGTTTTCAAGATTCATCCATATTGTAGCATGTATCAGTAGTTCATTCCTTTTTATGGCTGAATTATATTCCATTATATGCATGTAAGGCAGTTCCTGGGTTACAAATATCCAATTTATGGACAACTCATACTTACCCTTTAATGTTATGTAAGTTTGCCCTCATTTTGAAATGATTGAACCAATTCCTACTGGCAACAAATTCTTCATCACAATCACCTTCATTTGCTGCACGTGCAGCTTTTAAATCATTGAAAAGACTTCGAGGTTTTTCTTGCATTAAAGTACATGTAAGGCTAAATTAAGAACTGTATGAACCTGTTCTGACTTACCCATAAATTTGACTTAAAGACACAGGAATGGATCTTGTTTGTAACCCAGGGACTTCCTGTGCCACATTTTGTTTCTCTTCATCAGTTGATAGATACTTTGATTGCTTCCACCTTTTGGCTATTGTGAATAAAGATGCTTTGAACATTTGTGTACAAGTTCTTGAATGAATATGTGTTTTCAATTTATATCCAATATATACCCAGGAGCCCTGGTGGTGCAGTGGTTAAGAGCTCAGCTGCTTAGCAAAAGGTCGGCAGTTCGAAACCACTAGCCACTCCTTAGAAACCCTATGGGGCAGTTCTACTCTGTCCTATAGGGTCACTGTGAGTCAGAATCCAGTCGATGGCAATGGGTTTGGTGTTTTGGTTTATGTATATACAGGAATGGAATTTTTGGTCTGTGTTTAACAGTTTTTAGGAACTGCCAAACTGTTTTCCACAGCGGCTGCACCATTTTACATTTCCGTCAGTAATGTATGAAGGTTCCAATTTCTCCATATTTTACATATCTCCATATCCAATAACACTCATTATTATCCATAAGGTGTTAGTTTCATAAGGTCACACTTTTATTCTGAGAACTGCCCATCTTGGATCTCATTAAAAGACTGCACTGCTCAGTCAGATATATGAGATAATCTTCAATGTTTGTAGGTACAAGACGAAAAAGTATATGTGCTTCCTTGGGTTTTTTAATAGCTTTAATGGAAAGGAAAACAATTATTGGCTTACTTGTTCTTGGTATTTCCCATTTATTTTTAACATTTCGCCTTTAGACTATCCCATTTTAAGAAATCATTTTAAAGAACGTGCTTGTTGGAACAGGTTAAACTATGTGACCCTCAGGTCTTTAAGACTTGCTCCTGTAGTAGTAGTAAACCAAAACCAAACCAAACCCATTGCCATTGAGTCAATTCTGATTCACAGTGACTCTACAGGACAGAGTAGAACTGCCCCATAGAGTTTCCAAGGAGCGCCTAATGGATTCAAGCTGCCAACCTTTTGGTTAGCAGCCATAGCACTTAACCACTATGTAGCCAGGGTTTCTGTGATAGTAGTAGTAGTACCAAAAAACCCAAACCAAACCCGCTGCCGTCGAGAGGACACTGACTCATAGCAGCCCTATAGGACAGGGTAGAACTGCCCCGTAGGGTTTCTAAGGAGTGGCTGGTGGATTCGAACCACTGAACTTTTGGTGAAGAGCCATAGCTCTTTACCACTGCACCACCAGGGCTTCAGTAGTGGTAATAATGATAATAATATAGTTCTACTGTCTGTATGCCATTGGTTTAAGTACTTTATATATATTAACACATTTAATCATTACAACTCTATGAGATAGTTACTATCATTATCTCCAGTATACAGATGAACAAACTGAAGTACAGAGAGGTTAAGTAATTTTCCCAAGGACACACAGCTAGGATGCAAGGTATCAAAAGGTGGAGCATGTACTGAAATCTACAGCTCATGTACTTAATCACTTTGTACTGTGGTGCTATTTTTGAAAAACTTTGAGATATCAACATATTCTGGGATGATATGTTCTCAGATCCCAAGATCTCTGGACATATTATAGCCTTGTTGAAGTACGCCTTTCATAGTACCAGGACCATAATATTGCTGTATATTTGAGTGCTGCTAATGCTCTAATCAAGCACTTTAGTGGGCTACTGCAACAATAAGCTTAGAGAAAATTCCAAATTAAAACTGGAAATCTTCCTCTTCTAAGACTTTCCTGATACTCTTATTCAGCATTATCTCTTAGTTCTCATTCATACTTCATATGACAATTCATTCTAACAAATACTTTTGTGTCAGACACAGTAACAGGTACTAGGATGCAGAGATAAATAAGACGTGGTTCCTTCTAGCACTTGCAGTAGTTTGGATTTTCTAAATTATTTAGATATTTCTCTATCTCTTTTCCTCACTCTTTTCCCCAGGTGAATTATACTGAAAACCAAATCTAAATTTTAGGACGAGCCTTTATAACCCCCTTCCTACATTCCTCTGATGAAATGTCTTCTCATCTCTCTAGGAGAAGAAAGCATGAGATCCACAATTCTCATCTCTCCATCTCATGTGACTTATCAGACTAGAGAAATCAAGAGAGCATGCAGGTCTCAGCTGCCTTCTCTTCACCAAACTACATATGTTGCTCTCCAAATCCAGTGCCTTTACTAGTCTTTTCTACTGAAATGGCACCATCCACCCAGTTGTTCAGGCTCCAGATATATTAGTGTCCTCGATTCCTCTCTCTTCCTTATCTCCCACTTTCAATCGTACACAAGTTTGTAACCTCTTTCTCCAATAAATATCTCACATTTGCCCATCTCCCTCCACTCCCATTTTCACCCTCGTCCAGGAAGCCACTGCTGTGTTTTCCTCTCTCACAGCTTCCACTCTTGTCTCCTGCAATCCATTCACCACACAGCAGCCGGTTTTAAAAATGTAAACCAGGTCATGCTACTGGCTTGCTCAAAACTCTGCTACGGCTTTTCATTGCACAGAATAAAATACGAACTCCTAATCAGCGATGAGGTTCTTCATGATCTTGCTCTTGGAAACACCTCCCACCTCTTTTCCCTCTATTCTCCCCCTGCTCACCCTCCCCAGCCTTTCTGGTGTTTCTGGGAGCAAGATCACAAAGAACCTTAATATTTCTTGAACTTGTCTTGAACATGGCAATATGGTTTTGTCTCAGAGTCTTTGTATTTGCTGTTGCTTCTGCTAAAATTCTTTCCAACTATCCCCTCTCTCCAAATTTTGGCACAGCTCAATCTGTCTCTTCATTGGGCCTCTATAGAAATGTTAATTCCTGAGTGTGGTCTTTGCCAATCCTATCTAATAGTCAGCCGTTCTGCTGGTCCCCACTGCCATCATTCTCTATCCCTTTCTTATCCTGTTCAATTTACATTCATAGCACTTAAAGTCATGTAGCATGTTACTTGTATAATTGCCTATGTCTGTCTCTTTTATCAGGATGCATGCTCCATGAGGGCAGGCACTTTTTTTTTGTTCACAGCTCTAGTGCCTAGAACAGTCTGGTACATAGGAGATGGTCAATAGATTTTCTTTGAGTGAAAGAAAAAAATGAGCATATGTGGGTCCATTCTCACCCCACTGCCAATTTTCTTTTTTAGATGTCCTATTTTCAGGATGCACACAGCCTTTGCTCCTACGCAAAGCAAGCTTACAGGTAGCCATTAGTTATTGCTGTCCTGCAAAGGTCATTTGCTAGGGGAGCAAATTGTCATTCATTATGTCTCAGCTAAATTGTAAACTCCTTAGTGGCACCTTCCCTGGTCACTCTGTTTCCCTTCACCTAAGCTATTCTCTTTCTCAGCATCCTGCTTCTTCATGGGACCTACATTTATTCAATTATTTGTTTATTTACATCTTACCGTAGCCCCACTGCTTTCACAAAATTACCTTGTGTCAGGACCTGTGCCCGGTTCTTGGAGATATGACATAGCCATTGCACTCAAGTAGCTTTCTCTGTAATTGGGGAACTGAGGGAGTAAGACATCATTGTAGTAGAATCCCAAAGTGCAGAACATCAAACAGGGAAGATTTTTTAAATTGTTGTTGTTCATAGCAGATAAGCTAAATTCACTTTTACATGAAAGAATGTGTAGATGATTTACTATGTAATTCATTTCGTGTCTATAGAATAAAGATAATAATAACACCTAACCCACTGGGATAAAGATGGATCAAACTATATTTGAAAACCCTATAAAGTACTGTTACTATGTAATATATGTGTTAACTTACAGTGCTTAGTGTTGAAAACAAAAAGGCTTGTGATTTCAAACCAAAGACCATTTGATTCTTTCTGTTGTTTGTGCTGACAGTTAACTATGTATGTGTAGTAGATCCTTGTGGATGTGAGCCAGGTTGGCTATGAGGGTTAAGGTGGCAAAAGTCTCTTTCACTTCCCACCAGTATACCCTTGCTTCTGTGACTTGCCCTTAACCTCTTAGACAGCTGGCCTAAATATTTCCTTCACCAGAGCCAGATGTTTAAGGCCTGCTCTAAGCTAACCAAACTGGGAAGAGTAATGCAACAACAAAACTGAGACCAAATATGATGCATGCTTCCCTAGAGAGCACACAGCTGGATGCACAGACAGACAACACCAGGCACTTCATCCAACTTGATGTAAGAATTTCCAGATGGACAGTTTGAAAGTCAGGTAGCACTACCATTTGTCAATTCAGTGTCTAAATGGTGTAAAAAATCAGTGATCTAGTGATACAGGAACCAAGTTCTGATCTCAATTTGGCAAATACTAAGTGCTTACTCCATGCCAAGCATTAGGAATTGGGGATACGGTAAATGAAACAGACAAAAATTGTTGTCCTCATACAGCATACATTCTAGTGAGGGGGATACAGTCAAAAATACAATAAATAAGCTATATAGTACTGTCGAAGGTGAACTACGGGGAAAAATGAAGAAAGGAAGGGGTATAGATGGCCATGATGAAATTTTAAGTGGAGTTGTCATATCTAATATAAAAGTGGTAACTAAATAAAGAGTATACATTTGAACAAAGGGGATTCCAGGCCAAGGGAAGAGTTGGAGCAAGACTCTTAAGTGGGAGCAGCCAGGAGACTGATGTGTCTGGAGCAATGGGGGTGAGGGGAAGAGCCATGGGAGATGAGGTCAGGAAGGAGATGGGCACCAGGTCCTGCAGGGCCTTGTAGGTCATACCAGGCTTTGGTCTTTACCCATGTGGAATGGGGAACCATTGGAATGTTATGATCAGAACAGTAACATGATATATTTAAAAGGATCATGTCTAGATGCTCAGTAGAGAATGGATTTTTTTTTTTTTTTTTAGGGTAGGGGAAGAGAGCAATTCCTGGACATAGGAAGACTAATTTGGGAACTATTCCAATAATTCAGGTGAAGATGGTGCTGGCTTGAACTCAAGTGGGAGCAGTTGAGTTGGTGAGAAGTAGACAAGTTTTAGTTCTTGAAAACCCTCTGGAACACAGTTTTACTCTAACATATATGGAGTCACCCTGAGTTGGAATCGGCTCGACAGCAACTGGTTTGGCTCTTGTTCATCAAAAGTTTAAGGTCAATCATTGCTTAACAATCTTCACTCTCCTTCCATTGAAGAATTTCCCATGAGAATCTTCTAAGAGAATTTCCCCCAAATTATTGTTGATTAATTGAACTGAGTTAACATGCTTGAGAATACTTTCTTTTTCTAAGACATTGAAAATCTTTCAGTATATTATTTCATGTGATCCTTCTGAGCATGTTGTGATGTAGGAGGGCTGGGTAGCCCCATTCCCCATACTGAGAGGTTAAATGGTTCTCCCATGACCACACAGTGTGGTAACTGGCTGAACTGGAACTTTCAGCACCTCAGTCCCTTGACTCACATTCTAGTGTTTCTCTTTTCTGCTGGCTGTCACTTGATCTGAGCTCTTATTTAGATATTACCCTCTATTTACTGGTGCGCTCTGGTACTGCAGTGGTTAAGAGCTCAGCTGCTAACCAGGAGGTCAGCAGTTCAGACTCACAAGCTGCTTCTTGGAAACCCTTTGGGGCAGTTCTACTCTATCCTAGGGTTTCTATGAGTTGAAATCAACTCAGTGGCAGTGGGTCATTTACTGGTGATAGAAACAACACTGGAGATTGCGTGATAGAATTTTGCAAGACCAACAACTTCTTCATTGTGAATACCTTTTTTCAAAAACATGAACAGTGATTATACATGTGGACCTCCCCAGATGAATACACAGGAATCAAATCAACTGCACCTGTGGAAAGAGACAATGGAAAAGCTCAATATAATCAGAACTAGGCCAGGGGCTGACTGTGGAAGAGACCAATTTCTCATATGCAAGTACAAGTTGGAACTGAACAAAATTAAAACAAGTCCACAAGAGCCAAAATACAACCTTGAATATACCCCACCTGAATTTAGAGACCATCTCAAGAATAGATTTGACGCTCTGAACATTAATGAACAAAAACAAGATGAGTTGTGGAATGACATCATACGTGAAGAAAGCAAAGGGTCATAAGGACAGGAAAGAAAGAGAAGACCTAAATGAATGTCAGAAGAGACTTTGGAACTTGCTTTTGAACATAGAGCCGCTAAAGCAAATGATGAAGTAAAAGCTAAGCAGAAGATTTCAAAGAGTGGTTCGAGAAGACAAAGTAAAGTATTATAATGAAATGTGCACAGACCTGGAGTTTGAAAACCAAAAGGGAAGAACATGCTTGACATTTCTCAAGCTGAAAGAACTAAACAAACAAACAAATCAAGCCTCAAGTTGCAACATTGAAGGATTCTATGGGCAAAATACTGAATGACGCAGGAAGCCTCAAAAGAAGATGGAAGGAATACACAGAGTCCGTGTTGCAAAAAGAATTGATTGATGCTCATCCATTTCAGGAGGTAGCATATGATTAAGAATCCATGGTATTGAAGGAAGAACTCCAAGTTGCACTGAAGGCATTGGTGAAAAATATGGCTCTGGGAATTGATGGAATACCATTTGAGATGTTTCAACAAACAGATGCCACGCTGGAGGTGCTCACTCATCTATGCCAAGAAATTTGAAAGACAGCTACCTGGCCAGTCGACTGGAAGAGATCTATATTTGTGCCCATTGCAAACAGAGGTGATCCAACAGAGTGTGGAAATTATCAAACAATAACGTTAATTTCACATGCAAGTAAAATTTTGCTGAAGATAATTCAAAAGCAGCTGCAGCAGTACATTGACATGGAACTGCCAGAAATTCAAACCAAATTCAGAAGAGGACGTGGAACAAGGTATATCATTGCTGTTGTCAGATGGATCTTGGCTGAAAGCAGACAATACCAGAAAGATGTTTACCTGTGTTTTACTGACTATGCTAAGGCATTCGACTGTGTGGATCATAACAAACTATGGATGACACTGAGAAGAATGGGAATTCCAGAACACTTAATTGTGCTCATGAGGAACCTATACATATACCAAGAGGCGGTTGCTCAGACAGAACAAGGGGATACTGCATGGTTTAAAGTCAGGAAAGGTGTGTATCAGGGTCGTAGCCTTTCAACATACTTATTCAATCTGTATGCTGAGCATATACTCCCAGAAGCTGGACTATATGAAGAAGAACGGGGCATCAGGATTGGAGGAAGACTCATTAACATCCTGCTATACAGATGACACAACTTTGCTTGCTGAAAGTGAAGAGAACTTGAAGCACTTACTTATGATGATCAAAGATTACAGCCTTTGATATAAATTACACCTCGACGTAAAGAAAACAAAAATCCTCACAACTGGACCAATAAGGAACATCATGATAAATGGAGAAAAGATTGAAGTTGTCAAGGATTTCATTTTAATTGGATCCACAATCAATGACCATGGAAGCAGCAGTCAAGAAATGAAATGGCAGATTGCATTGGGCAAATCTGCAGCAAAAGACTTCCCTAAAGTGTTAAAAAGCAAAGATGTCACTTTGAGGACTAAGGTGCACCTGACCCAAGCCATGGTATTTTCAATCATCGCATAAGGATGTGAAAACTGGACAATGGATAAGGAAGACTGAAGAAGAATTGATGCCTTTAAATCATGGTGTTGGCAAAGAATATTGAATATACCAGGGACTGCCAGAAGAATGGACACATCTATCTTGGAAGAAGTACAGCAGAATGCCCCTTAGAAGCAAGGATGATGAGACTTCATCTCATGTACTATGGACATGTTATCAGGACGGACCAGTCCCTGGAGAAGGGCATCATCCTTGGTCAAGTAGAGGGTCAGTGAAAGAGAAGAAGACGCTCAGTGAGATGGATCGACACAGTGGCTGGAATGATGGGCTGAAGCATAGCAAAGATTGTAAGGATGGTGAGGCCTGGGCAGTGTTTCATTCTGTTGTACATAGAGTCTCTATAAGTCAACAGCACCTAACAACAACTTTTATTGAGCTCAAGCTGCACCTGAACCAAAAATCCAAACCCACTGCTGTTGAGTTGATTCCGACTCATAGCAACCCTATAGGACAGAGTAGAACTGCTCTATAGAGTTTCCAAGGAGTGCCTGGCGGATTTGAACTGCTGACCTCTTGGTTAGCAGCCATAGCACTTAACCACTACACCACCAGGGTTTTCCAAGCTAGACCATCACTATCTTTAATGGCCTCACTTATATACACCCAAGTCTCAAAATGCAGCGAACGGACAAGGACAAACGGGAGAATCAGCATCACTAGAGAGAAGACTTTCTAGCTCCCAGGCCTTGAGTCCCTCCCTTTGTCTTTCACCTCCCTCTTCATGTCTCTCCTCCCTCTGACACTGTTAGTCTGGACTGAATTCAATTATTCCTTGCACTCTCATTACAGTCTGATCAAGATTTATGAGTTGATAATTGTCTGAAAGTAAGACCACAAAGTATCATTTGTGTTTGGGGCTAACCTTCCAGGTGACCTTTAGGATTAAAGGCAAAATGAAAAGTGTGATTTCTGCAGAGCCAAACAGGGTAATGTGATCCAAGCTGGCTAACAATCCAAAGCCTCAGATTTCCCTGGTTGAGGACACACTCAGGTTGGGCACAAAGGGGGACAACGAATCCTGCAGGCTTGTTTCACAAATTATTTTTTTTAAGGTGTCACAATCTCCCTTTCTCTTTTGTGGTTGCACTGTCTGAGTGATGTTTTCCAAACAGGATGATGACAACATCCCACCTCTAAGGCCTTTATTGGATTATTTTTGCAGGCTGTCTAAAAACACTTTTTTGAGAAGCCCTAATTGAAAACAGACCTCTCCCCTAGTCTGAGTTAGCAAAGAGGACATCGCTGGGGGTGAGAGGAAACTGAATTCATGAAACATTCCCAGGTTGGTAGGTAAGACACGATCACTCGTTTTTCCGAAGCCCCATGAGTAATGGCCCTTTCTGATAGCTCTTCCTCACAGGCACCAGCTATTCAAAGAGAAAACTGCAAAGAAAATAGCACTTGAAACTCAATATAAAGCTTCCAGCAAGACTGAAACATTTGTAAGACATTTGTGGCTCCCTGTTGGGAATGTGTAATAGTGCGTCATTTTGAGTTTGAAGGCCACTTCTTAAGGGAAAAGGGGCTGTTGGCCTGTGTCCCATGCAGTGAATCATAAAATGAGAAGGCCTAATAAATATTAAAGGGTGATAATGCCTTCCCTTTGCTCTGGCTTTGATTTTTAGTTCAGCGCATATCTATTATACCAGGCACTGTAGTAGGCCCTGGGTTGGGCTGACTTGCAGTGGCTAGCCTCAAAGCGAGGGAAACCAAAGCTACTGTGTTCGGAGAAAGGAGATTCAGGAAGCAAGAGATGACCCATAGTGTACAATTCAAGGGTTTGTGTGTGGGGGTGTGGGAGTAAAAATGGGAGCTTGGTGAGGGCAGGAACTTCATTTGTATTTTCCACTTGTATAATCATAGTGCCTCTTGTTCATCATCTGGTTAATGCTCACAGCTACTAATTGAAAGGTTGGAGGTTTGAGCCCATCCAGAGGTACCTTGGAAGAAAGGCCTGGTGATCTACTTCTGAAATTCAGCCACTGAAAATCCTGTGGAACACAGCTCCGCTCTGACACATATGGGGTCGCCATGAGTTGGCATCAACTCGACAGCAGCTAGTTTGGCTCTTGTTCACCAAAAAGTTAAGATCAACAATTGCTTAGCAGTCCTCCTCTCCTTCCACTGGCAATGTGTGGTGGTATCTGTAAATGCTTGTATTATTTTGTGTCAACAACTTGAAAACTGTTGGGTAAATGTGTATGTGTTCCTCCTTGACTTTTTTTTCCCTTCATGTACTGTTTGCCTTGCCTGTAACATTTTAGACTAGCTCAACCCACACACGCACCTGTTTCACACCGTGGGTACAACCAGAGGCTCTGGAGTTAGGCTGCCTGTTGCATCTGTAAAATGGGGCTATCAAAAGTGAGATAAAACATGGACAGCACTTAAAACAGTACCTGGCCCATATTAAGTGCTCAATAAGCTCAAGCTATTATCATGATTATTCACTAATAAACGCAGCAGTGCAGTCTCGCGGACATCTGTGCGACATTCCCAAACCCTCCTCACTGTTTCCAATGTGTTTGTTTTCTGAACAAGATTTTGCACCAGATCAGCTCTGCTCTACGCCTGGTTTTGGAGTTGACTTCTGACTTTTTTGGTCTGGTGTTAGTACTTTGTCTCCTAAATGTCTGGCTTTCAGCTCCTAGTAAATATTGGCTTGGCCTGCCTTTTAGCGCTTGCCACTCCAGATGCCTGCAGCTAGGCTTTTGGCTCACATCTGGCCTCCTGAATCACCACCTCGAATTCCTACCTTGGCATTGGCAGCCTGGTCAGCCCTCTGTACAAGTGAGGTCAGTTCAGTGGTGCAATGGATGGGTTGCCACTACCATAAAAAAAAAAAAAAAACTACCATAAAGCTAACTGTTAAAAGTTTCAGGAATTCTGTGAGCCAGTTATTATTAGACATGGCCATTACTAATAATTAAATTACATAAACTTACCATTCAGTAATTATATTTAAAACAAATGTAGTAACTATATTTAAACAGAAGTAATTTATTTGAAGCTCATCACTTCCTAATTATTTTATTACATTTTGCCATTAACTACGCTCTTGAGAAGGAGCCCCAGTGACAGAGTGGTTAAAGTGTTCGGCTGTTAATAGAAGTGGAAGGTTTGAATCCACCAGCTGCTCCACGGGAGAAAGATGTGGCAGTCTGCTTCGGTGAAGATTTACAGCCTTGGCAACCCTTATATATAGGGCAGTTCTACTCTGTTCTATAGGGTTGCTATGAGTTGAAATTGACTCGACGGCAGTGGGTTTGGTGTTTTTGGTTTATGCTCTTGAGGCTATTACATCTATTGTAACTGCCTGGTAGAAATGCTGTATGATGGCATGCTACTGCTCATCTCTTCCCCACTCTGCGTGCAGTGATGTCATGTTGGTAGCATGAAATTGGCCATGGTGGGAGTATTTACACCATGGAAATTGGCAAAATCTACAAATCAGGGCTTCTTTTCCTCCAGAAAGCTGGTTGTTAAACACTGACCAACACACCACCGGGCCCAGCTCTCCCTGTGAGGAAGTTTGTGTGGCATACTGAGGCTGCTCAGACCTATGACATAACAGTTATCACACCGTTTGCAATTATTGGTATATCAGTTGCATCACTTACTGGACCGTGATTAGGTTGAGGGCGAGGACCAACATTAATTTTTGGCAAAAATTCTCCTTTTGTCCATGCTGTCCCACCCTCATACTCCTTATTTGTAGAATGAAAAATTGAATGTATGTTTACCAAAGATGGACTCTGGCAATATCTGCCAACATTTCCTGGCCCTTTCCTGTGATCTCACAGGGTGACACGTGGAGAAAGGTTGAATGGCAGCAAGGTCTGGAGGGAGTTGGAGTTCAGTTGGGGTGGAGTTCCTTAGTGCACTTAGTGGCCAGTCTTCTGCACCAACACATCTGGTACTGGGCTCTTTCTATCAGCAATAACAATCTTTTCAAAATGGAGGATTTTATTTCTTATTTTGGGTGGCAGTTATGCTGATAGGAAGAAGCTTCACAAAGTTGGGCTGTAGGAGGGGGAAGAAGATCGCTGTTTAAGTATTATTTAAGAAAGCAGATATGTCTCCCACCACTCATCTGTCAGTTTGTCATACCTGCTATGGTAGCTTCATGTTGCTATGATGCTGGAAGCTATGTCACCCGTATTTCAAGTACCAGTAGGGTCATCTGTGGTGGACAGGCTTCAGCCAAGTTTCCAGACTAAGACAGACTAGGAGGAAAGGCCTAGCAATCTACTTCCAAAAATCAGTCAGTGAAAACCTATGAATCACAATAGAATATTATCCAGTATAGTGCTGGGAGATGAGCCTCCTAAGCTGGCAAATATACCAATGATAGTGAAGACATCACAGAACCAGGCAACATTGTGTTCTATTTTACCCAAGGTTGCCATGAGTCAGAATTGACTCAGCGACAACTAACAACAACAATAACAACGACAACAGTATGTCTTAAAGTTAGAAGAGTTTTGGGAGATCATACTATTGACATAAAAGTTTGCATTCCAGGCCTTTGCCTGATGCTTACCATGGAATGTCTAAGAGTGAATACCGGCTCCTTGTAACTGGGAATTGTTGAGGAGTCTAGGAGATAATATACAGCCCTGGGCTTGGTGCATTAATAAATTTCATATAACGATAACTAGTTAACACTTTTCAAGAAGGGTCCAAGGAAACAGCCAGTGTGAACCTTCACATTTACAACTCGGCTCCACACATTTTATAATTAAACTGCCTTCCAGGTGACTTATAACTTGGACTTTTTCTTTTTTCCTAACAGACTACCTTGGCACCTTTTAGAACTCGGCTGTTAACCTGGGCCTCTGGCTGTTGGAGAATAATGCCTAGAGTTCTGGAAAATAAAAAGCCTTTGCTTGTGCTTATACAAAAGCACGATCTCAAGCAGTAGACTATGGCTGCCTCAATCCACTATAACCCCAGCCACATCATTAGGTATATCTCTGTTAATAATGGCACAGGGCAAAGTTTCTGACTCTGGGCCCATTAACATACCACCAGAGATGAAATTGCTCTTCATTGAAAAGTTGTCTTCCGACAGTTTGGGACAACTGGGATCTGTAGGGCAATCAAACTAAAATTTTGTTTTTTAATTGTCTCAAACAATAGGCTGTGGCTTTCTAAGATAGTCATTTGAGTCACGTAGCTACAAGGTTGTGGACACATATCCTATGTCTGTAAGTCTCCTCACTAAACCAGAGCCAGGCTCTTATTGACCTTAATGAAAATCAGTGTGCACTTACTGTTGTTTCTACTCTGCATAATAACGTTAGTTAACATTTCTTGGAGGAGTCCCTGGGTGGTGCGAACAGTTCAGTGCTCAACTACTAACCAAAAGGTTGGTGGTTTGAACCCACCCAGAAGCACCTTGGAAGAAAGACCTGGCAATCTACTTCCAAAAGGTCACAGCCTAGAAAACCCTAAGGAGCGCAGCTCTTCTCTGACATGCAAGGGGTTGCCATGAATTGGAATTTTCTCTAACAGCAACAGGTTTGGTTTGGGTTCCAACATTTCCTGGAGGATCGCTGTAAGTCAGGCATACTCTAAGAATGCGATAAGTACAATCGCATTTAGTCCTCTGTGACCTGGGTGTTATTATTATCATCCCCATTTTTACCAGGCTTAGATAGGTTAAATACCTTGCCCAAGGTCACACAACTACTAAGTAGCTGAAGTGGACTTTGAATCCAGAACAGGAGCGGGGTGGAGAGGGTAGAGAGCGAAATCTGGTAAGGAAAGCAGGAGATAACCAGCACAGAGCACATTGCCTATAGGAAGGGCAGGTTGTGTGTTGGGAAACTTTTGTTTCAGTTCTATATGTATACATTTACATGTATTGTGTTACCATGTAGAGTCTGTGTGTATGTCTCTCTGTGTGTATATGTCTGTGTGTGTATGTGTTTTAATGTCAACAGTAAACAAAAGTTTGAACATTTTAAAGGCAACAGGCACTTGTCGGGGGTAGAGTTCCTTAAGCCGGGAGGTGACCTGGTGATTAGCTCAAATATGCGATTTAGTGTGGTCAACTCCTGCTGCTGCGTACAAGTGGATTGGGGAGGAAGGTGGAGTGGGGCCAAGACCAGGCAGGTGTTAGGAGGTAGCTGCAATTGTCCAAGTGCTGCCTGAGTTATTACCAGGCATGGAAAGATTACTCATTGTTTATTTTTTTAATATGGCCTATTCCATGAAAATGTGGGTGGTGTTCTATTGAAAGGCAGAGCCACATGGAAAGAATAAGCATGAACTCTGTCTAGGCGACCTGTGCAAGGCCATTAATTTCTGTCTACCTCAGTTGCCTCATCTGTACATGGGGATAATAATAGTACTCACCCCTGTGGGTTTGTTGTGAAGGCTGTGCTTGAACATTTAAGCCCGTAGACCAGTGCTCATAAATATCGCCTGATATAATTTTGAGATTGCTAGAAATACGGCAATTTTCCAGTTTAGAATTTCTTTAGTCATCCTCCTTTTAAAAGCTGGTTACTGATTACTCAGTGTGTACCTAAAACTTTGCCAAGCCTGGAGATTTAGACCAGTAGGCGAGACAAAGGGAGAGGCTACAGAAATAATGAAAATAAAATAATTTTGAAGGCTGCTAATATTTGTTTATGGCAATGT
This sequence comes from Elephas maximus indicus, assembly GCF_024166365.1. Taxonomy (NCBI): domain Eukaryota; kingdom Metazoa; phylum Chordata; class Mammalia; order Proboscidea; family Elephantidae; genus Elephas; species Elephas maximus. The sequence goes on along the minus strand of NC_064821.1, from coordinate 106,119,789 downwards.
TCCCACTTACTAGACTATAAACTTCATGAAGGCATGGATTTTTTTTTTCTTTCCCTTTTGTATTTCTAGCAATTAGTACAATGCCTGGCGGCACATGGTAGGCATTCAATAAATATTTATTGTTAAACAAAATGCCAAGCACTCTTCTAAATAGATTTATACATAATAAATCACCTAATTTCAAAACGATCATAAGAGGTAGATATTATCCATCTCCCCATATTTGAAATGAGGTACATGAGCCCCTAAGTCACTCAACTATTAAGAAGCAAGCTTGGGATTTGAGCCACAGCAGCCTGATGCCATAGTCCCTGGTCTTAACCATTTTGCTACACAAAAGAAGTGGTGCATTAAAGACCTGCAGATGCTCCCATGGCATCCTGCTGCATAGGGCATCCTGGGTGCAGAGGAGGTCCACTATGTATCATCATGTTTAGATCTGAGCTACGTTGATGGGTGAGGATTCTGACATTACCCCACTGTGGACTGTCTATCTGTAGGAACCTTCGCAGACAGAGTAAACGGTCTAGGGCTGTCTTTTGCACACACCTCCTTTTCAAAGCAACCTGGTTACTCAGACAATTCATTAGGCATTTATCATGTTCCGGCACTGTGCTAGGACCTGTAGCGAAATTGGAAGAATGAAACTGATCTTGTCCTTTCAAGTCCTATAGATTCTAACTGAGGGGAGTGGACCCATGCACACGGGAAGGACACTAAAGACAGCAGATATTTGTGATGAGCTGTCAGAGCTCTGGGTGGGGACGTCATTGCCATATGGGTGGTTGGTGTAGGCACAGAATGGAGTTCAGAATCACAAAATCCAAAAATGGCCATGAGATGTGTGAAACCCCCTCTCTAGATCACCCACCCAGTGATTGCTTGGTCTTCTCTTTGGCCATAGATCTCTGCTATTCCAGGGGTCCCTTATCATTCCTGGACAACTTTGCCTTCTAGAAAGCTCTTCCTTCTCACCAGTTGAAATCTGACTTCTTTTGGAAGGTTTTGGCTATTGGGAAGACTAAGAATTGGAAGAGTGGATGGGAAGCCTCAGGGCTGGGGAGAATGGGGCAGCACGTGGTACATGGCAGTGAATAGGTGTGGACTGAGGGGTGGATTTGCCGGATGGCAGTAAATGTGAGCTAATGTCTTTGCTAAGCCTTGTGCCTTTGAAAAGGAACCATTATGGATGTTTTCCTTTTTTATTACACACACTAATTTCCCCACCAAAATAACAAGTCCTGAAGGCTGGCGTCTGCTGGGAAACTGGATCCTCTGGGACCATTTGCTGTGTGGACATTCATTTGGAGTTTGCCCTTTCCTGCTGAGTGGGCTGGGGAATCCTGCCTCTCCTTGATCCCTTGCATTTCCCTGAACAAAGGAGAGAAAAATGTTTGCTCCCTTATACATGTAAGAAGCCCCCCTTGGGCCCCTGGCCCAGGTCCACAGGACAGTGGATGAGGGGACTCACCCGAGATGTCTTCTCCTCTGATGAACCCAGGGAACCCCCGCCTGTGCTGAGAACAAGCTGCGAAGTGGCTTGTTTTGGTTCGTGGAGCTGACCCACCAGTCATTGGCCCCATGATTGATGCCGCTCTGTGCTCTGGAATATGTGAACTTGGGTGTTTTCAAGGGAAAATTTTGGTCATAAGGCAAAGCCTAGCCAGATTTGAGATAAGTGTGAAAAACACATTACAAAAGGAAACAGACCCAAAGTTTCCCGACAAGGGAAACAGTTAACCCTCTGTGTAAGGGGTGTGAGAAGCGCAACCTTGGAAATGTGTGTGTGTGTGTGTGCCCCCACTGGAGTGTGAAGGAGCATGTCTGACAGAAAGCATGTGAGTGAGGGTGTGAGTGTGTGGTGTGCATGGACATGTGCTAGAGAGGGAGAGAGGAGAGAGAGAAAGCGAACGAACGTGCCTCGGGGAAGGCAGGGATATTAATCATGCTAAAAGCAATCTGGCCCCACGGGAATTTATAAGGATCCAACTAAAATCAATGGGAAGTTTTATGAGACAATTTTCTTCTCGCTGGCTCTGGGGATTGTTTGAACTCTCATCGAGCTTAGGGCACAGAGCCCTGGCACGGAACTTCTCCAATTCTCACACCTGTGCATGAGACAATGTGCCTTTTCCACGTTAGCAGCTCTGAGCTGACTCATCTCAGAGTGCAGCCATTGAGGGGCTCTGCTCCTGACCACCTGGCTGTCTAGCTCAGAACTGCAGCATCTTGTCAGAGGTCAGGAGGTCTGGGAGGAGGCGGGAGGGAGGGGATGGGCAGTCAGTGCACTTTGTCTGTGGTATCCAGATAAACATGAGAGACCAGCAAGATGCACACAGGCCTACAGGGCTGGCTCTAGGTGAAGCGGCTTGTGCAGGGTGGAGGGCCCAAGAGGGAGGAAGGCCTTGTCATGAGACACGCTATAAGAGGGCTAGAATCTGGATGGTAAGTCTCCTTAGAACTTGACGTTTCTGTGATACCGTTATAGCAGCCTCCTACCATGTGTCTCTGCTTCTCACCTGCCACTTCTTCCTGGCCCCACTGACCTCCCTGGCCTCCCATTCTCACAATATCTGTGGTTTATTCTAGTGCTGCGTTGATTATCCTGGAGCAAACTTGACCGTGATATAGTGCCTACTCAAATAACCTTGGTGGTTCCCCCCTTTCCCCCCCCAAAAAATAAGAGCTCAGGTACCTTAGTGTGGCTGGTTCCCATTCTCTTTCCCTCCAGGCACCCCTCGCCCCAGTCAAACCAACACCACATGCCATTCATAGAGCAGCCACTAGACTTTCACGACTGTGCTCCTGTTGATGTTGTCACCCCAGTCTGGGATGCCTCTCCCACCCCATCTCTCAGTCTGATATGAGTCTTCTAATTTGAACAATGTTAGTTATGAACTAAGGAGTCCCTGGGCTACACAAACGGTTAAGCGCTCAACTTCTAACTGAAAGTTTGGTGGTTTGAACCTACCCAGAGGTGCATTGAAAGAAAGGCCTGGTGATCTGCTTCTGAAAGGTCACAGCCTTGGACACCCTATTGAGCATAGTTCTACTCTTTATGGATGGGGTGGCCATGAGTTGGAATTTACTTGACCACAACTTTTTTTTTTTATGGTTTTAATTGCGAACTATTTCTAACTTTCATTCAGAAAATAATTACCAGAAACTCATGTGCCCATCACCAGCTTTAAGAGATACTGACATTTTGCTGGGTTGCTAAGGCCCTCTTCTTTTTCCCTTCCCCAGAAGTAAAATGAAGTCAGCATATATCATTCCCAGTGCAATTTTGCTATATTTAAATGAATCCACAAATAATATGTGAGGCAGCAGTGGTTCAGTTGTAGAATTCTTGCCTTTCATGTGTGTTGGCCAAAGTGCCTCATGCACAGCTACTACCCATCTGTCAGTAGAGGCTTGCATGTTGCTATGATGCTAAACAGGTTTCAGCAGAACTTCCAGACTAAAATGGACTAGGAAGGAAGGCCTGGCAATCTACTTCTGAAAATTAGCCAATGAAAACCATATGGATTGTGATGGGCCAGTCCATAACTGATCATGTGGATGGTGCAGGGCCAGGCAGATTTTCATTCCATTTTGCATTGGGTCGCCGTGAGTTGGGGGCTGACTTGATGGCAGCTAACAACAACAACCAAGAATATCTAAAATTGTTGATGTACTCTTTTATTTTGCATAATAGTGTTAATCTGCACATATCATTTGGGAAGCCATGTGGCAATTCCCAGTAAGGCTAATGCGAGTCATTCCCCTTGTGGTTGTCTATGCTAGAGAAAGATCTCATACATGTCCAAAGCACACACAGGGATAGTCTATCTAATAGTGCAGAGGGAGAAACAACTTAATTGTCCTTAAGTAGGCAAATAAAAGTAAACTGTGGTTTGTTAATAAAATACTATATATTATTTAAAATGAATAAGATCTACATGTATTATGAACATAATGTTAGGTGAAAAAAAGCAAGTTGCAAAATTGCCTGCTCATTTTTCATAGTGAAGTTAAAAATGCAATCCTTTTCTCTAATGAAGCGTTCTGTGAACATCCCATCCAAATGAAATTAATTGCTCTTTCTTCGCTTCCCAAAGAACTTTATTTATAACTTTATTTATGGGTTTAAGGATTACTTCTCACCCTTTACTCTTCACCACACATACATTATGAGCTTCTTAAATTCAGAAACTGGGTCTTAGGCATCTTTGTAATCTAAAGTCCCAGCCTGAGACCTTGCTTATAGTTAAAAAACAAACCAACGAACAACAGAACAGTAGCTGTTGAGTCAATTCTGACTCATGGCGATGTCATTTGTGTCAAAGTGGAACTGTGCTCCGGAGAGTTTTCGATGGCTGTGACATTTTGAAAGTAGAAGGCCAAGACTTTCTTCTGAGGTGCCTCTGGTTGGACTTGAACCTCAGCTTTTGGTTAGCTGCCAACTGTGTTAACTGTTTGTACCACCGAGGGCTTATAGTTAGAACACAATGAACAGTTGTGCAGAGAAAAAATACACATGTATATATTTCTAAATACTTCCATCTATATCATCTCATGTACTCGTTATTATCTCTCTGCTTCAGATGAGGAAACTGTAGTTTATCACACCAAATGACAGCCCTTGGTCACTAGGGGCCGTGGAAGGGTGAGAATTCGGGTGTACTGTCCCTTGCAGTAGACTAGAAGAATAAGTGGAATAGCTTTAATACTTTGAAACTGACCTGATGTATCTGGAAGAGAAGGTAGAATGTATTCCGGGAATCAGAAGAGCAATATACCAAGAACCTTAGAGACTGACTGAGGAAACTGAGGCCCAAAGAGGAAGAGTGATTTCATTTCAGCTCATTAATTGAATAAATGTACTTGAATATTTGTTGTGTGCCGGGCAACTGCCCGAGATCACCCAGGTAGAGCAAATGGAGAAAGTACCAGGAACGTGCCTAACGAAGCACTGGCACATAAAAACCTGTTGCATCGAGTGGATTCCGACTCAGAGCGACCCTATCGGAGAGAGTAAAACTGCCTCATAGGGTTTCCAAGGAGCAGCTGGTGGATTTGAAGTGCCAACCTTTTGGTTAGCAGCCGTGGCTCTTAACCACTGCACCATGAGGGCTCCCCTTGGCACATAGTTGGTTTCAATAAACATCAATTCCCTTTCCTGTATGAAGGGCAGAGCTAGGACTAGAAAGCAGATCTCCAGATTCCAAGTCCAGCATCCTCTGAACCCTGTCGCGGTTATTCAGAGGCACACTCAAAAAAATGAATCTGTGGGTACATTATGTCTGTGATACTCTTGCCAGTAAAAAATGATACCAGGGATTTTCTGACAGCTCTTTTGCTCTGTCACTTCAGGCCATGTTTCATTTTCTGCTCACGTGGCCATTACTCTCTATTAGCATACTAATAAATGTTTATGAGATTATACTATATAAACTATAAACTTTTACATATTATTAATTAACCTCATACATTGGATTGGGAGCTCCTGAACATTTACTGACTTGTAAAACAGGATAGTGGTGTACACGGAGCCATCTGCAAAACCGGTCTTTTCTGCTCTATCCAGAGGAAGGAAGGCCTTTTTGTTTGTGTGTCTCTTAAGTGCAAATCACAGACAGCACTGTTTAAAATCAGCAGATCTAGTTCTGACTCTTCCAAGCCATGAGCTTGGGTAAGGCTTCTATCCTATCGCAGGGACAGTTTCTTTGTTTGAAGAATGGACATTATAAAAGTACCTACCTATGGGGTGCTTGAAGGAGCCCTGGTGGTGCAGAGGTTAAGTGCTTGACTGCTAACTGAAAGGTCAGTGGTTCTAACCCACCAGCTGCTCTGCAGGAGAAAGATATTGCAGCCTGTTTCTGTAAAGATTACAGCCTAGGAAACTCTATAGGGCAATTCTACTCTGTCCTATAGGGTTGCTATAATTTGGAATCTGCTCGATGGCAGCGGTTTATCAGGTGCTTGGCGTCCCTGGGTGATGAACATGGTTAATGTACTTGGCTGCTAACCAAAAGGTTGGAGGTTCAAGTCCACTTAGAGGTGTCTCAGAAGAAATGCCTGGTAATCTACTTCTGAAGACTTGGCCATTGCATGTCCTATGGAGCACAGTTCTACTCTGACACACACGGCATTGCCATGAGTTGGAATAAACTCGACAGCAACTGGTACCGGGCGAGGTGCTTCGAACATGGAAGATACCCGATATACGTAAACGGAATGAAATTGGACCAATACAGGATCAATAAGGGAAAATCACAGAGTCCGAGTTCTAGTTGCTAATGATGAAAGAGCCATTATAGTTAGGGATTTCCAACAGTGGATGTTCTAAATTAGAGGTCTGCAAGGAGAATGAACGAGGGGTGGGAGGGCATACACTACATGACCTCCATAAGGTTTTTTCTATTCCTCAGATCCAAGGATTCCATGATTGCATTTTTTCCGAGGTCAATGGGGGGCAAGAGGTGGACTGGTAATTAATCAGGAGCCTTAGATTCTTACTTTGATAGTTGTTGACTAACTTTACAACTTAGTCTAGACTCTAGACACTTAAATATTCTCTCTGTTCTTTTATGTATAAAACATCTTCACAAATTTGATGTGGTAGTCAGAAGAGAGAATGAATGTGAAAGCACTTTGAATAATATAAAGTTGATCTTTGGAAAAGCATTAAGTTGAGCAATTGAATCTGCTCACCCTCTTTAGTGTTCAGGATTGAACACCCCTGTAATCTTGGATTGAATACCCCTCGAATCTTCTGGAACACATCAATGACATTAGGGGAAGAACCTAGACACGGGAGTCAGGGAACTTGCTGTCTGGTCCAGGCTCTGCCACTAATAAGTTGTGTGACTTTCATCAAGTATTTCTGTTCTTTGCATCCCGGGTAACTGAGCTCATGTCTAATAGTATGGGGCTAATGTATCTGCTATGCCAGCATCGCTGGGGTGTCCTGAGAGTCAAATAAGATAAGGGATGTTATTCAGTGCTTCACAGACAGAAAAGGGCCACTCGTATGCAAGGTACACTTACAGCACCTTGCCTTATTTAAAATCATTTATGTTCTCATTTCATACCTCACCAGGCTGTGAGATCTCTAAGTAAAGAGCTGTCTTACAGATCTTTGTATATGCCAGTGTCTGGAAAAGTGAATTAATTGATTTAGCACATTTCTGTAATGGTTGCTTTGGACCAGGCATGGTGGTAGGTATTGGGGTTAGAAACGAAAAAGGCATGGCCTCTTCCCTCAAAGAGCTTGCTTTCTAATACCCCTGCCTATATAAAAAAAAAAAACAAACCCCAAACCTGTTACCTTAGAATTGATTCTGACTCGTAGCGACTGTACAGGACAGAGTAGAACCGCCTCATAGGGTTTCCAAGGAGCTCCTGATGGATTCTAACTGCTGACCCCTTGGTCAGCAGCTACAGCTCTTAACCACTATGCCACCAGAGTGTCTAATAAATGAAGGAAATATAGACGTTTCCAGGAATAAATTTAAAGAAATTTGAGAGTGAGATTTAGCCTTTAAGAGGGTATCCTGGTGACGAGTATTGCCAGCTCCAGGGTGTGACAAACTTCATCCCCTCTCTGCCTTCCTAGAAGGAAAGAAATGACAGGACTCAACTTCTGTGTTGCAGAAGTCCCAATCCATTATGCCCATGTAGTTGCTGGTTTTGTGTTTCCCTGCCCTTGGACACATTCTGATGGAGTGCACAATGGTAACTGACTCCTGGGCTTCACTCACAAGGTGGCTGCGTATACAAGATTGGTGAAATGATTTCAAGCTTATAGAGATGGGTAAGTCCCCAGGGGCTAGAAGGTACTTTCCAAGGAGGAAGAGGATGCTTCTTATAAATACCATTACTATTGATTACTGTCAGATTCCTTTATCTGATTTCTGCCCATTAGGCCCTCTCTCTGTTGCTAAGACTCTCTTGCCCTCTGCCTCACATTATCTCTAGAAAAAAAAGGGCCTCTTAAATGGGTCCTGTGGAATCCTGGTGATCCCTGAATAGCTCACAGGTGTTAGGAGAGCATTCAGAAGAATACTTCAAAGCCTGACAATAAATAACCATTTTACGATTATGACATAAGTGGAAAGCAGGGCTGCATCACTTTATGCTCCACCTCATAACAGTGGCAACAACAGCAAGGCCAGCTAATCTCTATACAGTCGCTTAGCAACTAGAGGCTTTGCATGTTGCCCCAACTGAGGGGTGTGTGTAAGGGACACCTGTAGTTTCTGCAACCAGCCCATCCTCCCCTTGCTTTTGGTAACAGCACCCTACTTTCGCTTTGGGAGAACTGCCCCTCCCTCATTCTCAGTATTGTATACTTTTTGGAAGTTCTCAGTCTTTCTCTTTTATCTCTAAAATAGCTTCACAACTTTGATGTGGTGATTAGAAGAGAAAATGAATGTGAAAGCATTTTGGATAACATAAAGTTGACCTTTGGAAATCTATGAAGTGTCCTGATAGTTAAGACACGTAGGAGGACATAATCTAGGCATTAATCAGTCTATGAATTCTACCTTCCTGTCACAGAGACGGGGCATGTGATTCAGTTCAGGCTTATGAGAGTGAGTCCCAGGCTTCTGGAGAACCTACTGGAAGAGACAGGGTTGGGTGGTGTGCTGTGTGCCTGAAGCTGCTGGTGGTGGGGAACAGTGGGGCGGGGCTGGGGGTTTACAGTGTGAGCCTGAGAATGGAGCCATGGCAGGAGAAACAGTGTCAAGATTTGGATCCTGGTGCCATCACATGAGCCTGAGTCAAGCTGTGTCAGAAGCCAAATCTGCTCTTAGACTTTTCAGGACATTCCTTTTTTCTAGCTTGAGAGTGCTTAGGTTGGATTTTCTGTCATTTGCATTCAAAATATTTCTAATGTGGTACTAAACTAAAAAACTAAACCTGTTGCCATTGAGTCAATTCCAACTCATAGCAACCGTATAGGACAGAGCAGGACTGCCTCATAGAGTTTCCAAGGAGCACCTGGTGGATTCATACTGCCGACCTTTTGGTTAGCAGCCTGAGCTCTTAACCACTGTGCCACCAGGGCTCCAATGCGGTACAGTATGTGATAATTAACCGAATTTTTGCAACTTGGCTAAGCAAATAATACATTACATTGTTTTATCTAATCATCACACAAGGCTAGGCAGTAAGCTTTATGATCTTATTTTATAAATAAGGATACTGAATCTCAGAGAGAACAAGTAACTTACATGAAGGAATTACAGCTAGTGAGGGAGTGGGATAGGACAAGAACATAGGGCTTCTGACGCAATGAATGCAAAAGACATATTTTCCCCAAACCAGATAATCACGGAAAGCCAACATAAAAGAAATGCGAAGGAAACCACAGGGGATGCTGGTTGCTACAATACATTATTTTCTGGGAAGTTTCATCCAAAAGTACATGGTTCCATCCAGTGTTAAAACATCCTTAGCTACCTTTCGTATGGGCATTGACTTTGTCCTTTCAAGACTTCATCATTTTGCCCCAAGCTTATTCCAGTATTCTTCAAAGCAATCTTTCTCTCTCTACACACGTTCTCCTATGATATCCCCTACTATCCATCCTCCATACCCAAACTGAGTCATTTTTCTAAATGCAAACTGATTATGTCATCCCTTCTGTACAACCCTTCAATAGCCCTCATAGCTTTTAGGATAAAGTACGAATATAAATAAACTACAAATAAAGTGCCCATGAGATATTTCTTGATTTGACCCTTGTGTATCACTTTAGCTTAATCTACTCTCATTCTTTTAGCCATAATGAAGTCCTATTGCTCCGTAAATGCTGATTCATTGCTCTGCCTTTGTGCATGCCATTCTAGCTGCATGCAACCTGTATCCTTTTCTGCCTGGCAAACTCTCCTTATCTTTAAAATCAACTTCAAGGAAGGTCTTTCATGCTTCGGGTGTGGTTTCCTTTTGTGACCCTTCAGGCTGGTTTAGATGTTTCTCCTCCATGTGCCCACTGCACCCTGGACACATCTCTTTCTTTTTTTATTTTTTATTGTACTTTAGATGAAGATTTACAGAGCAAATTAGTTCCCTATTAAACAATTAATACACGCATTGCTTTGAGATATTGGTTGCCAACCTCACGACATGTCGACACTTTCCCTTCTTGACCCTGGGTTCCCTGTTACCAGCTTTCCTGTCCTCTCCTGCCTTCCCGTCCTTGCCCCTTGCTAAGGGGGCTGATGTGCTCCTTTATTCTCATTTTGTTTTATGGGCCTGTCTAATCTTTGGCTGAAGGGTGAACATCAGGAGTGACTTCAGTACTGAGCTAAAAGGGAGTCTAGGGGCCATACTTTCGGAGTTTCTCCAGTCTCTGTCAGACCAGTAAGTCTGGTCTTTTTTTTTTTTTTTTTTGTGTGTGAGTTAGAATTTTGTTCTACTTTTTTCTCCAGCTCTGTCCGGACCCTGTATTGTGATCCTTGTCAGAGCAGTCTGTAGTGGTAGCCAGGCACCATCTAGTTGTGCTGGACTCAGTCTCGTGGAGGCTGTGGTAGTTGTGGTCCATTAGTCCTTTTGACTAATCTTTCCCTTGTGTCTTTAGTTTTCTTCATTCTCCCTTGCTCCAGACAGGGTGAAACCAGTGAAGTGTCTTAGATGGTTGCTCACAAGCTTTTAAGACGCCAGATGCTACTCACCAAAATAGGATGTAGAACATTTTCTTTATAAATTATTTTATGCCAGTTGAGCTAGATGGCCCCTGAGACCATGGTCCCCACAGCCCTCAGCTCAGTAATTGGGTCTCTCAGGGAGTTTGGATGTGGACTCACCTCTTTCATCACACTTCGCACAGTGTATAGTAACTGTGTGTTACGTGCCAGTCTCTCCTCTTGAGATTAGGTGCTATCAAGTCAATGTTGACTCATAGTGACCCCCTGTGACAGAGCAGAAACTGTCCCATTGGGGTTCTAGGTTGTAATCTTTATGGGAGCAAGTCTCTGGGTCTTTCTCATGCTGAGCTGCTGGGTGAGTTCGAACTGCCAATTTTTCAATCAACAGTAGAGCATTTAACTGTGCTCTATTCAAATTATATCAAAGGGCTTAGCAGACTGCCTAGCACATTAATAAAAATAGTCCATAAACATTTGTTGCATGGATAACGGAAGAAGGAAAAAGGAAAGAAATATGGAGGAAGAGAGATCAGCAATGTCTCTTTTGTTTGACACTTTTGTTCAAAATGTCATATGCTGATGGTATACATTTTCTTTTATTAAATTCAGATGTTATGTTCTTCATGGCTTTAATATCTGAATAAATTGCTTATTTTGTTTTCATTGTATGAGTTTTTTTTTTTTTTAAAGAAAAATTTCATGGTGTTCCAAGTTAAATAAACAATGTGTTTCTAGAATTTCAAAATACTTAGGAAATACTGCATGAGGAGGTGGGGGGAGGGGGAGGTGAGGGTTTGTGGATGGGGAGAGAGGAAGGGGACGTTAGGAAGCTGAGGCCTGGGGTCTCCTGGTCCCATTGGTAGCTGAAGCCTTTGGCGGGATGAAAATGATTTATGAGGAACATGGTTAGGGGTCTCAGAGCAACTAACTTCAGTCTCCACAGACAGAAACATCCCCTTCCTTGTCAAGTGTGGGGTCTTCTGCTTACTGTGCACACATTCCAAGTCTGACAGTTGATAAAGAATCTTGTCTCCAAGGAGTTTGCCTCAACTTTGCCCATGAAAACTTCCACGGGTAATGGCTTGTTTTCTTCAGGTTTATGCATTTCCTTCAAATGATGTTGCTTATCTGCTGTTTCCAGGGGGTATTAAGGGTGCGTGTGCTGAGCAGGAATTTTCCATGTTTGGACTATTATTGTGTGAGACTGAAACCTTAATCATCAGCTCCCATCTATTCACAGAGAGTTTAGGTTCCATCTTAAATTGAGAAATTTATGCCTCACACGAGGCCCTTTATATTTGAGCAAAAGTGTGAGATGAGTTTTTGGCAGACCGATGTCTGATTGGGATACCTCAGTGGACCATCCTTCTATCTATCTATCCCTCTTTTGATCCATCCATTCCCCAAAGATGTTCTGCTGTTTCATGTACTGTTGTAGGAGCAATGAGGAGGGAGAAGTAGGTGGGGGTGGATGGAAGGTAGAGGCAGGGAAATCTTCCTGGAGGAGCAGATGACTGATACAAATGTTAAGAAAGAGATTGGAGTTGGCTAGGTTGGTGCTCGAAAGAAGCAAGGAGGGATTATTCCTGATAGATGGGGCAGCATGAGCGGGGGCACAGAGGTCTGAGAGGGCATGGTGAGTTCCATGGTCTGAAATCAGTTAAAACAAATATTTACTGAGCACTTTCTCTGTGCCTGGCGCTGTTCTAGGACCTTCTGGAATGAGCTTTGTTGCACACCTACCACAGTAAAAGCCTATAGTGCTGTGGCAATTGCTAAGCATTACTCTAAACAGAACATTTAATAAATAGATTAGATACAGACGGCAGAGGTGATGGAGGGGCATGAGAGAGAGGAGACTAAATTTTATTTATCATTTACTATGTGCCAGAAGCATTATATTAAAATCCTCTGTGTGATGTTCCATGAACTGCTGTAGGAAAAACCCCACTTAACTGTGGATTAAAAAAAAAAAAAAAAGTTTTCCTTCTCAGGCTAACTAAAAGGACAAATTCAGCCTTTTGGACTCAAAAATTTATAATCTTTCTATTATACTATTCTGTTTATCATCAAGAAAGGTCTTAACTTTTCTTGGCTCCAGAGGGTAGTATCCCTCTCACCCCCTATTTCTCCTACAGTATTGGAAACAGAGCTTAATCATGTAAGGCATGGGTATATGGAGTCCTTTCTGAAAGAAGGGCCCTAGAAAGGGAGACTGAAGAGAAAGTGGGTGCCAGGGAATCATTTTGGTTTGGTACTTTGGGCCAACCATCTTTCATGACCCTTCTTAAATTCTTACTCTTTTGATAAGCCTTTCCTGATCACTCCACCTCTCTCTCTCTCTCTCGTTCACTTCTCTGACCGAATTTAACAGTTATTGTCTGCATAACATATTTAGCAATTAGTTGTATCTGGCCTCGTGACAGCTCTTCTACTAATGCCTGAAACTATATTTTATTCTTGCCTTGTAATTTGTCTTTGTGTATATGTGTTCCCCCCCCCCATTAGATTATAAGCACCTTGAAGGCAGAGATTTTGCCATAAGTACATTTTAAACCATTCCTTCTTCCCCAATATCTAGCACACTGTTGGGCTCATAGTAATAGCTCAACAATTGTTATCTAGTTTCCTACAGAAGATCACTGCAAGAATTTCTGAGCTAAAAATATGAAAGAAACTTATTCAATTAGTTTGAGAACCAAATGTTTTATATTACTATGTTTGGTAGAATGCAAAATGGCCAAAATGTTTTGGAGCAACTCCCATGAAGAGTCAGAGTTTCTTTTCCCACTCCTTGAATCTGAGATGGCCTTGCGATTTGTCCTGACTAGTTGAATGTGTTGGGAGCAATGGTGTGTGGGTTCTGAGCCCAGGCCTCAAGAGCCCAGCTGAGCCCAGTGGAAGAACTGCCTAACCAAGACCAGCCCAAATCACCAACCCCCAGAGTTGTGAGCTAAATAAATGGTTGTTAAAAATCACTACGTTTCGGGGTGATTTCTTAGTTGGCAAAAGCTAAGAGATACACTATCTCATTTAATCATTGTGGTAAGCCTATGAGGTACATGTTACCACTCTGTCTCCTATCTCTGACTTGGGAGGGTTTTGGTCTGTGGCTCTAACTGGCTGAGTGTTTCTAAGCAGATTTTTAGGATTTGGTAATAACCAGGGAACGTCTTCTGTTTAAGAGGAGTAGGAGCACTGTGATTGAGAATGATCACAGTTAGGGTCTTTAAAAGCCATCATGAGTTTAGCATTTTTTTTTTTTTTAGCAGATGTTACCTGGATGGCAAAACTTCTTAGGTGGTACACACGTCTCAGCAGGAATTGGCCTACCTGATGGGGAGGGGACAAAGGAGTGTTTATTGGCAGAGTTCAAAAAAGGTTCAGACCAAGGAGAGCTGCCTATGGATTGAAGGTACAGTCAAGGCAGAGCTTGAGGACTCTTAGGTTCCTGTCTTCAGGTTGAAATGATGCAGCTTGAGGGACTCTGAAGAGGGAAGTGATAAAAACGATGATGACTAGAGGCACTGAGCCCTTCTTATGTGCTAGGTCTCTAATCCGCATAAAATTCTTTGGATGTCTTGGAAGATAGCCATATACAACTCAAAATTCATGACTTGTCCCTTATTAGACACAGAGAACAGTGGTTCCTCCAGTTTGATAAGATCAGGAGGGGCCCCTCAGTAGCATGCTTTTATGATAACATTATCTAGCTTAGCAAGAGTTCTAGAAACAGGGCTACTTTGGAAGGAATTGCCCTCTCTGCTTTTGTAGTAGGGTGAGAATGACCCTCAAGCAGAAGCCTTCAGAGACCCTCAGGAGTGGGTTCACCAAGACTAGTGTAACTAAATAGTTTGTGAAATGTTGTTTATACATATCTTGTTGAGTAGCACAACAATTGTGAGATTCACAGGGCAGCATGTCTGATTCCCATTTTATAAATTGAGAAAAGAGAGACTCAAAAGAGGATAATCGATGTGCTCAAGGTCACAAAGTTAATTTATGGTCAAGCTAGGACTAGAACTGGTCTGTTTGACTTCTAGTCCCATTTCTTGAGCTAGTCCTTAAATCAGTAAGTCAACAGAAAAGCACCTACTAAGTGCCAGGCACCATAGGGAGTATAGAGATGCTTTAGATAGGGTTCCTGTACACAATAAGAGCAAACACCTATATAGCACTTACTTTGTGCCAGATTCTGCAATGTTTTACTTAGAGTAACTCATTTAATTCTTATAACAACCCTATAAGGTAAGTACACTTACTATCCCCATTTTATATATGGGAAAATGGGAAGCCCAAAACAGTTGCATAACTTGTCCAAGGTCATAGAGCTAATTCAATAATAGAGCTGGGACTCAAATCCAGGCAGTCTAGAACAGAGACCTTTCACTTAGCAACTGCAGCATACTGTTGTAAGCTCAGGGAGGCCACAGCCTCACTGGGGAGAGAAGTGAGATGTTAAATAACAAAGAAAGCTATTACTGACAATTGCTTGGGTTTAAATTCTTGCCCCAGCACTTGAAGCTGTTCAACTTTGGGCAAGCTACTTTATTTTTTGCATATTCTTTTTTTTAACCTGTAAAATGGGATTTTGATAGTACCTACCTCATAGTCATATGACCAAGTTAAGAAGAGGGGGATCAATTCCTGGAGAAGGATATCATGCTCGGTAAAGTAGAGGGTCAGTGAAAAAGAGGAAAACCCTCAACAAGATGGATTGACACAGTGGCTGCAACAATGGGCTCAAACATAGCAGCGATTGTGAGGATGGTGCAGGACCAGGCAGTGTTTCATTCTGTTGTACATGGGATCACTATGAGTCACAACAAACTTGAAGGCACCTAACACAACAACAACAACAACAATATAGTCATAAAATTGTAAATGGTTATATTTATACGTATGTGTGTTGCTTACATAGCTTAAAACAATGCCTGGCTTACAGTTAGTGTGGTACAGGTCTTTGTTATCATTATCATTACAAGGGGTCCATGATGTGGACTAATTTCCAGATGCATAGCACAGACAAACGTTAAAGATTCTCATAAGAAGGAAAATTTATTTCTAGTGGGAGTGGTCAGAGCAGGGTTCAACAAGGAGGTGAGAAGAAGTAAATTAGATTCTGAAGGATAGAATCACAGAACTGAGAGTTGATGGGGCTTCAGCATTCATGCAATTGATGCCTTTATCTCACAGAAGAAGATCAAGGGGCCTAGGGGAGAGGTAGCCTTTCAATGGTTATACAGCTAGCTGGGTGCGGGGTCTTGACTTCCAGATCTGTTTGCTTTATCATTCTGTCTCGAAGCAACTCCTGTCCAAGTCATTCTGGGGTAGCTAAAATTCGAGAGCTATGCCTCCTTAATCCATACCAACATTTCCTCTTGGGGCACTAATACAAGTCTGAGTTTCATATGTGGCTTTTTCTCTGCCATCTCATTGGGAAAGATTCAACTGGGCAATGACTTTGACAGTGATGGGAAAGACTTTCCATAGAAACAAGGGACACGTACAATCTATAAACAGTCTCTGTGTACTGACAACTAATATTTATTGAGTACCTTCTATGCCAGGTACTTATTAAATTTTCTAATTTTAATTCCCACAGGAATTCTGTCATCCTCTTGTATACAGAAAGAAGAAACTAAAGTCTTAGTCTCTCAGTTTCTTAGTTTCATAGCTTGCCAAAGATCTCACAATAACAAAATTATTGGACTAGAGTTTAAACAATGGCCTATCAGATTCCAAGGTCCACATTCTAACCCTGAGACAGAAAGCTGGTCGCATCATCTGTACCAGCACCAACTGATTAATAGTGCTTGCCTGGAGCACTAATGAGAAAAAATGTGAGGACAGGTATTGGACCTGTGTTAAGAATACTGTAGTCAGTTAGCAATGTTTACTATGGGTGCTAGAGCCAGAACTGGTAGCACTACAAGTGCATTTGCTGGCCTGGCTAACATCAGTCTGTACTACCTAGAGTCCAAACTGAGGCTATCAGTGAGAGAATTCACTCCTTTTAGAGAGAGAGGGGGTCGTTATGAACTGAAATCGACTTGATGGCACACAACGACAAGAACAAAAAAAAAATCTTGGTTTTATTCCTACTTTTGTCCACCCACTTATCCATCTACCTACCCATCTAGCATCCACTTATTCATCTGTCCATCCATCCATCATCTACTCACCCATCCGTCCATCTTCCTTTCCCCCGCTCCCTGCATCCAACAACCTTTATTGAGAGAGTGCTCTGTGTAAGATACCATGCTTGGTATTGTGGGGCTAAGGAGATGTGTTAGTTCCCTGGTCCTCTACATCTGAGTGGAATATCTTCCAACGATACTGGCAGGACAGTCTTACAAAGGAGAGTGACAAGGAGATGGTTCATGCAGAGACTGGGCCTTTGGGAAGAAGCAGGTGGGTTGCAATGAGAATCAGGCAGGTTGTTCCTCTCTCCTGCTTCCTATGGCTGCAGATGAATGCCCGGCTGGCCAGCTGGCCACTGGCACAGTCTGCCTCTTTGTGTGAAAACTGGCGGATTCACATATGTGCTACTCCCAGATGCGGTCTCTGTACCAGCACCTTCCAGGCAGGAGGTTCTGTCACTGTGTTGCTTGCCAAACCTTGTCCAGAGGACTGAGGCCACTTGGCCAGCTGAACTGGGCCCTGTGCCCATGCAGAGGACTGGCTCGCCGCAGAGAGGATCCAGGCTGGGGGTGGCAGGGAAGGGCAAAAGCTTATTGCTGTTGCATGTGTGTTTAAACACTCAACGCTGGAACGAAGCCCTTTCTCGCTACACTCTGTACTTGAGATATTTCACTGGGTGGGAGACAAAGAGGCTTTGTGTGCTCTTCAAAGAGCTCTCTGCTGACGGTGATTACACCTCTCAGAAAAAGCCAGCCCAACGTTATGAAGTTGCCCCAAGTTCAAACCCAAATGCAATTTGCAATGGTTGGAAACCACAAAAAATGGGTGACGGGACCCTGGGGAAAAACAGTGAAACCCAATGGGCCTTAAGTAGATCTGAGGGCAATGATTTGATTTTTCAGGGGAGCTGTTGGAGAAAACCTTGTCACATTCCTCACATCTACATATACCAAAAAATAAATAAATAAATAAATAAAAAATTGTAGAGCCTACATTTCATAACATGCCCAGCAAAGGTAAGACTCACTTGAAATCTTCTTTGAAGATCATTGTTATTTTAAGATTTTGGGTGTGTGCTTGGAGAGGGGCAGGGAAGCAGCTTGTTGGATGTTTTTCTTTCCTTTCTAAGCCTCACCTGCTCTTAAGAGCAACTCACACTAAGTAAGTCAGCCACAGAATAGTGCCTGACGTTCAGGCTAGTGTTTTAGATAGAATTGAGTTGCTGGGGTACGTTAAACATTGCAGGGTTTTAAGCTGAGAAATCATTTAATCATGTGGCCTTTAGGATTGTTAATTAGCAATGTCTGTATGAACGTGTAACAATAACACCACCTACCGTAAAGCGAATGTTCTACACTTCAGAACACTCATTTCCTTAGGCTTCCCATAGAGAAGCAGTCATTAACCCTTTTTCTGACAAATGCTTTTAGACACACTTTGTAGGGCCTTGATTTCACCTCCAATCCTGATTCCTTCTCTACATTTATCCATGAGGCAAGCTGGCAAATGGGGAAAGATCCAGAACTGTGAGCTCAGCCCTCTACAGTGACACCGAGGTATAAGGAGGTGATGACCCTTCTCTGCAAAGCTCCTGAGACTCTATCACTCCAGAGCCCAGAAAGAAACTCAAGGGCATCTGTTTCTCCCATCTTGGGAGAGAATTAGCAATAAACTTGCACCCTGCTCGCCCTGCTGGAGGAAATAGTGACTGGTTCTTCTACTGAGAGTTCAGGTGGGTCAGTCTGAGCCTGAATTTGGAGGAGACCTTGGTAAGCAGCACACCATTAGTTTCTTTGGCTTAAACAGAACATCGCTATTTCCTTGGAGGCTGCTAATGATGGAAGAACAAGGGTGTCTTAGTCATCCAGTGCTGCTTTAACAGAAATACCACAAGTGGATGGCTTTAACAAAAATTTAGAGTGTCAGCTCCAGGGGATGGCTTTTACTCTCTGTCGGCCCTGGAGGAAGACTGAAGATTCCTTGTCATCAATCTTCCCTTGGTCCGGGAGGATCTCAGCACAGGAACCTCAGGTCCAAAGGACTTGCTAAGCTCTCAGTGCTGCTTTCTTGATGGTATGAGGTCCCAACTCTCTGCTTACTTCTCTTTCCTTTTATCTCTTGAGAGAAAAGGTGGTACAGGCCACATCCCAGGGGAACTTCCTTTATGTCAGATCAGGGATGTGACCTGGAAAGGGTGTTACGGAAACCCTGGTGGCATAGTGGTTAAGTGCTACAGCTGCTAACCAAAGAGTTGGCAGTTTGAATCTGCCAGGAGCTCCTTGGAAACTCTATAGGGCAGTTCTACTCTGTCCTATAGGGTAGCTATGAGTTGGAATCGACTTGACGGTGCTGGGTTTGGTTTTGGGTTTTAAGGGTGTTACAATCCCACCCTAATCCTCTTTAACCTAAAATTACAATTACGAAATGGAGGACAATCACAGAATACTGGGAATCATGGCCTAGTCAAGTTAAAACACATCTTTTTGGGGGGACATAATGCAATCCATGACAGAGGGTTTCCCACTCTTTCTTCTATTTAAATTATGTTGGCCGAGTGTCTTTTAAAACGATCCGTCCTTCTCTTAAATCACAAACCTTTTTTTTCTTCTGAAGACATTCTTCCTCTTCACTGGTGTAAAAGGAGCAGCATGCAGGTATTTGAACACTAGATTGTGCCTTGTCCTCTGTTGAGTCAAACCTTCCCAAGGCCGTGTCTTCTTAGGTGACATTGAGTCATTTTCAACTCATGGTGCCTCCCCCAGGTGAGAGAGTAGAACTGCCCCATAGGGTTTTCTATGCTGTAATCTTTATTTTTGTAATCTTTATCTCTTTTTTTTTCAAAGGCTGATTTTTGAGAAGTAGATAACCAGGCCTGTTTTTTTTTTTTTGAGGTGCCTCTGGGTGGACTCAATCTCCAACGTTTCAGTTAGCAGCCGAGTATGTTAACCATTTGCACCAGCCAGGGACTCTGGCCTCTGGTCCAGTGATGACAAATACCTGGCACAGGTGTTGTCACTCTTCCCATGTTCATGAAGATCATTGCGAATTGATCATGTCTTGAGCCTAGATGTAACTTTGGGATCCTTCTCCACACAGTATTCTATTAATTGGAGTTGACATATGGGATGAAAACTATTTACCATTCCAGCTCCAACTCCTTGACCAATTTTGTTTTCAAGTCATCAGTCAAGACCCTGTGATCTGTCATCTGAACTATTGATAGCAGCCCCAGTTCCCCTGGACACTCACATGCTGTGTCTGTCCAGTGATCTGTTCTCCCCATCCTTATGCCAGGCTACTCAGTATTCAGTACTGTTTGAGAATTTTGCATCACAATGTGGATTTGTGCCACACAAACTTGTGGTTTCCTATTTCAGAACTGCCTTTTGCTTTTTCTTTGTTAGTATCCTCCTATATTTCTCAAAGTAGCCTTCCATAATGTAACCTGCCATTTCCGTTCCCCTAGACCATGCTGGTTAAGAGCTATCGCTGCTAACCAAAAGGCTGGCAGTCTGAATTCACCAGGTGCTCCTTGGAAATGATATGGGGCAGCTCTACTCTGTCCTATAGGATCGCTGTAGGGTTGCTGTATGAGTTGGAATTGACTAGACAGCAATGGGCTTGGTATTTTTTTTTTTTTTTTGGACCACTCTGGAGCCCTGGTAGTGCAGTGGTTAAGAGCTCGGCTGCTAACCAAAAGGTCAGCAGTTTGAATCCACCAGTTGGCAGTTTGAATCCACTAGTCACTCCTTGGAAACCCTATGGGGCAGTTCTACTCTGTGCTATAGGGTTGCTATGAGTCAGAATCAACTAGACATTGGGTTTGGTTTTAGAACACTCTACCTCCACCCTTTCGCTGTTATCTTCACCTCCCATTTCACGGAGAAAATTGAACCCATGAAGCAGAGGCTCCTTCTGCCTCTTCCCCTGTGTCCTCACTTTATTCTCACATGCACCCTGATCTCCCTCCGTGTCTATCAACTTGTAGGTCCCCAGTTTCTCCCTTCAAAACCTTTGTAATTATTCTGCCTACAGTGCTGCATTCTCCCTCATCTCTCTCTCTCCTCTACTTCTATACTCAGCTCACAAGTCATCTTCTTGGTAAAAACCTTTTTTTTTTTTTTTGCTAAGAACCCTTCATCACAAGCGGGCTTAGGAGCTTCCTCCTCTATTTCCTTTTCCCATCTTCTGTATACTTGGGTTAAAGTATTTATCACAGTGAATAGTCATGTGTTGGCATCTGTCTATTCTGATTTTCTGGGTTTTCATCCCAGACCTTAGAAATATCTGGTATATGTCAAAAATTCAAGTTATATTTATTGAGTGAATAAGTAAATGAATTGGGGATCTGAGGCAGAGAATACATTTTGCCCATCTCCCAGAGTTGGTCATCCCCTTTATCCTTCCTGTTCAAGTTCTTTATCTGCACTTCTCTTTTTTATAATATTTATCATTTTCTCTCTTTGGTTTTAGTTATCTATATACAAGTCTTATCATCACTACCACATTGAGGTTCCTAGTGATAGTTATCTAGATTCTAAGTCTACGTGTCCCCCCGAGCATCCAGTATAGTGTCACACATATTGTGTCATTGATATTTGTAGAATGAGTGATTTTATCCTCCTTATATTGCTTTGCTTAGAATAAAACTGAACAGAGGTTTATTGAATTAAACTGAATTTGATCCTTTGCCACATAAATGCCTAAATGTCTTAAAAAAAAAAATGCTTAAAAAGTGACTAAAGTCCATGAAGGCAGGGATGGTATGCCTATCCTGTTTAATATTTTTTCCTAGCAGAATGACGGATAAATGATAACCAGGTGCTGTAGAGTTGATCCTGACTCATGGCAATTCTACATGTGTTAGAGTAGCACTGTGCTCTGTAGGGTTTTCTTTTTTTCCCTAAAATTTATTTAGATTATTTTGTTTTTGTTGTTGAAAATATGTATAACAAAACATATGCCAATTCAACAGTTTCTACATGTACAATTTAGTGACATTGATTACATTCTTTGAATTGTGCAACCATTGTCACCCTCCTTTTCTGAGTTGTTCCTTCCTCATTAACATAAACTCACTGCCCCCTAAGCTTCCTATCTAATCTTTTGATTTGCTGTTGTCAATTTGATCCCACATAGGTAGTTCTTAAAAGCATAATGCTCAAGGCATACAATTTTTTACTAGTTAAGCTAAATTAATTGTTTGGTTTTAAGAAGACTTAAAGGGATATTTTTGGTTTAAGCTTTAAAGATAAACTTTAGGCAATAGTTTCAGGTTTCATCTACCCTCCATAACTCCAGATTCTGGAGTCCCTTAGAATTTGATATTCTGTTCTACATTTCCCCCTTTTGATCAAGATTCTTCTATTGAATCTTTGATCAAGATGTTCACTAACGGTAGCTGGACACCATCCTGTTCTTCTGGTCTCACGGCAAAGGAGGCAGCTGTTCACAAAGGCAATTAGCCACACGTTCCATATCCTTCTCCTATTCCTGACTCTCCTTTTTCCTCTTGTGGCTCTAGAGATCAATAATTGTAACTCGGAAGGGCACTTGCAATTATAAGATCCCTGGCCCTAGGAAACGAATTAGGAGGTAGAACAGGAGCACTAAACACATTATTAGTCCAATTAACTGGAATGTCCCATGAAATCATGACCCTAAACCTCCAAACCAAGGAACCAAATCCATGAGGAGTTTGGTTGTACATAAGCAGTCTCAGTAGCTACTCTTCTTTTTGTTGATGTTGTAAATGTATCTATCACACAACTTTTGCCAGTTCAGCTTTTTTACAGGTGTACAACATTGACAACAATTACAATAAAACAGCTATGGAACCCTACTCTTAACACAATTTTTCCATCACTGTTAACCCCTCTTTGCCTGCTTCTTCCCACCCCTGGTAACCACTAATAAATTTTGGTCTCTGTACATTTGCCTTTTAGAGTCTTTTTATACAAGTCATTGGCTTATTTTGCTCAGCATAATGTCTTCAGGTTCCAGTCATACTATGATGTGTATTAAAACTTCACTTATCTTACTGGTTGAGTAGTATCCCATTGTATGTATGTATGTACCACGTTTTGTTTATCCATTCATCTGTTGATGGGCATTTAGGTTGTTTCCTCATTCTGGCTATTGCAAATAGTGCTGCAATGAACATTGGTGTACAATTTTTTCAGTCTTTGTTTTCAAGTCTTTTGGGTATGTACCTAAGAGTAGAATTGCTGGGTTGTATGGCAGTTCTATTTTTAATTTTTTTTAGGAACTGCCACACTATTTTTCACAACAGCCGTACCATTTTGCATTCCCACTGGTAATGGATAAGGTTTCCAATTTCTCCATATCCTTGCCAGCATTTGATAGTTCCTGTTTTTTTTTTTTTTAATTTTTATTTCAATCTTAACCATTCTGGTGGGAGTGAAATGTTATCTCATTGTTGTTTTGATTTGGATTTCTCTGATGGCTAATGTTGCTGAGTATCTTTTCATGTGTCTGGTGGCCATTTAAATGCCCTCTTTGGTGAAATGTCTATCCAAGTCCTTTGCCCATTTGATGATTGGGTTATTTGTCTTTTTGTTAAGTTGTTGAAGTTTTATGCATATTTTGGCTATTGTGATCTTGTCAGATATATGGTTTCAAATATATTCTTCCAGTCAGTAGCTTGTTTTTTGGTAAAGTCTTTTGATGGATAAGATTTTAAATTTTTATGAGGTTCCATTTATTTATTTTGTCTTTTACTGTTCGTGCTTTTTTTTGTTATATTATATAATCCACTGTTAAAAGCTAGGCCTGTCAGTGTTGCCTTTTCTTCTAAGAATTTTATGGTTTTAGTTTGTACATTTAGGTCTTTAATTCATTTTGAATTTGTTTTTGTGTATACTGTGAGGCATGGATCCTGTCTCATTTTTCTCATGTGAAAATCCAATTTTTTTCAAAACCATTTAATGAAGAGATTCTTTATTCCTCATTGAATTAGCACCCTTGTACAAAGTCAGTTGACCACTGATGCATGAGTTAATGTCTAGAAGCTCAATTCTATTCCATTGGTCTATACGTCTATTATTATACCAGTACCAGTCTGTTTTGATTACTGTAGCTATATAGTATGTTTTAAAATCAGGGAGCGTGAGTCCTCCTTCTTTGTTCTTTTCTTTCAACATTGCTTTCACTATCCGGGGCCTCTTGCCATTCTATATAAAGATGAGGATTGATTTTTCTATTTCTGTAAAGAAGGCTGTTGTAATTTAGATCAGGATTGCACTGAATCTATAGATCCTTTTGGGTAGTATTGACATCTTAATAATACTAAATCTTCCAGTCCATGGACATGGAACATTTTTCCATTTATTTCAGTTTTCTTTAATCTCTTTCAGCAGTGTTATATAGTTTTCATTGTATAAGTCCTTCATGTCCCTGGTTAGGCTCCACAGGAAGTAAATTGCCAGGAGGTGCGTTTGAGTGGACTTGAATCTCTGACCTTTTGGTTAGCTGTCAAGCATTTTAACCATTTGCTGTACCAAAAGACTCTAGATAAATGATACCAAACCAAAAATACCAAACCGGTTGCCTTCGAGTCAATTCCAACTCATAGTGACCCTATAGGACAGAGTAGAACTGCCCCATAGAATTTCCAAGGAGCGCCTGGTGGATTTGAACTGTCAACCTTTTGGTTAGCAAGTGTAGCACTTAACCACTACACCACTAGGGTTTCCAGATAAATGATAGGTACTAAGTAAATATTTGTTGATGAAACAATGAAATCCTTTATTCTGTCCTTAGAAAGAAAGCAAACTCAAGCAACTGAGAGTAATTCTAGCACCACTATTTATAAAGATCCCTAGGAAGGACAGTTATAACCAACCAAAAATCTGGAGGGAGAGGTAACATAAGCCACTTATTCTCTTTCCTAGTTCAGTGAATAAAATACCTATAGATTTAGGCTAGAGTTAGATTTCTTTTTCAGATTTCTAATTGACATGATATTTGGGTTTCCAGAATCACTAGCTCAGACTGACAGACGTGTTATCATTCCTGCTTAAACACTTTCCTTAATAGATGAAGCCTGGTGCCCTTAAACACAAATGCATTCCCACATGGGAGAGGGGCCATACTTCAGCTGCAGTGATGGAGTGGGCCGTGCTCTGTCAGATCAATTATGTACAAGGCCCATCTTCTTAGGGTTCTCTTGTTTTTTTTTTTTCTCTTGACAGTTCACCTTGTGCCCAACCTTCTGTCTCTTGGAGTCAGACCTGGAGACAATTGCATACCACCGGCTGTCTTCCCTCCTGAGAACAAGACACAAAGGAACCTTTCCCTGTCACATTCTTCATTATCCTTCAGATGAATTTCCCCTGATTTGTAGAATGGGCCTCTAAACATGTTGGTGATAGACCTTCCTCTTGTTTTCACTGATATGCCATGAGAGGAATTGGCATTCCTTAATTGCTTTTAAAAATAGGAGGTGGTACCTCACCATGACCCAGACTTTCATCTATTTCACCTCATTTTCTATTTCTCCTGAAGTAGCTTGCTCTTTTAAAGCAACTGTTACTTTGACCACAGGAAATAGGACAAACCATCGCTTGGTCTGTTATAGAAAACATAGAGTTCTTTGCTAGCGGCTTTTTCCTTCCTTCTGGGCCACAGTAAGCAGTGGTCAGAGGGGCTCTTTGGCTTCCTAGTAGGCATTGTTTTTGTGAAACTTCATAAAACCCTCCCCTGGGGTGAGCAGAGGAGATGACGGCATCGGATTCTGTTATTTCAGTCAAGTTTTCATAGTTTAACTTGGTAGAAGCCAGTCAAAACATGAATGTGGCTGGCAGGGGGCACTCCCTGGGGGCATCAAAAAAGCAGTAGCTCTTGTCCATTTATTAAAGTGGCCATGCCAGGTGGCAAATGAGGTCAACTCTTCCCTCAAAATATATTCAGGACTTGTCCACTTCTCTTCATCTCCTGCTTCCACCTAACCTGAACCAACACTATTGCTCTAGCTGGACAGCTACAGTTGCCTTCCAACTTGTCTTTATGCATCTTCTCTTGGCCCCTCCTAACAACAGCCAATATCATGTTTTTAAAATGAAAATCAGGTCATAACTCTTCTCGTCTTAAAACTCTTCCATGGCTTCTTTCTGTTACTTAGACTAAAATCCAAATTCCTTATGACCTGGCTACCCCTCCTTTCAGATCACATCTTATTCCTCCTCCTCTCCCCCTCACTATATTCTAGTCACAGTAGCCTTCTCCTTGGATACACCAAGTTTGTCTCTGCCTTCTGGTTTATGCACTCACTATTTTTCCTATATAGAATCCTTTTCCAACAGACCTTTTTATGGTTAGAACCTCCTAGTCATTGAAGCCTCAGCTTACATGCAACTTTCTCAGGTGAAACCACTTGACCACCCAATATAAAACACACCCACCCACTTTGCCCTGTTGTATTTTCCTTATTGTACTCTGGTTGCTTAGTGGTTAAAACCTATGGCAGCTAACCAAAAGGTCAGCAGTTCGAATCCACTGGCTGCTCCTTGGGAACCCCATGAGACAGTTCTATTTTATCCTATAGGGTTGCTATGAGATCAACTCGACAGCACTGGACTTTGGTTTATTGTACTTGTATCTACCAGGACTTATCTCATTTTTCTTATTTGTTTACTGTTTATTGCGTGCTGCTCCTCAAGAGAATACCATTTCCAAGAGAGCTTTCCTCTTCATCGCTGTATCACTAGAGGTTAGAAAAATGCTTGAGATAAAGTAGGATCTCAACAAATATTTGTTGAATCATTAAATGAACGGATGCATTTCCTTGTGCCCTTTCACGTCTACTTGTTGTTAGGTGCTGTTGAGTTGTTGTTAGGTTCTGACTCATAGCAGTCTCATGTACAATGGAATGAAACACTGCCTGGTCCTGTGCCATTCTCACAATCATTGTTATACTTGAGCCCATCGTTGCAGTCACTGTGTCAGTCCATCTTGTGGAGAGTCTTCCTCTTTTTCACTGGCCCTCTACTCTACCAAGCATGATGTCCTTTTCCAGGGTCTGATCCCTCCTGATAACATGTCCAAAGTATGAGAGACAAAGTCTCACCATCCTCGCTTCTAATGAGCATTCTGGCTGTACTTCTTCCAAGACAGATTTGTTTGCTCTTCTGTCAGTCCGTGGTATAGTCAATATTCTTCGCCAACACCATAATTCAAAGGCAATTAAATCAGCTTTACCTTTTATTCCTCCTCTCTTTAAGAGGCAGCTAAGATGTAGTTGATAAGAGCTTAGGTTCTGGAATAGATAATAAGGGGTTCAAGGCTCCACTTTGCTGCAAACCTAAGCCTCAATTAACTCATCTCTACAATGGGGATAATAATAGTAGGTCAACCTCTGAAACTGGTTGCGAAGATCAACTGGCATAATATTTGCTTAGCACCTGACACATAGTAACTGCTCAATAAAAATTATAATTTGGCAAGCTTATACAGTTGTAGAGTGGATCCAACTCAAAGCCTTGAGAGAAAAATCAATGCCCACAAGCCTTATTTCCATGAGAATATTTTCAAGCATAGGTCTTAATGCTGGAGACCTGAGTTCTATTCCCAGCCCCACCATTTAAGAGTCAGTTCATTTGTTTCAGTTTCTTCCCTTGTAATGTGGAGAAAATTATATACTCTTTGTAGGGTTGAGGTGAAAATTAGAGATAATGCCTAAAAAATGCCATACTGGTGCCTGGCTCTGGGCTCAATAAGCAGCAGCTACTTTGTCGACATTCCAGCTTCCTGGGTGGCAGAGTGTGCAGTGCAGAGAGGAAGAAGAGAAGCAAAGCAGACAATCTGGCAATCTGTAAAAATAATTTTCTAACACTTTTGATAAGCGCTGCTCCAGGGGCTCTCTCCTTTGACTTCCTCTTACTCACTTTCCTGTGTGGTTGGCAGTCATTGGGCTGGAGGCCATGCAGTGGCCCCTGACAGGAGGGTCAGCATGTTTTATTTCCTCTCAGTTCTCCCTAATGAAAAGGACTCATATCCAGTAAATCTTTCTTTTCCTCTTATTAAAGCACTTGATGTTGGTTATTGAAGTCTGTTCCAGGCTAGGTGAGAATCAATAAGGCGATCCACTTAATCACTTCAGCAATCAACAAGCTATTTTCTTAGTTTGCACTCTAGCCAGCACCCACAGAAATCCAAGGCTTATTAGGCCCTTGGAACACACAGAGCAGCATGGCGACTTCCCCCTTAATTTCCTTTCTCCCCATCGACCACAGGGAGTCCCAAGTCCTCTGAGCCAGCCCTGCTCTCAGCTTGGACTCAGGCATGTGACCAACCCTGTGCTTCAGAAAAGTACCCCTTGACACTAAAGGCTCTGACTGACTCTGTCAGGGCTTTGGACAGTCAATACTTGATTACAGATGTCTCTTTTAGGACATTGTATCTTTGTACACTCTAGGCACCTGCTTAGAATAAGAGTTATCCTTTCCCTATAGAACAAAGTGCTTCTCCTACCGCAAAATTCAAATTCCACTTTTGTTGGGAGGCCTTTGTCAACTCACTGAGGCAAGGTCATTCATTTGCACCTGGTATTTCTTTGAACATAGGTCTACTCTAAGGCAGGTTGCACTGAATTTGGGTTCATCGCTGTTTTTCAGTCATTCTCTGATCTCCTTGAAGGCAAGGACAGTGTCTTAGTCATCTCTGTATCATCAGGACTCACCCCAGTGCTTGGCATAGAGTGAGAGCTCAGTTGTTTTTGTTGGAAGGAAAGAAGGAATAAAGAAAGAAATGAAAATGAGCGGGAAGAGAGGAAGGTAGGGAGGGTGGCAGGGAAGAAAGAAAAGAAGGAAGGAGAGAAGGAAAGAAAGGAAGAAAGAAATACTCTATCCAGTCCTGGAAATCAGCCATGGGTTCAAGTCCTGGGCTTGCCAGTAATTGCTGGGTGACCCTTGGCAAGACATGTAATCTGTTTCAGCCTTAATTTTCTTATCTGTCAATGAAGTAGAAAATCCTCCAAATTCCTTCCAGCTCAAACATTTTGTAATTTTATGCCTATAAACCTGTGGTTCTCAACTTTTTCATACCCAAAGCCACTTGATGTAACAAATATTTTGAAGTTCTCATTTGCCAGCATGAAATGAAATGCTTCAATATTA
The DNA here is from genome assembly GCF_024166365.1 of Elephas maximus indicus. Taxonomy (NCBI): domain Eukaryota; kingdom Metazoa; phylum Chordata; class Mammalia; order Proboscidea; family Elephantidae; genus Elephas; species Elephas maximus. Next base: position 106,090,874 of record NC_064821.1, on the reverse strand, counting down.
TAACCTATTTCCATTCAATTAGAAAAAATAAAAGAATGCTCTAACTGTAAGCAACATGCAGTCTTTCCAGGGCTGACATAGTAGTCACATTCCTGGAAAATTCAGGATATGTAAAACAAAGGTGGGTTTTAAGCTCAGATAATTATAAACAGGCTATTCACTTAAGTGAATATCTGGTGGGACATTTAAAATTCTCTGGGAAGCAAGAAGATTCTTTATAGTGCAGGGCTGTCCCGGCATTGAGTATCTCTGGAATCCTTGGTCCTTGCCCACTGCCTCCAATCACTGTACCAGCCTAGAAACCCTCCATCCACCATCCAAAAGGCCGTCTAGAGGATAGTACCATTTCTGCCCAAAACCAGTGCTCTAAGCTTTAAAGAGTTATGTGTAGGACTGGCTTCATGTGTAGGACTGGCTTCGTGTGTATGAGATCTACAGAGTCAAACAGATCCTTGATGTTAGAAGGGCCTTGTGCATGGTTTAATGCTCTGTTATCACTCTCTTGAAATTGTGAAAGAGTTTTGAACAAGGGATCCTGCATTTTTATTTTGCACTAGGTCCTCCAAATTATATAGCTGGTCCTGGCTAGGTACCATGATAGAATTCCTGAATTCCTAAACAACTGGGAGATGTTTAGTGTCTGAATGATTGTCTTGTTTTGCCTACCTGTGTTTTCTTCTAATCAGATAGGTTGTCCTAATGATTTTTATATATTGACTTATTAATTTGTTCATTCTTTCAACCAAAACATATTGAGCTTCTATTATGTACCCAGTATACTTTGTAATTGGAGGGTTGGAATGCTAATCCTGAAAGAGCTCGCAGATTCTCAGTTTTTCTTTCTTTAACGTGGCGTTATTAATAGTAATGATCCTTGCTTATCGCACAGAATAACTATAAATTAAAAAAGACAGAGTATATTTGGAAGTAAATAGTACACTATGACACACATGTTAATTGCTAATTTTATTATTGTGCTGTTCTCTGTCTCTGGAATGAAGTATTCTTTTGCCAATTTCATGTCATGGAACACGACATTCTTGAGAAGGCACCAAATATTAACTTTCTGGTGAAAATCAGGAAATATGTGAAGTAACTAGACTCAGCAAAGTCTATCAATTTGGGTTTCACTAGTTTAGAATTTATGATAACTCATAAAAGAGTTTTACCAGGTTGAAAAATGAAAGAGGTATGTTAAAAGCTGTTAGTCACAGAATCATGGAAATTTGGGGCCGAAATGGATATCAAAAAATTATTCAGTGTTTTAGTCTTCTATAACATCCTTAGTGAGTGTCTTCCTAGAATCAGATTTAGATAACTTTTTGCGATGACTACTATAGGAAGCATGTGTGGCTTATGCTAGGAAACATTACAGAAAAAAAGCAACCGAGCAACCTTCATATGCTAATTATAAATTATTCTTATCCACCCATTAAAGCAGGGCAGGGCAGTTACATAGTAATACTTATCTAAGCTAGTTACATTTTATAGTAACAAAACTGTTTTGAAAGTACATAATTTCTATGTTACCATTTTTACCAATTCAGTTCCACCTTAAGCAATTGATTTTTTATTAGTAGGCTTTTATCATATTAAGAAGAAATAAAAAATAGGGACAAACTTTTAAAAGTTAAATATATACTTAGAATCCACTGGGATCTCTCCATCTACCTAGCTACCCACCTATCTATCTAGGGAATTGTTTTAGAAATTATTGTGCAGCAATAATTTGTCCTTGGGAGGATGATATGAACTGGTTTTAATTGTTGGAGTTCTGTGGTGAATCACAGTAAGATCCAGGTATGGTCTTTTTGTTGACACTGTATGATCATGACACTGTTATCTACGGGAAAGAAAGGACCACTGCATTTTGAGACTGGGGTTTTTCACTTTGGGGAGGCTTTATGAAAACAGCATTGACAAGACAAAATCCTTGACTGGACTACTAGCTGTAAACAGTTTATACCTAAAAATTTGAAAATTAATACTTTTTGGTAACGTGAAGGAAATAGAAGATTTTATTTAGATAGATTTTCTATCCAAACATATTTATATGTATGTGTGTGCGTATTTGTGATATAAGGCACGAAAAATTTAAAGAGTCATGCCCTTCGATACCATAAGGTGAATGCGGTGGGGTGATAGTTAATGGTGTTGTGTAGAAAAGATTCAAGCATCCTGCGAGCAGAATGTGACTTTTTTTCTGCCCAAAGGGTTACAAAACCCTCCTCCTGCAGCTGAAGCTCACAGAATGTGGAAAAAACTCAGCTGCCTATGAAAGTGGAGGGGCGGACCCTTCAGAGAGACGGGGAGCTGCAGCAAAATACACAAGGCATTTTCAGAGTACGCTGGAAGTAGTCGGAGTGTTCCTTAGAAATACTTTATTTAGCACTGAGAATGTAGTATTTAAAGACGGAGCTTTAAGAAAGTATGTGGGTAAAGGCTAAGAGTTACTGATAAGGGCTCTGAAGAAATAAATGGGCATTCCTGTTTGGAGAGTCAGGGGCACAGGAAAGACGACTCACGGTTCCAAAGCCCCAGTGTTCTTCAAAGCACGGCCTGCCAACCCCCTGCATCGGGCTTGCTGTGGATGGAGCTTGCTAAAAATGCTAATTCCTCAGCCCCACTTCAGGTTTGCTGAATCAGGAATATATATTTTTTAACAAGCTTCTTGGGTGATTCTTAGTCACACTGAAGACAGAATCTGTCCTTTTGGGAAGAATTGTATAATTATTGGTGGAATGTCTGTCTCTTCAAGAATGTTTGTCCCACAAATACAAGGACCATGTTTTTTCCACAGATGTATCTCTGGCACCTGCCTTGGTATATGAATTACAAAAGCCATTCAACAAATGTTTGTGGAATAAATAAATGAATGAACTATAAATTAATATCATAGCCTACTACGTATCTTTTGTAGTTCTACGTATTTTGACAGTAGAGGCAACTGTCTAGTTCTTATTTCAGAGTGGAGTTAGGCATTTTCAGTAAAATCCATTTAATGTTTTTGAAAAACTCCTTAAAAAAACAAAATGAAACAACACACAACAACAACAAAAAACCTTGAGGTATTATTAGATATAGGTATCCAGAGTGAGTGCCTTCTTCCTGATTATTCTGGTACAGATTCTGGTAATGAGCTCAAGCATAACAACAGTTGTAAAGGATGGCGCAGGACTGGGCAGTGTTTCCTTCTGTTGTGCATAGGGTCGCTGTGAGTCGGAACGGACTCGACGGCACCTAGCAACAACAACAGATTCTGGTACTCAGGGTGGGGAACACCAGGTGTGCGTAGCATCCTTTATAGAATTCTTTCTTAATTAAGTTTGCTTCTGTCTCTGCTGAATATCACACATTCAATGAGAGGTATTTCAGGGGGAAAAAAGTGTATGAACTTACAGTTAAAACCTGGAGGAAAGAGTTCAAAGACAGAACACATCATATTGTGGTTTCTTGAACATCTTTCAACTCTATCCCTGTTACGTAACCTAAGGATACAGTTGAGCTGCAACCTAACCCCAAGCCCTTCTTCCTGAGACAGAAGTTTATTTCATAAAATCCACTCAGGCCCTTCTTCTCAAGTTCTTCATACACTTTTCACCAGGAAAAAGAAATCATTCATATCTAACAAAGGGTCTTGGATTCTTTAGATAGTTTCCATTATAAGTTTTTGGCGCTGTTATTACCCACAGCTCAAGTTACCTTTCTGATCCCTCTTCTTTCATCTGCTGAAAATGGATTATTTCCTTATTAGCTTGAAACCGTTACCGTTCGCTGGGATCAGGCCTATGTATGAACAATGCTACCTCTGGAATATTCCTGAAGATCCTGTGATTTCTCAGAAATTTTCCCTTAAAACAAGCTCCCCTGAGAGCAGGATGGTAGTGTATTTTCTAGAAAGGGCTGTAGCTACCAGAAAAAATTTCCAGATTTCAGTTTTGAGGAAGTTGAGCACTGCCTACAATTGTTAGGAAAACCGTGCGAAGTATTTTCTGGGGAGCTCTGAGGTTCTGTGGAGATACTTCATGGGCCAGCTCCATTGGGGGTGCTTGGGCAGAGGGTCATGGCCTGGAGAGCCAGGGAACGGGTCAGGTGGGTCTCCAATTCTTTTATGATCTGCTTCAATCGGAGTCTCTCTGCTTTTAACTTTTTCATCATACATAGTAATTCTATTTCTCATTTCATTTGGGAAAAAGGACCCCATTCCAAAAAAGTTTAGAAATTCATTGTTGTATATGATCTAAAATTTGAAATATTTCCCAGGTTCTTAACCAGGATCCGTGGATATGATTCAGGTATCTACATGTTTGGGTGGCACAATGGTTAAATGCTCGGCTGTTAACCCAAAGGTCAGTAGCTTGAGCCCACCAGCTGCCCCTTAGGAAAAGATGTGGCTGTCTGCTTCTGTAAAGGTTACAGCCTTGGAAACCCTACAGGGCAGTTGTACTCTGTCCTATAGAGTAGCTATGAGTTGGAATTGACTCCATAGTAGCGGGTATATATTTGAGGGGGGAGAAAAAACCCCTTAATTTTCATAATCCTAATTGAAATTAAGCATTTTTAAAATTGTGATTATGGACAAATTATAGTAGTATTAGCAAAACCCATGAGTTTGTCATCAATAGAAATCATAAAGTTTTATATCCCATTGCAGTTGTTGCAGATATCTTGAAACATTATTTGGATTTACCACTATTTTGAAATTCTGGTAGTTATTAGCTCCTGTGATAGAACCTGCTCTTCGATGCATTACTAAAGAAGTATATATATTACTATAGTACAATGTTCTAAATATTTTGATAACTGTATTTCAATACAAGGAGCCCTGGTGAGATAATTAAGTGGTTGGCTGCTAAACAAATGGTTGGCAATTTGAACCCACCCAACAGTTCCGTGGTAGAAAGACCTGGCGATCTGCTCCTGTAAAGATTAAACAAAACAAAACCCAAACCTGTTGCCATCGAGTTGACTCCAACTCATAGCGATCCTATAGGACAGAGTAGAAATACCCCAAAGGGTTTCCAAAGACGGGCTGGTAGATTAAAAAACTCTGTGAGGCAGCTCTATTCTGTAACACATGGGGTCACCAGGAGTTGACAATCAACTTGACGGCACACACCACCACCCCAAAAAAGACACCACCACCGCCACCAACATATTTCAATATAACTGGCATCTTTGGTAGTTCCATGCATTTTCTTTTCTGTATTTGAAAACATTCTGAGAAAAGGCTGATAGACTTCACCAGACAACTAAATGGGTCCATAGCAAAAAATATTAAGAACTCCCGAAGGCGACTAATTGTCTGCATTTTGTTGTAGTAGCCAATGAGGTCGAGAGTAAAAAATCTCTACTTCTGAAGTCAGAAGGCCTGGGCTTGAGTCCCAGCTCTGCCACTTATCACTTAAACAATTTCCACTCATTAGTTAAAGAGCTTGGGCAAGCCATGAGCTTATCCAAGCCTTACTTTTCTCACTGTTACAGAGAAATATATAGAAATAATACCCTAAGGGGTTATTGTGAGGGTTAAGTAGGTAGTCTATCATCCACGTATCAGTTTGTCATACTGTGTGGCTTGCATGTTGCCGTGACATTGGAAGCTCTGGCACTAGCATTTCAAATTTCAGCAGGGTCGCCCACGGTGGACAGATTTCAGTGGACCTTCCAGACCAGGACAGACTAGGAAGAAAGGCCTGGTGACCTACTTCTGAAAATTAGCCAGTGAACTACAATAGAATATTGTCTCAAAAGCCTGTGAGTGGCCATCTAGGTTACTCGCCTGGTCTCACCCCTTCAGGAGCAAGAAAGAATGATGAAAACTAAAGATACAAGGGAAAGATTAGTCCAAAGGACTAATGGACCACATCTACCATGGCCTCCACCAGAACGAGTCCAGTACAACTAGATGGTGCCTGGCTACCACCATTGACTTCTCTGAGAAGGATCACAATAGAGGCTCCTGGACAGAGCTAGAGAAAAGTGTAGAACATATTCTAACTCAAAAAGAAAGACCAGACTTGCTGGCCTGACAGAGACTGGACAAACTCTGAGAGTATGCCCCCCAAAAGCCCTTTCAGCTCAGTAATGAAGTCACTCCTGAGGTTCACCTTTCAGCCAAAGATTGGACAGGCGCATAAAACAAAACAAGACTAAAGGGGCACACCATCCCAGGGGCAGGGACTAGAAGACAGGAGGGAACAGGAAAGCTGGTAATGGGGAACCCAAGGTTGAAAGGAGAGAGTGTTGACATGTTGTGGAGTTGTTAACCAATGTCATAAAACAGTATGTGTACTGTTTAATGAGAAACTAGTTTGTTCTGTAAGCCTTCATCTATAGTAGAATAAAACAAAGAAAACGTAAATAAAAAAAAAAAAAAGAGTATTGTTTCATGTAGTGCTTGAAGATGAGCCCCCTAGGTTGGAAGGACTCAAAATACACAGCGGCTGTAACAGTGAACTTGAGCATACCAATGATTGTGACAATGGCACAGGACAAGACAACGTTTCATTCTGTTGCACATGGAGTTGCCATGAGTTGGAGCTGATTTGATGGCAACTAACAAGTAGGTAGTATACCATCTCCCTATCTCACTTCTTACGTATTTTTCTTTCTAAAATAAAATCCTGATGTTATCTATCAGTCTAACCCTGCCTGTAGAATTTAGTCCAGCTCCTTAGCATGGCATCACGAGCCTCACCTACCTCACCACTGCTCCCACTCAACCACATGAGCAACAAGGAACTTTCTGCCATTTCCTTGCCACATCATCTTTTTCCTTTCTTCAAGTTTTGGTCCATGTAGTTGCTTGTGGTTGAAATGTCTGTTCCATCTTTTCCATCCAGAAAATGCCTACCCAAATCGTCACCTTCTCTGTGCAGCCTTCCCTGGTTCCCCCAGCAGAACGGTTCCTCCTGAGGGCTCCCACAGGACTTGCCTTGTTCCTCTGGTATGACATTTGGCACATGACATTTATTTAACTTTTCCGTGTTTGGCTCTCTCATTCCCGATTATGTTATGACTGGGATAGGAAGTTGTATTAGGAAGGAAGCTTGTGTAGCTTGAAAACACATGTTAATATTATAATGGCATTTGATTTGATTTTAATCGTGATATTTCTTTTATTTTGAAATTTCAGATACACTTAAAGGAGTGCTTAAGATTTTCCTGTGAGCCCAAAGGTAGCATTTACAAAAGGTTGAGATGCATTAGTCTAATGAGGAAAATGGATTAAAAAAGAATCAAGGATGGTAATACAATGGGGTAAGCTCTGGGGAAGCATGGGGGTGGTGTGGGGGAAGGGCTTGGCCAGGGATGGGCCTCTTCCTTGAGAAGTTTTAGTTATTTCCTTCTCCTGGGATAAACTTGTAATAAAGGCTTCACCTTTCTCCTTCTCTTTTAGGGCTCCTAAGTCAGGACTGAGCATAGCAGGGTAGTGGAGGAACCAAGAGGTGGACAGAGTCATCTCTTCAACCCTGCTCTTGGTTTCAGATTCTTGACTTTTACGGGTCGTATCCTGGCTCCAGAAGACACATACAGCTGCTGGCTCTGAGACTCCACAGCTGTGGGGACCTGCAGGGGGGTGAGAGGCAAGCTGAGCTCCTAGGTAGTGTAGATGGGAGTAGGAAACTGCACCTGTTGAGCAGCTATGTTGTTCCAGGAATGTGCTGTGCTATCTTACAGCTTCTTAGACCTTGCGACAAAAATGTAAATTAGATATTCTTGTTTACCTTTTACAGATGGAGGCATTGAGGCTTGGAAAAGGTATAGGATTTGCTCTAATTTCAGCAGCAGTACTGGGATTTGAACCCAGGTCAATCTGACTCTGCAACCCATGTCCTTTCGACTACACTAAACTGTATTATGTCGTTAGTTGCTGTTGAGACAATTCCGACTCATGATGACCTCCTGTGTGTCAGAATAGACCTGTGCTCCATGAGGCTTTCAAGGCTGTGGCCTTTTGGAAGCAGATCTCTATTCCTATCTTCCAAGGTGCCTCTGGGTGGGTTTAAACCACAACCTTTCAGCTAGTAGTCGAGTGCTTAATCCCAGGAGTAACATCTCTACCCACCACCCAGCTGTCAGTTTGTTACATTGTGATGGCCTCTGTGTTCTATGATGGTGGAAGCCATGCGACTATTATTTTAAATACCAGCCGGGTAACCCATGGTGGAGGTTTCTGTGGAGCTTTTAGACTAAAACAAACTGGAAAGAAAGGCCTGGTGATCTACTTCTGAAAATTCGCCATTGAAAATCTTATGGGTCACAACATACCACAGTCCAACTTACTTGCTTTGGACGTGTCATCAAAAAGGATCAGTTGCTAGAGGAGGGCATCATGTTTGGTAAAGTAGAGGGTCAATAAGGGTGAGAAAGACCCTCAGTGAGATGGATTGGCACAATAGCCACAATGATGGACTAGAACATGTCGGCGATCATGAGTGTAACACAGGACCTGGCAATGTTTCATTCTATTGTACATCAGGTTGCTTGAGTTGGAGTCTACTTGATGCCATCTATCTATCTACAGTGGGTTTTTGGGTATCTAACTATCTGTCTGTCTGTCTGTCTATCCGTCTATCTGTCTGTCTATCTATCCGTCTGGCCGTCTGTCTGTCTGTCTGTCTACCTACCTACCTACCTACCGACCTACCTATCATCTATCTGTCTATCTGCCTGTCTACTTACTGCCTACGTATTTAGTAATACCTTCACATCCTGTTTACCTTATAACTATTACTGGTCTAGGTGAACTTGGTTTCCCACAAGAAGGCTAAAAAAAAGTACATTAATTTATCTCTAGCTTTATGTTTTTAAACTAATTCTTAAAACTCTTTTGGATAAAGTAAGGATTATAGGAATGCACTTATAATACATTAACACCATACTGGTTTACAAAATGTTTTCACACAATCGTCTTATTTGACACAACACCTAACCCCCACCTCACACGCTTTACAAATGAGGAAGTTGAGGGACAAAATGGTTAAGTGACTTGCCCAAGGGGGGATTTGTTTAATCATCAAGATGGGCCTGAACTTTTTCTACTTTGCATTCTGACTTGAAAGGCAGAAAACATATGCTCAAGAGGGAGATCTCACTAAATTTCATGTCAGGCCTTCCTCTTGCTAATTTAATCCTGTCATTTCTAGTTATATCCCTTTGGAAAACCACCACCGATCCTTTGTCTTTTGATATTTTTATGCTTACAATATTCCCTGTACAAACTATCTCACTCTTTTATAAGCAACCAACTCAGCATTATCCCCCAGAAGTGGATATTGCACTCCCCTGACCCCCCAGTCCCCAGATTGTTCTAGCTTTCCTTGAAGTTGGAATTTATTCAGAACCTTCCATTACAGGAGAGAGCAAGGTGGGAGGCAGGTAGCTTTGGGAAAGCAGGCTCTCCGAACCCTTTGTCTGCCTGGTAATGTCCCAATCAGAGTGAAGTGCTCCCCAAAGGGAGAGGATTATTTAAGTTTTGTAAATGCTGTCCTCTAAAAACCACTTGACATAAATGTTTCATGGCTAGCCTCTGTGAGGCCAGGGCTGGAACATTCAGCTGTGAGGGTGTTTATATTTGTGGAACTCTCTTGAACATTTGCTGCAGGTTTTCAACAGCTGCTATGCTGACGCTCTGGGGATAGGAAGATCATGAATATTCAGGTAAAGCCACCAGAATGAACAGCCGTTAATAGAATAAATGCCTAAACAGTTGTGTAAGGCTTATTAAGACCTATTGGGGCTAAGATAATAAATTCCCACTCTGGCATGTTGCAACTACCGTCGCTTAAACACTTTGGACCACCTCTTCTGAACTGAAGGAAAAAATGATGTTAGTTCTCTGTGCGAACACAAAGAAACACCTGGAAGCCTTGGCAAGAGGATGAGATTTGGCAGAGATCTCCCCGTGTACCAGCGGATCCTCAGGAAAAGGATGTGCTGTTCATTGTTCGTGTTGTCAAGGTGATCTCAGTCAACTACAGGCTGGAATGGGTATGGCTCTTTCACTGGAGAAAATCTGTCCTGACTCCCTCAGACCGCCTCAGCATCAGCTGAGAGCCAACATGAAGCTCTCGGGCCCCTGTGCCCGGCCACCAGCACCCTTGCCCCTGTTCGCCATGCCCGGGACCTCTCCCTCTGCAAGTCCCTTCATGCAGGGTATTGGAGGGCCCAAATACACACCAACTGGACTCTTTCCCTCTGCTCCGTAAATCCATTGTGGGGAATACGATGAAAAGACTGCAAATTTAAAAAGACCTTTCCAAGTGGCAGCACCTGGTGTGTTAGAAAGTCCATTGAGGACTGAATTTGAAATCCACACACTGTAAACACGGGGAGTGTAGGAGAGGGAGAGGAGCTGCCACACTGTTTTAGGCTGAGCCAAATGGCACGGTCTGGCACCCAGAGTCACAAAGCATTAAGCAAGGGGACATGGAGGAACTCACCCAGGTTCGCACCTGGAGGCAGACTCAGTAATATTTGACCGGAAACCTGCTGTCAATTCAGATAAAGGGCATTTGACTTCAAATAAATGTGACTAGACTAACTCAATGAAGAAACCTGTGCATGTAGGACGACATTTGCTTCTCCCAAACTGTCAGGGAGAGCTCACCACACTAGTCATGTTCACTTTTCTTACCCACCTCTGAAGATACTGTGGGGTTCTGCTAAGAGACTTCAAGTCATAAGAATTTGTGAAAAACACACACGCAACAAAGAGATACACATTTTCCAGTGTGGCTTGGTAGGTGTAGATTTTAGGGTGATGGAGACCTGAGTTTGAATCATGCTCTGCACTCAAGGTGTGGTGACCTAAGGCAAGTTACTTGACTTATTTTTGATACAAATACCTTTTGATAAGGTTACTGGGGGCATTGGTGGTTCAGTGGTAGAATTCTCACCTTCCATGTGGGAGCCTCAGGTTCGAGTCTGGCTATTTCACCTCATGTGCAGTCATGACCAGTTTGTTAGTGGAGGCTTGCGTGTTGCTGTGATACTGAGCATGCTTCAGCAAAGTTCTCAAACTAGGAAAGGCTAGGAAGAAAGGCCTGGCTATCTACGTCTGAAAAATCAGCCTATGATTTTTCCATAGGGTTTCCGTAGATCACAACATTCTGATCTCATGATGTTTTACATGGGGTTATCATGAGCTGGGGCCAACTGGACAGCAACAAACAACAACATAAAGTTATTGGGTTAAAAAGAAGGGCTTTAATAATAAATAATAATAAATTAAAAATTTAATAAAGATTAAAAACATGTAGAACATCTCGTAAAGGAATTGGCTCATGGTAGGTACTCAATTAGTATTATTTATTTATTCATTCAACCATAACTCATTGGAGTGTTTGCTTCTCTTCTTCTCCATTCCTTCTACCAGTGATTTGGACAGGGTTAGGCTTTTAAAATTCCCACGCAAAGCAGAGATTGGCTTCTTTCTTGTGCAGTTTCAGATGTCTCCATGCCTTGAACATACTGTATAAATCAGCAATTTGCATAAAAGTCAAGCAAATCTTGTGTGCCCCTTTACTTCAGCTTTCCACACTCTACCCCCCATCACTTATGAGTGACCCGGTTATTAATATAAGAACCAAATCTGTTTCGGAACCTTGGTTAGAGTTTTGGAGGAAGGAACAGATGGAATAAATTAATTAGTCAAAGCATGCTTAACTGAAGGGACATTTCTTTCCAGGAGTGGCCAAAGGTCAGGGAGAACATGCAAGGGGCAAGGTAGCAGAAGTGCCTTGGAAGGCCTCGGGCCAGGCCTGCGCAGGGTTCTGTATTTTGAATAAAGATGTATGGTTTCACCTCCCATTAAAGAATAAATCAGGAGGGGTCTGACAATCGTTGTTTTCCCAGAGATGGGTCAGAAAGTGACCCTGAAAATCTGTCCAAATAGTGAAACTGTTTCAGAAGAGAGGGTGGGAGAGCCTTTCCTTTTATGTGTTCTCAATAGAGAGGAGGCTGACACTTGTCTGTAAGGACGCCTCCTGGCAGGGGTGTGCATTGGGTTGGCTGGACAGGCTGCCTGAGGAAGCTGCTGTGAAGCCTGCTTGCTTTCGGCCAACAGCAGGGGACTGGCTGATGTGGCACTGGATTATTATACAATGTCTCTTTCTCCCTCTTTTTTTCCCTCTGCCGTATCATGGGATAATAGTCATTTTTATCACTTCTCTGCTTGCCCTACTTGGCACCCCTCAATACTGACTGTCACTCCTGGAGTTCTAATTTGGAGAGACACCCTCCAAGATGGAGGTTTCTGGGAATACTATCTTGTCATCTGCATCACACAACAGGTGTACACTCCAGGCAAACCCCTACAGAGAAGAAGACCCTCCAAAGTGCAGGTTGTGGGTGTGTCGTGTTAAATGTGTTTGCCCTCACACCCCAACCATCAAGATCATTTTGGCAGAAGTCTAAATGATCTCCTTGTCACATGAAATCACCATTTCTCTTTTCCCTGAACTTGAACAAACAGCAAGTAACACATGATTTTTATTCTAACTCTGGAAAATAGGAGTTGTTTCCAACAAGAGTTCATGCCAGACGGAGTCCCTCTTTTTCCAAGAGGTTTTGGGTATGCATTATTTTAGTTTCATTGAGCAAGAAGGAAAATAAACGAAGAATGGAGGTTGCTTCATAGGTAATTAATGCAAGAATGCACCTGAGTGGTGACTGCATTCAATCTGCCAACGCAGGTGAGGAGACTGGGGCCCAGAGATTAAATGACTGCCCTAATGTTAGGGAGCTTGGGGGAAGCTGAGGCTGGCATCTGAAACAATAATAAGGATCAGTTCCATTTCCTGCGGACTTGCTTTGTGTCAGGCCCATGTGTTATCTCATTTACTTCTTAACAGCTCTCTGTTACTGAGGCGTGGAAACTAAGACATTAGGCAGATAGGTAACTCGCTCAATGTCACACAGCTAGCAAATGGCAGCGTTAGGACTCACGCTTTTGACAGTTTGACTCCTAAACTGAGTGCTTTACCACTACTCATTCTAGACCACCTCCCACTGCTCCCCACTTGCAAGGAAAGTGTGTGCCTAGAGGAGAACCCAGGGCTCTATGCTCTTAAGCCTCAACAACTAGATCAAACTTCCCATGCTAACTTGCCCAGTTTTCCTGGGCAGAGCCCATGGGAGTAAACAAAGTGGGGGCATAGATCTCCTGTGCTGAACTTTTACACATGAGCCTACGCCACTGGCTTAATCTCCTGCAATCTTTGACTCAAAAAACTTATTTTGCAGTTGTGGTTAGAGGTAATGCTAAATATGTTCCAGATGTGACTCGAGGTTGGCGAGCAGGTCTCGGGGCATGAGGAAGCTGCACCATGTGTGCACTAGCACCCAAAGCTGACTCAGGAAATGGGTCTATCAGCTGAAAAGGTAACAAGCTTCCTTTTGCCTCTGGCCAGAGGAAACACAGGGGTCTGGTGGGGGTAGGCTGCTGCAGCCGGCTTGAGCTGAGGAGGAGAGGGCAGCTCCCCCACAAAAAGCTGTTTGCTGTTTCGGTGCAGTGTGGAAGGATTCAGAAAGACTTGGAGCTGCCACTTTACCAGCTGTAGCTTCATCTCTCTTAGCCTCAGTATACTCATCTGTAAAATGGGAACCATTACCTGTGTTACAGGGCTGTTATAAGAATTAGAGAGGAAGTATGCAAAGAATCTGGGACAAAAAGTGTTGGTTGTTGTTTTATCATTTTTGGGCAGGAACAATAGTTAAATCAGCAGTTTTTAAAATTCCCCAACTTCCTTTCTTCCTGTCCAAAGGTTTATGAGTTTATCAAGTGAGTGGATCCCAAGGAACATTTTTAGGTTTCTTGAGTGGGGTTAAAGAACGGAGATGCTAATTGCTTTACACAAAGAAGAGATGTAGGACCTGGTAGGAGTGGCTTACGGGAAGGGAAGGAGTCTAAAGAAGTTGCAGAGAGGAAGAGAGAGGAAGTAGTAGCCAAAGGGAGATGAACTTTGGGGAACAAGAGACATTTCCAAGCATAAGCTAGAGGAGGTTTTGCTTTGTGATGTAAACCTCCACTTCCTTTCCATTAAGAAACCTTTGGTAAAATCCTTCAGTGCTTTTGGAGTATGGTTTGGGGCACCCCATTGATAAAGCCCCAAAATAAGAATCATACAACGTGGCTCAGTTATATTCATGTTACTTTCCAGAATCTGTGTGTTGGAACAGGGTTACTCTGATTCTCTGGGTATTACCCCATGAGGCCAGCTGAGTGGGAATATGGGTGTGGCTAGTATGCATACTGCCTTGTTTTGAAGTTCAAAGACCGTTTTTCTTCACTAACCTCTGTGAAAGGGATGAAAGTGGTGGTGGAATAGGTGAAGGCTGACACCTGTCAATTTTTCACACTGTGGTGGCTTGTATGTTCTTATGATGCTGAGAGCTATGCAACCACTATTTCAAATGCCAGCAGGGTCACCTATGGTGGACAGGTTTCGGAGCTTTCATACAAAGGCAGACTAGGAAGAAAGGCCTGGCAATCTATGTTAGAAAATTAGCAAATGAAAACCCTATTGTCTGATATAATGCTGGAAGATGAGCCCCCTATGTTGGAAGACAGTACCCAGTGGCTACAACAGTGGCATCAAACATACCAATAAGGCATGCAGACAGTGCAGGACCAGGCAACATTTCATTCTGTTATACTTAACAGTGCCAGGAGTTGGAGCTGACTTGATGGCAACTAACAACAGCAAGGAAACCCTGGTGGCGTAGTGGTTAAGAGCTACAGCTGCTAACCCAAAAGGTCAGCAGTTCGAATCCACCAGGCGCTCCTTGGAAACCATATGGGGGCAGTTCTACTCTGTCCTATAGGGTCGCTGTGAGTCGGAATTGACTTGATGGCAACAGGTTTGTTTTTTGGTTTTGGAACAACAGCAACAAATGAGTGAAGGCAATGAAGTTCAATTTGGGGCACTGAAATGTGAAAACTTTCAAGGAAAGAGCTGCATTTTTTTAGGTATCTTTCTTAGTGGTACACATAGGGTTAGGGTGCGTAAAGGAGGAAGAACCACGGGGGCTTATTTAGCCCTGTAGTATGTAACAGATGAAAGTACTGTTGTCCTACGGTAATGACAATCAACTGGCCCTGCCCTCTGGGTGTCTTGGAAGGAGCCCCGCACGATGGGGAGTGGATAGTGAACAGGGAGGACAGGCCTGGGGTATCAGCTCTGCCACTTTCCTATGACTGTGACCAAGTCACTCAGCCTTTTGGGTCCTTCTTCCTTAAACAGGGTCAACAAGGGTCACCCAACAAGGCCCTTGGGAAGATACAATAAGTTATCATGAGAGTGCATTGTCAACTATAAAATGTTAACACAGATATACAGTTCACAGTGATGGAGATCTGCACTCAGGCCTTGGCTCTGATGCTTTCTAGCTAGGTGCCCTTGGACACTTCCTGTGACCTCCCTGAGCCTCAGTTTCTCTGAAGGAAAGAAGGGGCAGCAAAACTGACTCCAGTGGGTTGTTTTGGGGATCAGAAGAAATAATATTGGCAAAAGTGTTTCATAACGATACAGTACTATAAATGTAAAAGTTTACCGCAATTACTTTTATTACTTATGAATTTTAGCATGGATCTCACGTAGATTAGAGGAAAAATGGAGCCCTTATATTAAACACCACATAGGACACAGAGCCTTTTAATGCCCTGTAGCATTCATTTCCAGTAAGGGGAAGAATGTAAGCCTTTCTGAAATGAAACACTCTTCAAAACCATTTTATTTGAACTTATTTTTTACTATGTGTCTAGAATGGACAGAGTTCTGTGGGTAATACATGACTCACTTCTCAAGCTTTTTCAACAACAGTGAAAAGTTACAGCTATTTGATTTTGCCAATAAAGAGTTATTAGCAGTAATAATCCTAGGGAATATTAGGTTAGGTGCTGAGATCCCTATTCTCAGGGGAAGATGAGGCTTGAGTACACTAAATGCTTCATAATAACTCATTGGCTGAACAAAACAGATGCAGAGACCTGGGCCCCAAGCCTTGATTGTGGTGGCTTCACTTAATCTGCTGAGGCTCTGGCTTTGTTGTCCCAGCTCGGGCACTCTAGATCTGAACTGTTGATGGCCTGCTGGACAGAGAGCGCTGTAGGCCCCCAAACTCAACATGTCCCAAACGAAGCCTCTTTATTCAGAACCTGCTCCTCCTGTCTAGTTAGTGACACCACCACCTCCCTAGAGCCTGAGAGTGAAGATTTCCGCATCACCACTGACAACATCCTCTGACTTCCCAAGGTGAATCAGGACTGGACTGTGTCCAGCCAGTCAAATCATCTCATCATTTTCCATTTCTGTCATGTCTTTCTGGTATTTGCACCCATTGCCCCATCTCTAGCCCTCACTGTCCTTATGGGGACCACGCCAGTTTTGCCTGCCTTTGTTAATCTCATCTGGATCTGGTTGTTCTGTCCACCTTCGGTGTGTCCATCTACATGAGCCACTCTCCACTCATCTGCCCCGCTGATTTTCTTAAAGCATAGCTCTGAGCATCCTACAACGCCACTCATGAGCCTTCCATGGCTCCCTACTGCCTAGAGAATGGTCCTTGAAGTCCTTGGCCTGGCATTCTAGGTCTTCCATAATCTGGCTCCCTCTGTCTTGTTCTCTAACCACACACTACTATTTGCTGTTGCCTGGAAACACTGTTTTCCTTTCTTCCTTCCTTTTTAATGTGGTTTTCTCCACCTACCAAATATCTATCCATCCTTCTATTGGATGAATCTTGGAGAAAATTGATTTGTCTTCATGACAAGTTTTTCAGCTTGAGATAAATGTTATTTCTCACTGTATGCCCACAGTACTTGGCTGTACTGTGTGCTCACCTTATCATATATGCTATGTGCAATGGGTTAAATGGGTATGCCATGAAACATAGGCATCAAGGGTAGAGGGCAGTGCATATGATACTTTCTTAGAGGGGTCACCTCTGAAGCCACCCTTTAAAGTACGTTATCCTTTCTTATTCTCTTTCATAGAATCTTGTTCTTTTCCTATGAAATACTAAACATTTATAATTTTATATTCGTTTGTGTGTTTGTTGCTTAATCTTTGCTTTACCTACCACCTTGCAAATCCTCTTTGGGTATGAACCATGCCTGTTTTGTTTATGTCTATCACCAGGGCTGAGCAAAGTACCTGGAATATGTTGTTGTTGTGTGCTGTTGAGTCAATTCTGACTAATAGTGACCCTATAGGACAGAGTAGAATGGCCCCATAGGGTTTCCTAGGCTATAATCTCTACCGGAGCAAATCGCCAGGTTCTTTCTCCCACAGAGCAGCTGGTGAGTTCAAACTGCTGACCTTTCGGCTAGCAGGTGAGTGCTTAATCACTGTGCCACCGGGGCTCCTTCTGGAACATAGTATATGCTAAATAAATAAAACAGAAACAAGACCCATTGTCATCAAGTCGATTCTGACTCGTAGCAACCCTATAGGACAGAGTAGAACTGCCCCATAGGGTTTCCAAGGAGGGCCAAGGAGCACCTGGTGGATTCAAGTTGCCGACCTTTTGTTTAGCAGCTGTAGCTCTTAACCACTAAGCCACCAGGGTTTCCTGCCCCACAAATAAGAGTTGAGTAAATAAAACAAGCTAATGAAAGACTTGCCACTCCACCTAGCTTGTTGACTTCTTGTGTTTATCTTTGTACCCCACTAATCCACTTATCGGTGCCCTGGTGATGCAGTGGTTAAGAGTTTGGCTGATAAGTAAAAGTTTGGCAGTTTGAATCTACCAGCCATTCCTTGAAAACCCTATAGGGCAATTCTCTGTCCTACAGGGTTGCTACGAGTTGGAATTGACCTGAGGCAACGGGTTTGGTTTTTGGTTTTGGACACTGTCTCTGACAGTCCTTCCGCTAGGTGCCCACACAATAATAGCGGAATAGTATTTTAAGTCTTTGTTTCTTTCTCTATTGAGTGACAGAGCTATTATGGCAGACTTGTTGGCTTTTGGGTTTGTTTGTAGAAGAAAAGTGATGGAAAAGTACTCAGATAGTCTTTGCTTGTGTTCTAGCACATTTCCACACAAGAGGTTCCTAACATGCTTCCTGATTAAAAAAAAAAAGTTTTCCTGGAAAAGCAGATCAACAAAGTAATGTTAGCAGCAGAAAGATAATGAACAAATTTTTGACATTCATCTGTTTATACTGCAACTGTCAAGGGTGATCACGTTCATTTAAGAAAGACCTTTTGCCTTGATTCTTAAGTGTTCACACATGAAAATATTGTGGGCATGGTAGATTCTGGTTGTAAGATTAACATGTGCAGGCATTTATGTATATGTTCATTTTGTGGATGACCCGAACTTCAAGGAGGGCAGAACATTGTGAATTGTTTAGTCAAATTGTCTATCCATTCATCTATATGTGTATTACTTTGTTCATTTACATTTCATTCATTCGTTGGCTGGCTTGATGAGTAAGGGAGTGGTAATTGTTTGCTTTGTAGAGTCAGGGCTCTAAGCAAAAATACAACAGGGGCACTAGCCCTCAGGGAAAGCTTCATATGCCTAAAATGATCCCAAAAGACTTCATGGGGACGTTAATATGAAACCAAATGATTCTTCTCTTTGACAAATAAAGGGTTCCTCATTCAGTGATTTGATATTGTTCTTTTTTGGGGTCAGTTAGGCCATAAGCGATATTATATATCTCTGTGTGTATGTGTGTGTGTGTCTCTGTGGGTGTAAACTAAACAAAAAATTAAAAATCAAAGAAACCAGTTGCAGTCATTTCTGACTCATGCTGACCCCATGTGTGTCACAGTAGAACTGTGTTCCACAGGGTTTTCAATGCCTGATTTTTCGGAAGTAGAAGCTAGGTCTTTCTTTCAAGGTACCTCTAGGGGGTTCGAATCGCCAACCTTTTTGTTAACAAGTAGTCAAGCATGTAACATTTGTGCCATCCAGGGACCCTGTGTGTAAACCATCCATGCCTAAATTCTTCTTGTGAAAGATAAATGGATGAAACTTAAACGTCTAGTTTTTAATAATTCATTATTTACTAAATTTAATTTTTTTCTAAACTGTAGAACTTCTTACTTAAATGTCCTACTGCGTAGAAGCCCAGTATGTCATCAGGTGTAAGCACTGATGGGAAGCTGGAGTGGGAGGCCTAGCCTGGGCTGCTCAACCTTCTCCTGAGAGAAGTCCAAGAGTTTCTAGGGCTTGGAGTTACATAATATGGAAACCACAAGCTTAAATCATTTTCTCTGTCATCTTTCTTTCTTGCCTTTAGTTTTCAAAGTTTTGTTACTAGGTACATATGTTTAATACGTGAAGAAGCAAACAAAATACAACCAGCTGTGGGCATTACCCTTCATGCACGAAAGCCCCTCGGATACACAAGGATCTACCAATACCCATGTAAAGAAAGAACTGGCACAAAATTCCCCAAATTTGCAAGCAGGGTATCCAAAGCATCTCTTGGCATACTTGCCCTAAATCACAGAGCTAGTGAGCAGAGCCCTAATGTGATTCCAGGTATGTCTGAAGTATTTCAGGCCCTATAAAAGGAAGACATAAATACCCATGTGGCTGCCGTCAACATAAGACTAAAACAGTACAACTATAATGGAAGGCCCCTGTTTACACCTTCTTTAATTGTGTGCCACCTGCTCTCAGCATACCCCCTCTCTGCCCTGACCCTCCAGGTGATCACTGTTCTGGACTTGCAGCCAGTGTCTTTAGCCTGCCATCGTTTTCTAAATGCCAAAAGGTGAAATTTGAATTTGTGTGAACTTTAGATTCAGTTACTCAGTAAGGAGAGTTTCTAATTCTTATGGATTTTCTGCCTTGGATTACCACCAAGTTCCTTTTTTTAGTAGTTTATTTGTCTTTCTAAAGATCATTTAAACTTGACTGGGTTATTTAGGAGCCCTGGTGGCACAGTGGTTAAGAGCTAGGCTGTTAACCAAAAGGTCTGCAGTTTGAATCCACCAGGCACTCCTTGGAAATCCTACCGGGCAGTTCTACTCTGTCCTATAGAGGGGTTATGAGCTAGGATTGACGTGATGGCAACAGGTTTGGTTTGAGGGTATTTAAGTAGGTGGTTTTGACTTGAGTAGTCACTAGGTGGCAATGGGTTTGGTTTTTGGTATGCTGTCCCACAGAGACCATGGTCAAACTCTCCATTAATTCATTTCATTTAAAGAGCACTGGTGGCACAGTGGTTAACCATTTGGCTGTTAACTGAAAGGACAACAGTTTGAACCCACCAGCTGCAAGCTCAGTGGGAGAAAGGTATGGCAGACTGTTTCTTTAAAGATTTACAGCCTTGGAAAACATATGGGTTTCCTCTGTCCTATGGAGTCGCTGTGAGTCAGAATTGACTCCATGGCACTGGGTTTGGGTTTTTGTTTTGTTTTGTTTTATGGTAAATAGCAATAAGACGGTGGAGGAACCAGGATGATGTAAAAATTGAAAACGGAATTATTAGTCCTGGGGGTACAGCTAATGAAGAGAAATGTGAGGGACATAATTGCCATTCAACTGGTTTAGGGGCTCTCCTTTTGCTTCATCTCCTGGCTCCTAGTAGGTCATCAAGTGTTCTCAGTTCTACTCCCTCTCCATCTCTATACACAGTGCCTTTGAATATTTAGGCCCTTCTCACTTCTGGCCTATTCCATTGCAATAAGTTCTCTCTCTCTTTTTCATTCAACACTTTTTATTTTTCTCAATTTAGTTTCTAAAAAATTGATTGTGGTAAAACATATATAATAAAAATTACCATTTTAACCATTTGTAAGAGTAAAATTTAGTGACATTAATTATTGCAATAAATTCTTAACTCATTTCCCGACTCTGCTTCTTCCTCTCTAGTTCGTTCATTTTACTGAACCCACAGAGATCTTACTAAAATACAAATCAGAGTAGGTTACTCCATTTTGTTCAAAACCTGTCAGTGGCTCCCTATGGCCTTCAGGATAAAATCCAGTTTACCCCTGTAGCTTTGTCTCTCAGCCTTCTCCACCTCATGATCTCACGTCAGTCATGCTGTGCCCCATTTAGTGCCCTCATCTCATGTAGATGTGCCTGTGCCCAGGGATTACTCAGTAAGCAACGTATACGTGAACTTACTTGTGGTTACTTACTCTTCTGTAGTGCACAATTTCACCTGTAGTGAAAAACAGGTGAACTTGTGCATTACAGGTAAGTAAGTGAACCCAGTTAAGCCACTGGTTTATCTGCCCCTGCCTGTCCCTTCTGTTAACTCCTACTCTTTAAGACTTAGTTCTAGTATCACTTCTGGGAACCTTTCCTTGATTGCCCTTTTCTAAGTTCTCATAACCTGCAGTCTCTTCCATGTTTGCACTCAATAAACTGATCTCTAGGTTTTTACTTGTCTGTCCCTCTCTCTTAGCTGCAGGCTCCTATAAGACAGGGACTGTTTTGTTCACTTTTGAACAATAACACCCCCCCTACCATGCCAGTCTCAATAGATGTTTGTGAAATGAATGAATACATAATGCGTGAATGAATGAAACTAGAGGAAGATTATTGAGAATCATTCCCCCACTTGAATGTAAGCTCCAAGAAGGGTGGGGATTTTGATGGTTTCATTCTTTGCCTAAGCTTCTGCATCAAGAACTGTATGTGACACATACCTGGCACTCATTAAACAGTTGGTGAGTGAATGAACTAAGACTTCTGTGTGGCCCCAAAGGACAGAACTTGCACAGTGGGTTGTGATTCCAGGGAGCTTGTCTGAGGGACCCATCCTTCAAGCCCTGTGACTTGCCAGGCTCAGTTCTGTGTGTATCTTGAGCCAATAGGAATCAGGTCTGGCAGCATGATTGACATTCCCTTCCCACTAGAGAAGTGGCCTGTGGACCACCTGGAAAGCACCTGCACCAGAGTCACCTGAGGTGCATGTTAATATTGCAGGTCCTTGGGACACAGTGTTGGCGAGGTAAATCAGAATTTCTCGGGTGGGTCCAGTAATATTTATTTTCAGCAATTCCCCACCTGCTTCCTATGAGCACTAGGAAGGTTCACTGATGGCATGTGCGAGTTCAGAAGGGTAGTGAATACCCCATTGCTGTAGGAGGTCTAGAAGAGGTTGGGCAATTACTAGCTACGTACTTTACTCTTGCACTGCACCCCCTAAATAATAGGAGAAGAGCACAGTTCCTAGCATAATGTAGGTACTTGGTAACATTTGCTGAAACAAATGAATGGGGTTCAAAGATTGGCGCATGCAAAATTTGATAAACACATGTAAGTGATATTAATGCTTGTTCTTATATATTTAGGAAAGGCTGAAAGTTTTATATGAACAAATATCAGATCTGGTTATTTTTGGACTTGAAGTTCCTTTTATATTCTCAAATAACATCACAAGTACTAAGTTACCAAATTTCTCCTCTATACTTTTCATAAAAGTCACATTTTTTGAGAACTGCAAATTCTCAATAAAAAGGAATCCCTTAAAGTTGACTTAAAGTTGACCTATGAAAGGGAAAATGAGGCTTGAAATTGAGGGGCCACAGTTATAACCACCTTAATCAATCTGCAAAACACTCACCAGAAAGGAGGATGTAAAGATATGTAAACATGGCGCACACGACATAAACAATTTATTTCATTTGGCAGAAGGTATTTTTAGGGAGGGGAATAGATGGGGTTATTCCTGTCTGTGCTTGGCATATTTTTATCTTTAGCATTTACAAAGCATTAACATTTTCAGATCGCCTTTGACACTTTCCTGCCTGGGATATTTCTTCCCAATCATTGGAAATACCAGCAGAAAGAGACGAATTACTGTCAAGCTGGGAGTACCTTTTCAAAATAAACTGGGAAGATTCCCTGACTCTTTTATCTTTAGAATTTTTAGTAGGTGACCTTTGACATCTCCAAGGATGTACTTTTTGATCTAGTGTTCTGGCAATCATTTTTACACTTTGGGTTTTAACATGTTTCAATATCTATATTTTCTGTTGGTTTCACTGAGCATTAATCTTCAGGGAGAGAACCTGAAGTGTTACCGATTATTACCTTCCTGTCCCAGTCTTCCATGGGGACACTGTTCTTTAGACTCAATATCTCCAGCTTCCATCACAGAAGTCTGCCATAAAGCTAGAATTATCCCGAAGTTTGCGGCCTCCTGCTACACTGTTCTGAGGAATTTTCCTCTATAGTCTACGTAGGGCTTCAGGGTCTTTGAGAACAACCATGGTTGTTGTTATGGACTGAATTATGCCCACCCCACCCCTCACAAAGATACTTTGAAGTTGAAGACATTGTTTGGAAACAGGGTCTTTGAAGATGTTATCAGTTAACATGAATTCATACTGCAGTAGAATGGTTCCTAAGCCAATATGAGTAGTGCCTTTTTTTTTTTTTTTCACAAAAAAGAGGCGCAGATGGACCCACAGAGGCAGAGCGGGTTTGTGAGGAAGGAAGCAGAGATTATAGGATGCAGAGCTGCAAGCCAAGGAATGCTAAGGATTTCCAGGAGTCACTAGAAGTTAGGAGAGAGGCATGGAACAGATTCTCCCTCAGAGTTCTCACAAGGATCAATATGGTCGACACCCTTATTTCTGATTTCTAGCCTCCAGAGCTATGAGAAAATAAATTTCTGTTCATATAAGCCACTCATTTTGTGATACTTGGTAACGCAGTCCTAGGAAACCAATGCAGCCATCTTCTGGTAGAGAAAATAGAAAAATAGCTAACACTTATCTGTCAGGCATTGTGTGAAGTGGTTTATGTGCATTATCTTATTCAGTCTTCACAGTAGATCTCTGAGGCCTGTTTCATTATTTTCTCCATTTTCTGAATGAGGAAACAGAGGCTCAGAGGATTTAATTTGTACATGTTGGAGGCAGAGCTGAGCTCTGAACCACGGTCAGTCTCATTCTAAAGCCTTTTCTCCAATTTGTTTGTAGACCCATGTGGGAACAAAGAGAGCTAAGCAGTTTTTTGACATTCACAAGGGCCCCTTGGGGATCTGTGTGAGTTCTTAGATTCTAGAAATCTCTATTTGAGAAGAGGATGGTGGGCTAACTCATGAAGGGACTCCCAGGGTGAGTGACACAAACCTGATTCTTGTTTAATTTCCCAAACAACTCTGTGAGAAAAGCTTTACAACACAACTGAAAATTACTTCATGTCTTGGAATATTGAGGTTGCTTGTGAACAGAAGAAACCACCAATGTTAAATTTCGGAATCAATTTAGTTAGTGAGCCACTTTACATACAAAATGTATGCTAGGACTGAATATTGATGAATAGTCCTTTAATCTCTGTGTAGGAAGAATTTTTTAAAGCTTAAAATGAATGGAAGGAATCACAAAGGAAAATGTAGATAGGTTAGACTTCATAAAAATTAACTAACACCTGCATGTCACAAAGTATTTTAAACAAATTAAAGGGCAAATAAACATCTGGGAAAACACTTGCAGCAAATATAAACAAAGGCTTAATATCCTTAATATATAAAGATTTCATGCATATTGATAAGGCAAATTAATGTTCCTCAATAGATAAACGAAGCAAGGGATAATGACACAAATTATGGTATGTCTATATGATGAAAGGAGCCCTGGTGATACAGTGGTTAAGAGCTCCGCTGCTAAACAAGAGGCAGGCAGTTCAAACCCACCAGTTGCTCCTTGGAAACCCTATGGGGCAGTTCTACTCTGCCCTACAGGGTTGCTATGAGTCAGGATGGACCTGATGGCAATGGGTTTTGTTTTTGTTTTTTTGATATATGGTAAAACATTGAGTGGTCATCTAAATGTGGTGAGAAAAGGTATTCAGCAGCAGGAAGAGTCTCATCACAAAATGTTAAATCAAAAATGCAAGTTATGAAATCATGTTCAGTAAAATAATGAAAACCAAACCAAAGACCAAACCCACTGTCATGGAGTTGATTCTGACTCATAGCGACCCTACAGGACAGAGTAGAACTGCCCATAGGGTTTCCAAGGAGTGAACTGCTGACCTTTTGGTTAGCAGCCATAGCTCTTAACCACCAGACTTTCTAAAATAATCAAAGGTAGTATTTATTTAGGGCTCACCATGCGCCAAGCACTACCTGAGTGCTTTCTGTGCCTTATCTCCTTGGGTTCCCACAACAATCTAATGAAGTATGTCCTGTTACCATTTTATATTTAGGTAAATTAGGACCTACCCATATCCCAGTCTGAACTCAGGTTAATCTAACCTGAGGCTCAGAGAGGTTAAATAACTTGCTCAAAATCATCCAAAAAATTCATGACATAGCCAGGATGCAAATCCATATCTGTCTGTCTGTTGCCAACTCTTTCTATTTCTCACGGCTTACACTTACAACTTTGTAAGTCTCTTTGTATCAGGACCCTGAGTTTTTATTTAGTACCTCACATAATACTTGCAAATAATGAACGCTTGTTGAATCGTGGGAGACTGGGTAACGTATTAAGAGAATAGGCCTTAGAATCAGACAGAACTGGGTGATTGGACAATGTAACAGCTCCCAGCTTCAACTCCTTTACCACAGTAAATTGTAGTGAGGATTAAGTGAATTCATACGTTTGGAGGTTTAGCCAAGTGCCTAGTTTATAGAAGGTGTTCAGTAAATGGCAGGTGTTACTGAATTAAATGGTATTGCACCTCTTTTTGTAATAAGGCAAAATACTTATTATCTTAATAGAACTAAAATTTCTCTTAGGGAGGAAACTGCCTTTGGGAAAATAACCTTGATTAAGGGTATTTGAGATTTGGTGGCACAACGGTTAAGCACTCAGCTGCTAACTGAAAAGTAGGCGGTTTGAACCCACTCAGAGACTCCAAAGGAGAAAGACTTGTTAATCTACTCCCATAAGGACTATAGCCTAGAAAACCCTATGAGACAGTTCTACTTTGTCACATGAGGCCATTATAAGTAGAAAATAGACTGATGGCACCTAAGGACAACATCTGAGATTTGAGGTATGCGTGTTGTAAGCACAACCTCCTGCCCTCAGAAAAGTAATGGGCTCCAACAGTTGCATCTGAGAAAACAAGATTTTTTTTTCTCCTGAGAGGGAGGAGAAGAGGGGAGTACAAAGAGGCAGCCATGTAGCTGGCCTGGTGGGAAGGCAGCAAGAGAGCAATGGAAGGTCTGTGTGAAGTGCCATTTGAAATCTCCTGTTGAGATGACTCAGCCTTTTATGTTCAATGCTTAACATGAACTTGTATTACTGTGCCAGTGCTCCATCCTCTTCTCGCCACATCCCCAGAGGTATCTTCCAAAAGTCTACTGTACTCACAAATGCTTTGTGTGAACTTCCAAATAAATAGAAACGACCTCTTTCATGACCAGGTAGATGTGGCCTGGGCGGAGATGGCACTTACAAAAGGAACCTGAAGACTTAGGTGACTGTGAGAACACGGGTCCCTCCAGGAATCCTCAGAAATCTCTGGACATCCACAGAGTGAGCAGCAGAGCTTCCCACTGATTCTAAGGACCTGGAGGACCCCATCAGCATTTGTTTTACATCTGTCACCTTCCTGTGCTTTCTACATACTAAGCACTCAGCAAGAATTTGTTGAATAGCTGAGAACAATAAAGAGCATATCTCTGTAGCTCAGACTCTAATTACATAAGAATTCACAGAAGGGAGAGGACCATATGCTAGATGAAACAGGGAAGGCTTTGTTCAGAAGGTGACACTTCTGACGCTTGGGAGAGCTGACCAAACCTTGAGCTTTGCTATTGTCACTGGGTTGATAGAAGCATGTGAATGGATAGTATTGATGAGGCCAGCCAGCTCTGTCTCACATTAGAATCTAGTATTTGCTATTTTGGATGCTTCTAGAGGGTACTGGGATATAATTAGAGTGTGGTCAGAAAAGGATCATGCTGTTGCCATCACGAAGAAAAGAGTATCAATGGACTTATTTTGGATGGGAGCAAACGACTCGAGGATCTAGGTTCAGGTGGCCTGGGTGCCACAGAAGAGGAGAGGGCTTGCCAAGAGCCCATGTGTACAGATAGGATGGGATTCAGCCACAGAATGGTCAACTTGCCCGTTGCCTAGGAAAGGGCACCTTGGATGCCTCTCAGTTGGAAGATATTATCTCCAGATGGAGTCCTCTGCCTGCTGGCAAAGTCAACAGTATTATTTGGTAATATTTTGATGTGCTATTTATGTGGAAAGGGGGTTTATTGACATATCTTTCACGTCATGCACAAACAACTCTAACTTCTGAAAGGGACAGCAGCAATGAAGATGGCAAATCTTAGAAAGACATTAGGGGGCAAAGAATGGGCTGAGAATGGGCTTGTGCCCAACACCATGTGTCACGGGCAGAGCGTCAAGGCCTGGGCTTGATTTGCATTCAGCCTGCATCCCTGGTTGGTGGAGCTGGACTCGCTTGTCATTCTGACGAATCTGGCAAAAGCTCCAGACGAGGGGTGACAATAAATGGGAAAACACTGCAGAGGGCAGGAGTGGGAGGGGAGAGCTTGGGAAATCACCCTGTGGCTTCATGTCATGCATTTGTCTGTTCTTCATCTCCATTTGGGAAACAACAACTTAAGAAAAGCAAACAAAGAAGTTCACATTATTTAAGTGACCCCTGAAAAACCTTGCACATCTCTGCTCGGAAATTTATGCCTTTCCTCCATGCCGCATTTGTTTTAAGCATTTAGCTTCCCCGTGTAGTTGGGAGTTAGTTCACTTGCTCATTCTCTCTCTCTCTCATGAAATCACTTTAGTCAGCACAAATTTAGAGGCAGAACCAAACCTAGTAATAGCATATCTCATACTACTATCAATTTCCCACCAGAAGAACACTTTGGGACACAAAGTCCTTTGTCTATTTCCAGAAGCTCAATTCAATGACATTACATGAATGACTACAACATGATAGTGTGTTCTGCAAGGTTTCAAATTGTAACTTAAAAAAGGGAAGAACTTGGATCCCAGCCAGAACTTAATGATTTCAGTTCTTAAGAAAATCCAGCAACCATTACACTACATTCAATATTTTTTTGCTGTGGAAATTTAAGAATCGACTCTAATCACATAGCAACCCCCACTATCCCATCCTCCATTTTGCTATGGTTTGTGTTACTAGAAGGCCTCCCACGTCTGTCTTGGCTTGAAAAAATAAATAAGTTTACAATATGTTTTTTAAAAATTGGGCTGAATGAGACAATTGTATACTTTAGCCAATGAAGGCAAAACGTAAAACAGGCTAATCATGATTCCAAATTCAATCTTCGGGGCCCTAATTGATCCCATCCCAAAGGTAACATTCTATCTTAATTGTCATGCTGAGATGGTTACAATTATGTAAAATAAAACTGGGCCTGTTGGAAACTCCATGTCTTCTTGCTGAACAGGAGATGGCCAGCTTTTATAAGAGTTGATTGCAAAAGGATGCAACCACTTTGCTCCTATTTCCTATTTGGGTTTGGCCCTTGTACATGTGCAATGAGGTTGTTTCCCCACCCCTAACCCCTTTAAATAAAGTATGAACCTCAAGGGGAATTCAATGCCATTATATATTCCTTGGGACTGGGGGAGGCAGGATAGAGTCAATATTTTCAATACTCAATTTGTAAGTCAGTTACAAAACGAGAGGCTGAAATCTAGCATTTTCATGTTTGTTGGCAGAGTGGTTTTTCTGTGTGTTTGTGACCACATGCACGAGCTCGTGCTCAGCCTGGATAGGAAACAGATGGCAGTGAGCCGGTGCAGGGCGGGTGGAGATCACACGACGCCAACCCACAGAATAGACCCATGGCCCTTCCACGATTCGGTGGACTCTGAATAGCTTGTCAGTGATGCCCAGAAGCAGCCCCGAGCCTCTCCCAGACTGCTTCAGCCCTCTGCCTCTCCACCATGAGCACCCCGAATGGGAGGCCAGGACTCCCTGAGTGATGCCGGATGTTGAGGAGGTAGGAAGGCAGGAGGCCTGTTTATACAATCAAGAGAGGCGGAGGCCTCCTTCTATGGTACGGAACACCTGTGCCTCTTGGCGTCTTGCCTCCCTGACTGGGTGAACCAAGTGAGCCGTGTTCGTGGTGATTAGCATTAGACTCCCTCTCTGCTCTGCAATGCCAACCATTGGGGTACAGTTAATACAGCATCCCTGCCTTGCTCAAGTCTCTACCTCCCAAGATTGTCACTTTGTTAACACCCGCACTGGCTGTGATTTTGTTCAGAGCCTCATCAAGTCTCATCTGGGTTTCTAACTGGTTTCCCTGCCTCCAATCTTGCCATCTCTAATTTCCACGGTAATACAAATCTGACTATGTGACTTCCCTGCCTACGACCTTTCTTTCCATACCTCCCCAAGTGACTCAGAATGGAACATTACTGTTGTTACTTATTTATTTGTGTAATGCTTTGCTTATTGCCTACTTCGGCTGCTCTGTTTACTCCTGTGTCCATGGTATCGAGCACAGCTCCAGGCTTATAGACATTTGTTGATGAAATGAAAAAGTCAAAATTTCAATGCTTTGGTGCTGTTGTGAGCGACTGCTGAGTCAGCCCCAGACGCATGGTGACTCCATGCACAATGGAATGAATTGTTGCTCAGTCTCTTGCCAGCCCCCTCAACAGTAGAGGACTGGACTGTGGGTTTCATTAGCTGATTTTCAAAAGTGGATTGCCAGGCTTTTCTTCCTAGTCCATCTTAGTCTGAAAGTTCCACTGAAACCTGTTCAGCATCATAGGAACATGTGAGCCTCTACTGATAGACGGCTGGTTGCTGCACATGAGGTGCGTTGGCTATGAGTTGAACCTGGGTTTCCCACAAGAAGGGGGAAAATTGATCACTAATAATCAATGGTTATTACCTACGCTAGATCCATATAGACAAGTAACACAGCAAAAGAAGCACTATTTGGGCTGACAGTGCAGTCTGGACATACTGGTTCCTCAGGTAGGACTTTGAACAGTCACTGTCCAATAAGTAGAGAATGTTAGATTTTGTTGTTACTTTTTCTAGACCTTCATGATCTCAGAGATGCGTGGGTCTTAGATCACCTTATTCAACAAACTAATTTTCCAGAAGATGATACCAAACCCCAGAGAGATCAAGTGGCTTCCTGGATGACCCTTCCAGACAGGGTAGCTGTGAGAACCAGGGTCTTCTGGCCTGAGGTTCTTGTGCCACATTGGCTGGAACCTCAGGTTAACTTTGGAAATATGCAAAATCTCTCCACGGAACCTCCTTCGATTCTATTTCACTTTTACCACCCCCTCCCATTCATTTTCTATCTTTATATTACTGGTGCTCAAGGCTCCCAAGGAGAGCGCCACGCAAGTCTGTCCGTGGGAAAAAGGAAGGAAAGAGTACTCTGAAGTCAAAAAGGCCAGGGCTCAAAACCAAACTCTGCTACTTTGCTTTATGAGCTTGAGCAATTAACTCTGCAAGCCTCAGTTTCCTCATGATAACAGCCTTACAGGGTTGTTAGCAGAATTGATGGAGAAAGCATATGGGAAATCCTGGCCACGTCACAGAAGCTTGTTGTTAGGTACCATTGAGTTGTTTTTTCAACTCATAGCGACCCCGTGTGACAGAGTAGAACTTCCCCATAGGTTTTCTAGGCTGTAATCTTTGCGGAGAAGGAACCCTGGAGATGCAATGGTTAAGCAATTGGCTGTTAACCAAAAGGTTGGCAATTCAAATCTACCATTGGCTCCATGGGAGAAAGAGTAGCAGTCTGCTTCTGTAAAGATTTCAGCCCTGGAAACTTATGGGGGCAGTTCTACTCTGTCCTATAGGGTTGCTATGAGCCAAAATTGGCTTGATGGCAATGAAAATTGGGTTTAATCTTTATGGAAGTAAATTGCCAGGTCTTTCTACCCTAGAGCCTCTGGGTGGGTTCATACCACGAACCTTTCGGTTAACAGCCAAGTTGCTTAAGCATTTGTACCATCAGAGTGCCCTTTCCTTCCTACTTTTCTACTCTACTAAAACCCACTTACCTGAGTTTCAGTGCCACATTCTCTGACAAGTTATTCGTGCTAATATATTTTTTTCTTCCTTTCTCCCTCTTTAAATATATCTCAGGATGACATGTGCATTTAAATAGGGTCTTTCTGGAGTAATTAATTTTTTTTTTTCTCCAAATGATAAACAGATGAGTAAAACACAGGTTGATAAAGTCACCTTTGGAATCAGATATGGTTTTGAATTCCATGTTCAAAACTACCTATAACATGTCCTTGGGAAAGCTTCACAAAACTTCATGCCGTCTTAGTTTTCTCTCCTGTAAAATGGGATTGATAACTCCTACCCTGAAGCCTGCTGTGAGGATTAAGCGGAATGACGTCTCGTGTTGGGCAGAGGAGGCCCTTAAGAAATGCTAGTTCCTTCTTACTACTTGGGGCATCCTGGGACACATCAGATGTAATCTCAACAATTATTTGTTGAATGAATTGAATTTCTAAACCCTAAAGGAATGATTTTCATTTGCGGGGAGAGGCAAAGAAGGAGAGGAGAGTTCACCAACAATCATGTCCTGAACCACACTATGTGCAAAGAAATAGAGATTCTGGATGTGTTCAGCGAATCACTGCCCTTAGAGGACTCACAGTCTATGTATGAGTAGAACATCCACATTTGACAGTAAACAGCAAGACAGGGTAGTCTCAGCTAAAAGCCGCAACAGTGCTCCCAAACAAAAGCTTCTTGAGATGTAAAAGGGTGAGTCTCTCTTTTGAGTGGGACTGGTGGTGCAGGGGTTAAAGCACTTGGTTGCTAACTGAAAGGTTGGTGGTTCAAATCTACCAGCTGCTGTGTGGGAGAAAGACATAGCAGTCTGCTTCAGTAAAGATTTATAGCCTTGGAAACCTTATGGGGCAGTTTTACTCTGTCCTATAGGGTCACTATGAGTCAAGATCTGCTCTATGGCAGTAGCATATTTAGTAGGACATTATTTCCAGGAGGCACTAGGGTGTAAGGTAGGCTTTGAAGGGAAGGCAACCAGGCAGAGTTTAGAGAAGGTTATGTCGATGTGATGGTGTTCTTTCGTTATTCATAAGGCTTTCAGGAAAGATCAATTGCTAGAAAAGGACATATGTTTGGTAAAGTAGAGGGTCAGTGAAAATGAGGGGAACCCTTAATGAGATGGGTTAACACAATAGCTACAATAGACTCAAATCACACCAACAATTACGAAGATGGCATGGAACTTGGCAGCTCTGCGTTCTGTTTTACATGTGGCTGGCATCTGTTGGAGCTGACTCAATGTCAACTAACAACAATAGCATAATGTTGGTGGGAAGGCAGAAAGGATGGAGTCACTCATGGCGTCCTGAAACATGTTTTGCAGTTTATCTGAATGCAGAATTGTTACTCAGGTCAAAAACTGATGGAGTACAGCTAATTGGTAATTGTCCATGAAACGAAAGACAGCAACAGTGTGGATAACTGGTACTCACCGATGCAGTAATTCCTAATTCCAAATATCTTAGATGTCATTTTTCTAATTCCACTGTACTGGTGATAGTAGTACCTAGGGAGGGGGTTGCTGAATAGCATCACACCAGCTCCAACAACACTTGCTTCATTCATTCAATCACTCTTTCATTTTTATTTTAAGCTTATTATATGCCAGGTATTGTCTTTGGCTGTAGCCCCTGGGTGATGAAAATGGGTAAACGCACTTGGCTGTTGACTGAAATGTTGGAGATGCCAGTCCATCCAGCGGTACCTCAAAAGAAAGGCCTGGCGATCCCCTTTAAAAAATCAATATTGAAAACCTTACGGAGCACAGGTCTGCTCTGATACACATGGAGTCTCCATGAGTGGTAATCGACTGGATGGCAACTGGTTTATTGTCTTTGGCCAGTAACACAGCAAGGGCATATGGCATTCATGGTAAAGTAATGGATCTGTGCTCTTTCTCAGTCTACTTTTTGGCCCATGCTACTGTAGAATTTTCAAAGAGTCCAAGCACTGGTTTCCAGAGTAATATGTTTCCTTCTGACTCCTACTTCATGTCCTTGTGTATTTGGCACCATGGATACCACAGTGGCATACAAGACACAGTTATGCTCTCAAGTTTACTGTCTAGTACATAAATCAAATGAGTATAGAGAAAATTACAATAGGGTCTGATCAGTGCTATGATAGACGTAAGCATGAAGCTACCTGAGAGCAGAAAAGGGGAACTGAAACCTGATTGTGGTGTCAAGAAGACTTCTTAGAGGAAGTGACACCTGAGATGGGCTGGAGGATAAGAACCAAACCAGACCTGTTGCTATCAAGTTGACTGACTCATAGTGAACCTGTAGGACAGAGTAGAACTTCCCCATAGGGTTTCCAAGGAGCAGCTAATAGATTCAAACTGCTGACCTTTTGGTTACAGCAGCAGAGCTCTTAACCACTGCGCCACCAGGGAGGACAAAAATTAGAGAGTAATTCAAGTGATGTGGGATGAAGAGGGATTAATTCAACCAAAATTTATTGAAAACCTACTGGGTACTAGACACCATTCTAAGCATTGACGTTACAGCAGTGATGGGCAAAACAAAGTTCCCTCTCTCAAGGAGTTTTCATTGCAGTGGAAAGAAGGTGACAGGTAGAGGGAGC
The DNA here is from genome assembly GCF_024166365.1 of Elephas maximus indicus. Taxonomy (NCBI): domain Eukaryota; kingdom Metazoa; phylum Chordata; class Mammalia; order Proboscidea; family Elephantidae; genus Elephas; species Elephas maximus. The sequence goes on along the minus strand of NC_064821.1, from coordinate 106,057,331 downwards.
AACATGGGTAGAACTGGAGATGAGTTTAAAGAACCACATATAATTCAGCATGGCTAGAACCTGGCGGGGGAGGGAACAAGGAGACAGTGACTTGGAAAAATCTAGGACTTAGAGGTAAACAGGGTGGGTGGTAAATCATGAATGGCCTTGTGTGCCAGGTTAAGAAGAATAAAGTTTGCTGTGAGGACAATAGGGAACCATTGAAGAGTTTTAAACAAGGGAGTAATGAGTTCCCATCTCTGTTTTAGAATAATCACTCTGGCTACAGGAATGAAAGTCACTCTGGCTACAGGAATGGAAATGAACTGGAAGAGGAAAACTGTGACTTTGGGAAAATTACTTAACTTCTCTAAGTTTCAGTTTCTGCATCTATAAAATGGGGGTCCACTTAATAGGGTTGCTGTGACATTAAAAAAAAAAAAAAAAAACCAAACCCATTGCCATCGAGTCGATTCCAACTCACAGCAACTCTATAGAACGGAGTGGAACTGCCTTATAGAGTTTCCAAAGAGCACCTGGTGGATTCAAACTGCTGGCCTTTTGGTTAGCAGCTGTAGCATTTAACCACTATACCATCAGGGTTTACACTGTGACATTAGATGAAGTAAATCAAATGTCTCTGGCATTACCTTGTCCTGTGTGCCCTTTATGTTTCAAGATGATTAGTTGTTAACCAGCTCAAGTGCCAAATGGATTTCAGGAAGCAATTCTGGGAGAGGAGCTGGGGTGGGGCTGGACTGGACCTGAGTTATAGACCAAGGTAAGGAGCATAGACATTCAACACTTGATTCAGAACAGAGTGGTGTCTAAGGATTATTGCTGAAATAGAAACATGGTGGTAGGGTGGAGAGGGAGAAGAATTTCTACTTTGAGATAAATGGCAGAATTCCTGTCAAAGAGAGAAAAGCCTTGGTCTCGGAACCCACCTTCATGGGTGTGTTTGGTATAAAGAGGCTCTGTGGGCACAACCAGGAAGACCTGCAGGGAGAGATGAAGAGGTATCCAAAGGGGGATTTTGGTGGTTGGGAGCAGACAGAGAAGAAAGATATGAGGGCAATCTAGGGAGAGAGAGAGAGAAAACAATGGCAGGAGGCCAGGTGATTTTGAGAAGGTAGCAAGTGAAAAATTTCCGAAGGATTTTAAGACCAGGGATGTCTAAATGCCTGATAATGACTCTTAGGTTATCTGCTATGCTGTTCTATCTTGTAACTGTTCTCCTATATTCTCAGTAAAAGTGCGTCACTGGCAAATCAGCATGGAGCAGAGAGAACAGATATAGGAGGGGAAGCAAGAACGCGATCTAGATTTAGCAGAAACAGAAAATATGAGTAACAGGACATCAAGAGTGAAGAAAGCCTGGAATCTTCCTAAATCTTGGAGAGATAGTTAGATTTGATGTGGAGTACGAATGAGGGTAGCATCTGAGCAAACTTTATGAGAATCTCAAAAGGCAGAATGATCCCAGTTAACATTTGAGTTACATATGGAACTTATCCTGATTATTCCAAGAAGCACAAGGACTTTGGAAATGTATATGTGACCTTTTGAGAAAAGTACCAGGGCAGGCGACTGAATTAGAAGCTTACCCAGTTTACCCACATTTCCTCCCTTTCTTCCTTCCATCATTTCTCTCTCTCTCTTTCTATCAATGTTCTCTGGAGCTCAAATGGATAAAGTAAAAAACAAAACAAACAAACAAACCCCAAAACCCAGCAAATACTGTCTGTCTTATCCCTTAGAATTTCCACTGAAAAAGATAGAACTTTAGACCTATTCGGTTTCTTCCCTTGTTTTACTGAAGAGCGTTCTGATGGTTACTACACCGCCAACAGGATCCATCTTGAATTACTGTGGTTGGCTTCACAGTCTGTGGTCTAGATACGGATTTCTGACTTAATTAAACCAAAACCAAACGCACTGCCGTCGAGTTGGTTCCAACTCACAGCGACCCTATAGGACAGAGTAGAACTGCCCCATAGAGTTTCCAAGGAGTGCCTGGTGGATTCGAACTGCCAAACTTTTGGTTAGCAGCTGTAGCACTTAACCCTATGCTACCAGGGTTTACCTGACTTAATTAGAATCCATTTTTTTGGAAGCTGTTGGAAATATAAATTATACTTCAGATTGTGTTAGCTTGACCTGATCTCTTATATATTTCTCTTAACTCTTCCCTTAACTATTAGATATTTGGGAGATTGTATCTTCAGCCACTAAAAGAAAATTAACAGTTTTTTGAAAGAATCCTACTCATATTTATTACTCATTTTTATTTCATCCAGAAACTGGGCGGATGGCTGTTATTAGTGAGTTTCTGAGGCTCCCAACCTGGGTTTGAGCATGTTGTGGTGAATAGATCTTTAAACTACAGCTCCTTAAGTCTGATTCTGGAATTTGAACTCTAGGGCCATGGGTGGATTAGTCAATAAGGTAAGCACAGCCTCACTTGTGCTTACCTACTAATCTGTAGTGAATAGTTTCATATGGGCTTCACCATGCCACATCGATGTGAAACTCATGTGAAATTGTTCATCACAGATTAGTAAATAAGCACAAGTAAGCCTTGCTTACCTTGCTTGTTGGATAATCTGCCTCTGTCTAGGGCGCAATTTTGAAAATAAGTTGGAGCCAAGTTTCTGAGAATGGGGTCCTGAATATGGAAATGTATAATATAGGGGAGTCTGAGGTTGTATAATAAAGACAGAGACAAACCTTAGCAAGGCCATGTGAAGAGAAGCACGTGGACATTTTAGTGATCAACCTGGCTTCCTGTTCTTGTAGTCCTCTAATCTCCTAGGTGTAGCCACTTAATCTGTCCCTGTGGAATTATCCTCTTCCCTGAGTCTGGATTTAATTCTCTTCCTATTTAAGGACAGTTTAACTTTAAGGAACTCTGGGTTATCAGTTTAATCAACCCAATGACTGGTTCCACTCAGATTGGCAACTGGCTCCCCTAGTCCTTTCTAGGGCTCACCCCACCCAGCTGATCTGTTGTTGCTGACCTCTTGGTGCTGTGTCCCAGTTCCCTGGGACTCCTTTCTCTGAGCTCCCCTGTATGGACCACCTGCAATCTATATTGTTAAGGCTGTTGACAAGACACTATTAACACCAGGATATTGCTTATAGCTGGATATTGCTTATAGCTGAGTCTCTGAATGCCAGCTGCTTCTCTGCCTACATTTTCCCTATTTCAGGCATCTTTATTTGTCCTTATCTGGGGTTTGCCTGATTTCTGGATCCTGGTCCATTTTCATCTATTTGGAACTTTTGTGACTCAGCCACAGTACTATGTCCTATGGATACAAAGATGAATAAGACATAGCCTCTGTCCTCTTGGAGTTCCCAGCCTGGTAGAGAAGACAGACATGGAAGTGAAGAATCCCACCCTTTGGATGAATACCATACATCAGTACATACGAAATGCCAGGGAAGAATGAGGAGGGCATCCTACTCGTGGGGGGTTCAGGCGTGGCTCCATAGAGGAGAAAACTTGGGTCTTAAAGGATGGCTAAGAATTGGCTGCACAGATAAGTTAGATGCGTGTTTCAGTCGGACTATAAAAACTTAGTTGTGTTTGGGGGCATTTCAAGCAATCTGGGAAGGCTGAATTGTGGGATGGGTGGGAGGTGAGGCTAGTGAGCTAGGCACGAGCTGGACAAGTGATGGCCTTGTATACAATAATGACTTTGGCAATAAAGATGTCGTTAATAGCACCAAATCCAATATTTCTCTTTACAATATTAACATGATGTTAACATGAATGACTAATACAATAAGAACCCAAAAGCTAAACCCATTGCTGTCAAGTTGATTCTGACTCGTAGTGACACTATATGACAGAGAGAAACTGCTCCATAGGGTTTCCAAGGCTGTAATCTTTATGGAAACAGACTGCCCCATTTTTCTCCCATGGAGTGGCTGGTGGGTTCGAACTGCTGACCTTTCATTAGCAGACAAAAGCTTACCGCTGCACCACCAGGGCTCCTTAATTGCTGGGATAAAGCCAGTTAATTTGGATTGTTACCTATAGAACTTCTCAGATCCTTAATTCATTAACATGCTTTGTGACTGGGATGTGGCAAGCAGTAGTTCCCAAACTTATTTGACTATAATTTTCCCTCTCCTACAATATTGCAAGGGACTAGGACTTTGAGCCATGCACCGTGGGGACAGAAGTAGGATGTCCTTCACAGTCCTGTGTAGTTCAGAACATTTATCAACAACCAGCTCTGGGCTATCAGAAGACATCAGCTGCAGGCATCTTGTAGAAGTACAATGCTGCTCACCTTCTGGCCTGCTTTGTCATTCATATCCGGCCTATTACTGCTCATCTCTTTGATGCACCCAGGGCTGAGAGTGCTGGGTGTTTACAGCCTCTGAATTTGAAACACTGGGGAAAGAGTCAAAGTAGAAAGGGGTAAATGTTGGTAGGGGAGAGATACTAATAGTGGGAGGAATACAATGGGAAAGAAACTTTGGAATGGGTAAAGCACGTCCATCGAACATTAGACATGGAGCCATTCTCAAACTTAATTCTTAGAGATGTTAGACCTGAATTAAAATACACTTAGGTAAAGATGTCTACTTAATCAGTGCTTCCCTAGCCCTGGTGAAGCAAGACCCTACCTTACGAATATCTGTAACTCCACTGCCCACGCTGGTCTCTGATGTACGGTAGGTGCTCAACAAATGTGTTAAACTAAATTTAGGTCTTCTCTCTGAGGCTCAGCCTTCTGTTGGGAGGCTTGCTGGTTTCTGTTGATATTAAAAATAATCTCCCTTCTAAAATAGTGGCTGTCTTTGAGAGGTAGGATTGTGACTGATTTACATTTTGTTCTTCTGTTTGGTCTGCACTTAAACATTTGTTATAATAAATATGTGAATTTTATAATCAGGAATATAACTTTTTTAAAAAAGGTGCGTTACTAGTTCTCCCTTCAAGCAATTTTTATAGGTGGAAAGGATGGAAGCAAGAGGGGGCTAGCTTTCATGGTGATGCAAATTAACCCTCCCCCATTTGGCAGAGAAGGGTTGGGGAAAGGTTGAGGTCTTTGGATCTAACATTTCCAAATTTTGAGGCCAGCATAATGCCTGGCATGCACTAAGGGTGGCACAAATATCTGTGGAATGAATGAATATCAGGGAAGTCAGTGACATTGGTGAAGCTTATTATGCCACTCATTCATTTCTCCTCTTCAGGAGCTTTCCAATTAGACAATTCCTTCTGTGGCCTATGGGCAAGGGATGGATGGTCAGAAACTGGCACCAGGCAGGTGGAATGACCTGCTCAGTTCGCCCCATAGGTTAGGTCAGTAAGCAGTGCCAGCGCTAAATCCAGAGCCCTTGGCTCAGTCATCTTAGGCCCCCGGGTAGCTCAAAAGGTATGAGCTCAGTTACCGACAGAAAGATTGATGGTTCGAACGCATGCAGCAGTACCGTAGAAGAAAGACCTGGCAATTTCCTTTCATAAATCTCACAGCCAAGAAAACCCATGGAGCTCAGTTCTACTCTATAACACATGGGGTCACCAAGAGTTGAAAATGACTTGTTAAGAACAATTTTTTTTGGGGGGAGAGTGCTCAGTCATCAGGCCTGGCCCCCACATCTTGTTAGGGTCCTCAGCCAAGCAGAGTGACGTATCGCCATGGGTTGTGCACCTGTTGCTTCTATGAACGGTGTTGTTATTTGGAGCATAAGGCTGCCTCATAACAGATCTCAACTACAGGGAACAAAAGTAACTTTGAAAAAAAATCCTCGCACGCTAGCACCCTTCCTGCCGGCCCTGTTGTGATTTTGCACCAAGGGTGCATTTTAATTGATGAAATGTGCTACACAGCCCAACCGAATTGAAAAGTAACAACCTTCACTTAGCATTTGGAGATGTGACGGAAGTGCCAGAAGTTAAACTCTGGGGACTACATGAAATAACAGAAGCTCCCTATCCTCTCCTGAAGAAGCTCATTAGTTTTTGCTTTCTCACATTCTGTTTGCTGTGGCCTGCAGCCAAAAATGGCAGAGGCAAAGATAATAAGTGAGAGTTAAAAATATGTGAAGAGAGGCTGTGCTTTGTGGGACCCCAGACAGCTGGGGGAGTGGCTCAGGTAGAGAATCTGGGAGGGCAGGGGGAAGGACGGCGGAGACAGGCTGAGAGAGGCTCACACACAGGCACAAACACAGACACGCAGGAAGACAGGGAGACAGAGGCAGGGAAATAGAGAGACAGGGACACAGAGACTCAAGAGTGTATGAGAGACAGTGTACACACAATTCAGAGACTGAAACAGAGAGAGAGACAGGGACATAGAGACACAAGAGTATATGAGGGACAGTGTACATACAACTCAGAGACTGAGACAGAGAGAGAAGCAGAGGAAGAGAGGGAGAGAGAGACTGAGAGTGCCCTGAGCAAATTATGGCAATTGGGGCATGTTCACAGCAGGTTGGAAGACAAATGTCAGGGCCATGTTGGGGAGTGAAGGGCAGGATCGGGGTCAACCACATTGTATGCTACCAGCCTATACTTCACCGCAGCAGCGTTTAGACACACGGGAAATTGGACTTAATGTGAATTTTGAAGGCAGCTGTGAGAATGACAAGTAGGAGAGAGCATGTCTCAAATATGCTGGCCAGCCAGGCTGCCAGCCCCAGTCACCTCACCTACAATTAAACTTCCACAGAGTGTTCCCTCCTGTCCCAGCCCCAGGTGAGCTGAGGAGTCTGAGCGGCTAACTCCATCTAGCCCCAAGGCCTAGTCCAGGACCTGGGCAAAGCAGGAGCTTGTAAAATGCCAGTTGAGTTAACAAGTGGTGGCACAGCTCCTCCCTCCCTGCTGATCCTTGTTGTTGCTATTGATTGTTAGCTGCCTTTGAGTCGGCCCAGACTCATGGTGACCCCATGCACAATGGAAGGAAACACTGTCCGGTTCTGAGCCATCCTCATGATTAGTTGCGAATCAGACTGTTGTGATCCGTAGGGTTTTCACTGGCTGGTTTTCAGAGGTAGATTGCCAGGCCTGTCTTCCTGGTCTGTCTTAGCCTGGAAGTTCCACTGAAACCTGCTCAGCATCCTAGCAACACGCAAGCCTTCACTGACATATAGGTGGTGGATGTATATGAGGCGCATTGGCTAATAATTGAACCCGGGTCTTCTGCATGGAGCATGAGAATTCTAATACTGAACCCCTGCTGCTTCTTGGTGCCGTACAATCCTTTCCTATATAAAGCATCTACTATGTGCCAGGCACTAGTGAACAAGTATAGTCACTTCCCTCAAAGAAATTCCTTTCTACTAGGGGAGACAGACTAGAGCATGTGTGCCTCCATCCCAACTAAAGGTCTGTGGTCCCAGTGAGCTGCAAGTTGGGCCATGCTTTGAAGGAGTGCTACGTGTTACGAGTCTTTGACAAATGCCACAGCGTTCAAGGCAGACTTGGGTCTAAAAGGAAATGTCAGGAACAAGAAAGGAAAAGGAAAAGAAAGGACAAAGAAGCTAGCATTTACTCTTGTGCCAGGCACTGTCACATATGTTATTTCATTGAATCAGCACAGCAACCCTGACAGGTCACTATTTTTATACTCACTTTGTGTGTGTGTGTGTAAGGAAATGGAAGTTAAGAGAGGTTAAGGAACTAGGCCAAGTTCCCTCAGCAAGGCAGTAACAGAGTCACTAATCCAGGTCTGTCTTTCTACTGCCCCAGATTCCTCCCGAGGCCTCATGAAATTCATCATCCAGCAAGGAGACAAAGGGCCGCCCTTAACATCGAGGCAAGCCCGGAACCCAGCCAGGCTCCGGCTGCCACCCACCCTCCCATAAATGTATTTTTCAACAATGAGGTTTTCTCTGCAAGTTAGTGATTTTATGGCTCTCAGCAAAAATCTGTGACACCAGATGTTAAATGCAGCAGGAGAAAGTTATTTTCATCGTTGGTGAAATCTTGCACAGTGTACTGAGTCTGGTCACATATCTGACTTCAGGCAACATGTGATCTGGTTTCTGTTCACATAAAGAGGCCTGGTGATGACTGAGAGAGACATGCTGTTTTGGCCTCTGGGTGTTAGGAGAGGGGGCAGCTCAGCTGGTGACTTCTCTTGTGGCTGGACCACTGAACAACACCTGGCTTCATCTATGGGCCCAGGCCCCTCGGCCAGAAACCCCGCAATTACCTGTAGGTGGGATGACGACAGGCCTTCTGGAATTTGTCTGCATTGTGCCATCATCCCTCAGGTCCTAGCTGCGTCAGATTGACCCCTCCTCTATTTCCCTTCTGTCACCTCTGCTCACAGTCACCAACCAGTTCAATCCTGTCTAGGTTCCTGGGCCAACCCTGACTGAGGTGGGGGCTGTCAGGTTGAACCATATGAAATTGGCTTTTTTGTAGGTAAACAACAGTTAAATATGGGAATTGCATATTGTCTCCTAGGACTGCTGTAACAGAATGTCACAGAATGAGTGGCTTTACAGATCAGAACACTACCGTCTCCAAGTTCTGGATGCTAGGGAATCAGCTGTGTTGATTCTTTCTGAGGGCTCTGAGAGAGAAACTGTTCCATGCCTCTCTCCTACCTTCTGGTGGCTCCTGGCAATCCTTAGCGTGTTTCTGGCTTGTAGATGTACCTCCGCATGGCCATGGTCTCTCTGTCTCTCTGTGTCTCTTCTACTCTTTCATAAGATACCACACATGAGTGGGATTATGACCCACCCACTCCACCCTGGCTGGCATAAATGGTTAAGCATGTGGCTACTAGCCAAAAGTTAGCAATTCAAACTCACCCAGAGGCACCTCGGAAGAAAGTCCTGGCGATCTGCTTACAAAAACTTGCAGCCATGAAAATCATATGGAACAAAGTTCTATTCTGCAACTCATGGGGTCCCCATGAGTCAGAATCACCTTGAGGGCAACTGGTCTGGTGGTACTCCAGCCTCAGGTTAACTGATAATATCTTCTAAGACTCTATTTGCAAAAAAAAAAAGAGTCGACTTCACAGGTACCAGGGTTTAGAACTTCAGCATATCTTTTCAGGAGGCACAATTTAATCCAATAAAATTTGAATGGCGCCCCTCTCCCCCAGAACATATGTTCAAGTCCTAACCCCCAGTACCTGGGAAGGTGACCTTGTTTAGAAACAGGGTTGTTGCAGATGTAATGAGATAAGGACATTAGAGTGGGCTCCCATCTCTTTATGACTGGTGTTTTTATAAGAAGAGGAGAAAACACACTCACAGCCACACACAGGGAAGAAGCCACGAACCAAAAAATGCCTGGGGTTACCAGAAGCTGGAAGAAACAAGGCAGAATCTTCTCCAGATCCTTCAGAGGAGGCATGACCTTGTTGATATTCTGAATTTGGACTTCTGGCCTCCAGAACTGTGAGAAAATAAATTTCTGTTGTTTTGAGCCATCTACTTATAATTTGTTACGGTAGTTCTAGGAAACAAATTCAAGGTAATCTGTTGACAAGCTCTGGATCATATCAAGGGTGGTATCCTCATTGTAAGCTGGGATGCTGTTGATACCTAGATCATAGGGTTGTTGGAGCGTTAAATTGGGTAATGTTTAGAAGGACACTAAGTACACTGCTTGAAACATAGTCAAGTTTAATAAGTGGAAGCCAGTATTATTACATGATTACTGTTGTTCCAGACTCCTTACCCTGTCTGCCCCCAAATGGAGCCTTGCCCCAAACGCCTGCTTAAAGCATACTTCTCCCACTCTCTACAACTTGAGCCCTCCTGATACCACTGCCCAGCTGCTGGGTTCCTACTCCCTAAGCCTATATCTGCAGCCCCAATCCTACCACTCCTTGCCGGCACAACCATTGACTGGGTTAAGGCCATGCCTCCCTTGTCTGACTGCCCTGACATGATCAGCCTTTGGGGCAGAATCAGTTTGCCCAGTGACACTGTGTTCACTGAGTGATGTGGGTCTTGGGTTTGTTTCCTGTTGCATCTAGAAGAAATGAGACAGCAGTGTCTTCTTGGGAGACCAGATGACTCAGGCTGAGCCTTACAAGGTAGTGAACTTTGGTGAATCCAAAGATCTGGTTTTCTGCTGTAGAAATTTAGAAACGTGATATTTATTCTTAAACTCAGAACTGAGCAGGCTTTCAGCACAGATTCATAATAGCCCAGTTGCAAGGGTGTGGTGTGTAAGCTGGGTCAATTTATTCATTTCCAGTGAGAAACAGAGCTGCTGACAGCCTAAGAATGCTTGGGTCAGCACATGGTCTTCTTGTAAGAAATCTGCAGGAAAGTTTATGGGATGCTTTATGAAAAGTGAATCTGAGAAGAAGAGGTGAAGCATCTTGAGGGATGATGAGGCCTGATGAACACCCTGCCCAGCAGAGAAACCTTCTCCGGTGGCTGGGCTTCTCTATGCCTGATTCATTGCCTGCCTTTCCCCGAAGCAGGGCTGGGCCAAAACAGCCAGTTCTTCCCTTTAAGTTTTTTTTTTTTTTTTTCTTTCTCCTTATTCCACAATGACTCCTTCTCTTTAGTGATCGTCTCAGTCATCTAGTGCTTCCATAACAGAAATACCACAAGTGGATGGCTTTAACAAAGAGAAATTTATTTTCTCAGAGTCTAGTAGGTTACAAGTCCAAATTCAGGGCGCCAGTTCCAGCGGAAGGCTTTCTCTCTCTGTCGGCTCTGGAGGAAGATCCCTCGTCCTCAAATTTCCCCTGGTCAAGGAGCTTCTCAGGTGCAGGACCCCGTGTCTAAAGGATGCGCTCTGCTCCTGGTGCTGCTTTCTTGGTGGTATGAAGTCCCCAACTCTGGGCTTGCTTCCCTTTCCTTTTATCTCTTGAGACACACTCCAGGGACTCTCCCTTTTGGATCAGGGAGGTGACCTGAGTAATCCTTTTAACCACGGGCAGAGATTAGGATTTATAACACAGGAAAATCACAAATGGAGGACAACTACACATGGCCTAACCAAGCTGACACATTTTTGGGGGACACGATTCAATCCATTACAGTGATTGCCATCTTCTATCACACACAGCATTACTATCTGACGCTATTAACCAGTTATCAGCTTCCTGAATTAAAATTCATTCTCGCTTCTGCCTTCCTGAAATTATCCAAGTAGTATTCAATTCAATCCTATATGATAAATATTTATTGTGCACCTACTACTTACTAGACCTGCCTAAGATTCTGCAGGTCATATCAAATTCAGCCTCTTCCATTAAACTTAATTAGACAAATATTTATTGTGTTAGATCCTATCTTAGACCCTGGGGACATAATGGTGAACAAGGTATATACAGTTCTTATCCAATTGTCTAGTTAGTGGAGTTAGGCAGGTAAACAGGCAATTACAAAACAGTGTATGAGGATAAAAATGAGGGAAGCTGATAAAAAAAGGCATCTAATCTAGATTTGAGGTATCAGGGAGGGCTTCCTGGAACAAGTGACATCTGCTCGTAGAACCTAAAGGATGAGTAAGAGGGGAACATATGTGTGTGTGTATGTACACACATACACACACACACATACTTGCACATAGGAGATAGTATTAGGGGAGTTACCACAGGTGACGACAGGAAGGTGAGAAAGACACCAGAGACTGCAAGGTCTTATAACCTGTGTTAAGGGGCTATAAGGGAAGCTGGTATAAAGTTTTAAGCAGGTAATGAAGTAATCATATTCGTGATTTAGGAAGATCATGCAAACTTCGGGGATTTCCATTTCTAGATACATATCTGGATTTCTGCTACTCATGATTAATTTTCCCCTGTGATTTATGGATTTTCTACTTTATCTCCTTCATTATTTCCAAGGTTTTGATGGGCTGGGGATGGAAGTTTGAGAACAGCCTTTGTCACCCCATGAATGAAATAAGCGCTCTTCCTGCCCGGTGTTAACTAGAAGTGATCCATAATGTCTTGCACCTGAGACTAGTTATAAACTGTTGGAATGATGCCTACACAGAAAAAGAGATATTTCCATTAGTGTTAAAACACTTTTTTTTTTTTTGGAGGGAGCAAAATGGCATACAGGTGACTTTAAAAATAAAAACTATTAACTCTGCATTTGGTGGTTTAGGCTACTAAATGATTTCTAGTTATGGAGGAGTCTGATGTGTGAGTGACGGAGACACTTTTAATGAAAGGTCATTGATTACTTCATTAATGGAAAGGGCTCTGGGGAAGGACAAAGATAATCCTGTTAAGGAAAGCAGCATGTTCTAATTGACTTATAAGTAGTGGGTGGAGAGTGCCCCATTTCTTCTCCTTCACTTACGATCAGCAGACTGAGAGGAAGCAAAGCTCTGCAGCTCTTGTCTGGAACTAGGCTTTCGTTTGCTAAGAGTGGAAGGGACTTGACCCCGACCCACCATGCACTATTACCTGCCTATTTGGAGCTTCCACAGTGAGGCAGGGGTGAGGGAGCAAGGTGGAACTTCTTAATTCTTATCATTTTTTGCTCTGTTCCTGGCTTTCAAGCATAGAGGAAAGCTTTGCCTAAGTTTCCCTTCTTTTGGCACTCTATTAGCCATTAAAATGTGTATGTGTGTTTGTGGGCTGGATATTCATAGATAACAAGGGAATGCAGCTCCGGATAGGATTACTTCTTATCAATTTTGGAAAACAGGTGAACTTGCTCTTGCTATTCTTGTCTATTTGGGTACGTGGGCCTCTTTCTGTTGGCTCCTCCTCCTTCCATCCACTGTCTTCATGGGATTTCATTTATTTTTCTTATTTACACCACCTCTTAGGGAAGATTAGGGACGTTCAACCTTAAACCCATTTCATAAACATTTATAGAGCACCTACAAAGTGCTCTTTTACTGTGGGGGCTACAAAAATGAGTAAGACATAGACCATACCTTCAAAGATAAAACACAAATAATCATTTTGTAAGGCAAAACGTTTTGGGCATCATAAGAAGGTAGAAGAAGGCACTAATATTTAATGAGTTAAATTGGCCAGGAGTCCCTGGGTGGTACAAATGGTTAGTGTACTTGGTTGCTAACTGAAAGGTTGAAGGTTTGAGTCCACTTGCAGTTGCCTCAGAAGAAAGGTCTTGTGATCTACTTCTGAAAAATCAGCCACTGGAAACCCTGTGAAACAATTCTACTCTGACACACTTGGGGTCACCATGAGTCAGAACTAACTCGATGGCAAGTGGTTTGGCTTTGGTTACTATTGGTCAGCTACTATCCACTTAACACTGCTTTTAATACTTATTAAAACCCTGTGAGGCAGGAATCTTAATCTCTATTATATTCATGAGGCAGTGATATTCAGGGGAGGTAAATAACTTATCCAGTGTCACCAAGCTGGAAAGGAACAAAGCTGGAATATGACCACAGGTCCACTCGACTCCAAAGCTCATGTTTATATGACTAATCTACAGTGCAAAAAATACTTGCAGGTTTTGTTGAGAGGAAGGGGTTATCAGTAAAGGCATCACAGAGGAGTGAAACAGATGGATATTAAAGAGTAAATTACTATTTTGATAGTTAAAAATTGGAATTTCCTAGTGGGATAAACTTTTTAATCAGACAGAGGAAACATACAAGGCAGCTTTTCACATGAGTGGTAAATGAAAGTACCAAATAGAGAATTTGGCTTTGCAAATTGAGTTCCTGGGTGGCAGCAAGGCGTATCGGGTGGGGAAGGACAGGCTCTGAAGACACCCTAACCACAGTCCAAATTACAGCTCCCCCACTCATTGACCACTAGCGAGATCTTTGGCAAAAATAACCTCTCTGCAGCTCAGTTTCTGTGTCTGTAAAATGAGGACAGTAACATATACCTCATGGTTTGGCTGTTAAGATTAAAATGAGCAAATGTCGATTACAGGCCTGGCCTGTACCAGGCCCTTGGCTGATATTAGTAATTCTTAAGATAAACAGCTACACATTGGGGCCAGAGTCACCAAGCTCATCTACACACTCACACTGCCCATGGGGGTGGGTGATGGCTCTCTGAAGCCACTGTTGCTCCTCTCTAACGACACACCACTCAGTCACGTCTGGAAACGTAACTATTCCCATCTTTTATTATATAGTTATTAAAAGCTTTTACAGGCTTCTGTTTCCTAAGAAGGCAATTTTGGGGGTGTTTATTATCTCTGGTGCTTGTTCTGGAGCCTTATTTGCTCCTTTTTGCATCTGTGGTATGGTACGGAAATGAGAGGCCACACAGAGCTCTGTGACAGGGAATGTTAAAATCCTTTGGTGCATTGTGGCCAATCTGGTATGTGCAGCAGCAGGCCTGGGATGTTCATGATCCAAGAAGTCTGAGCAAATGGGTCCATGGAACACAGCAAGATGCAGCCTAACAAAAGTCCTGCGTTAGTGCATTGGTTGTAGAATCTCTGGTCAAAGAGTCAATGCAGCAAAAAGCATGCGGCAGAAATGAAGCTTAATGGGGAGGATCAATTTCTTTACCCCAAAGACCAAGCTGAAATGAGAACAATTACTTTCAATGTGGTATAACCAAATCACATCCCTCTTAAAACCCTCAAATGACTTTTCTTTTCATTCAGAGTAAAAGCTGACGTTCTTACTGTGACTTGAATACATAGTTTGCCCCTCCCACTCACCCATCTGACCTCATCTCTGCTACTCTCCTGTGGTTGGCTGTGCTGCAGTCACACTGGCTTCCCTGCTTTTCTAGAACATTCCAGGTCTGCTCCAGCCTGAGGGTCTTTGTCCTGGCTTTTCCCTCTGCCTGGAATGCTCTTTGAGGACCACCCTGTGTGATAGTGTACCCTGTGCTCTGGCCCTATCTTCCTTACTCTACTTTTTCCAATAATGTTTATTACCTTCTAACATTATATCAGTCTATGTAATTTATCTTTTGGGAAAGTTAAATTTATTACCTATCTCTTCCTTCTGGAACATAAGCTCCACAAAGGCAGGGATTTTTTTTTCCTGTTTTGTTCACTGCTAAAAAAAAAAAAAAAAAAATTTTTTTTTTTTTTTATAACCCCAGTACCAGAACAATGCCTGACATAGAGTTGCTATAATAAACGCTTGTCGAGTGAATATATCAGAAGCCAGGAAATTAATAAATCTGTTCTCAAGGTGCTCATACCGAGAGTGAAACTAGGAAGAGAAAGTCTCTGCCATTATAGGCAGTCACCGGGTTACGAATGAGATCCATTCCTAAGTGCGTCTTTAAGTTGAGTTTGTAGGTAAGTTGGAACAGGTGCACAGGGTTATTATTTAGCCTTAGAGAAAGAAAAGGCTTGAAACCTTTTCAATGATTTAAAACCTGCACGTGCAGCAAGCCAAAGTGATTGTGATGAAGAATTTGTTGAGTAGGGGTTGGTTCAATGGTTTCAAAGTGAGGGCGTATTTACATGATATTAAAGGGCAAGTTAGAGCTGTCTGAAAGCCGGATGTAACCCAGGGACTTACTGTATTTGCTAGATTCTTCAGTGTAAGGAGAGGAGCCTGTGGCCGCGGGTGCTATCTTCGCTTGGAGGAGGTTTCAGAAACCTGAGCCATTCTTTAGAAGGCCTTTAAGGACGAGGAGGGAGCAGCCCTCATCAGTGTACAGAGAGTAGCTCCAGATGGAGCCTTTAGCACATGGCTTGAGATCCAGTTACACTCGACCATGCTGTAACGAGCACTAATAAGGCTCGACGGCCTAATAGGCTGTCCTGTGGTGAAGCTATGTTGGGAAGAGGTTACCAATAATAAGATTATTCTCTTGACAGTTAGCTTGGCAGGGGTGGGTAGTGTTGAAAGTAGAAATGGGTCAAGGGGTGCTAGGCAGGGGCTCATGTGGAAATCTGGACTCCGAAGCCAATTTCAAAAGGAGAACCACCTTCCGTTTTTGCTGGCTGTAGTACTAAACCATGCACCAGAGACAAAAAGGGATCCTCTTTCCTCTCTTTGGTTCCTCTCTCATACTGGCCCAAGCAAAGAATTGAGGTAACACAGCAAACAACTTATATTGAGCATATGTCATGTACCAGGTTCTATTCTAGATACTTAAAGGAGGAAGAGACAGAGAAGTTAGGAGGACAATGAAGACAAAAGATGAATTGATGCGTTTGAACTGTGGTGTTGGAGAATACTCCTTAGAAGTGAGGACGACAGTGCTCCGACTCGCTTACTTTGGACGCGTCATCAGAAAAGACCAATCATTAGAAAAGGACATCATATTTGGTAAAGCAGAGGGTCATCGAAAATGAAGGAAAGCCTCAATGAGATGAATTGACACAATAGCCACAGCAATGGGCTCAAGCACACCAACGATCATGAAGATGGTGCAGGACCAAGACATGTTTCATTATTATACAAAAAGTCGTCATGAGTCTGTTGACTAGACGGTAACTAACAACAACAACATTAAAGGATAAGGAATATAAAGTGTCCAGCATAGGGTTTGGCTTCAAATGAGCATTGAAAAATGTAAATTTTCTTTCTTTTTTCTCTTTCTGTGGCTTTCAGTGGGGGTAACAACCTTGGATGGAAGGCAGAGCATATTAAAAAAAGGCGACTTGTCCTTTGGCAAGTGTCTCATGCTCGCAAAGGCAATTCCATGTTACAGGGTTTCAGAGAAGGGTGATGCCAGGAGGGCTAGAGTGGCCAAGGGGACACAAGCCTGTCCGGAGGGATGGGAGGAATTCTGGTAAGGGGAGGCTAAAGGAAGATGTTTGGGTTGAGGCTGAAGCCTATGTATGCAGGAGACACAAAGACAAAGTTGTGGGAAGTAGCGTGTGAGTTTTACTTTGGGACCCCAAAGTAAAGCTTGGGATGGGGAGGCCCAAGCTCTGTGCTACGTGCTTTATGTACATGATTTCTTTTAGAAGTCACTCACCTCTGTGAGCTAAGTTATCATCTCCGCTTTGTAGGTGAGAAGAGGAAGGCCCAGAGAGGGTAAGTAGTTTGACCAAGGTTACACAGAGAGCAGGAGGTGGAGCAGGCTCCATCCAGCCTAGCCACCATAGCCTGTTTGATTCCAAAGCTTACAGTTTGATCCATGAAACAAACTGGCCCCTCCATTCTTTCTAATTGTCCATTGTCATCTCCTTCATACATGGTATTCTCCCAGGGTGTGGAATATAATTCCCTTGTCTGGCAACATAGTTCCTTCTGGGACGTGCAAACTTTTTTTTTTAAGTGCGTTACTTTATATCCCTTCATATTGTCCCTGTGGGGTTAAAAATGTCATTGTTGCACCATTTAGTCAATGAGACTAAAAAAAAGTCTGTGAGGATCTTAGTCAAGGTCCCACCACTGGCCAGCTCTCTAAATAGGACTAGGATTTGAGTTTTTACCCTTCTAGTACTTTCTCAGTACTGGCCCCTTAAAACCAACCAGTTGCCATCAAGTCAAGTCTGATTCATGGCAACCCCATGTGTGTCCAAGTAGAATTGTGCTCCACAAGGTTTTCAGTGATTGATATTTCAGAAGTAGATTGCCAGGCCTGTCTTCTCAGGTGTCTTTGTGTGGATTCGAACCACCAAGCTTTTGTTAGCTGCCGAATGCAATAACTGTTTGCATCACCCAGTGGCTGTTTGCTTTCCTCCAAAGTCTTTATGCTCTTTCTTAATTCCTTGCTTTTGCTTTTCTAATTTACAATTTAGATTATTCCCTTCCTTTATTTGTGCTGATGTCGTTCTCTTTGAAACTTCACCACCTCTGTAAGTAGTGCTCCTCAACCCCAGCCCAAGTGGACTAGTTTTTTTCTCTAACCTCTGTACAACTAGTGTCATATTATAGTTAGGTTTTCTGTTTTATAGTTCATTAATTCCTGCTTGTGACTTGGTCTTCTTTTCCTAACTGAGTTATAATCTCCTGGTTCTCAGAGGTGGAGGCTGATCATGACTTTGTTTGCAGCTCTAGTACTTAGCAAGGTGTTAGTCAGCTTGCTTACTTTGGACACGTCATTAGGAAAGACGAGTCACTAGAAAAGGACATCATGTTTGGTAGAGGGTCGGTAAAAACGAGGGAATCCCTCTATGAGATGGATTGACACAATAGGCACAACAATGGACTCCAGCATACCAACAATCATGAGGATGGTGCAGGACTGGGCAACGTTTCATTCTGTTATACACAAGGTCACCGTGAGTCAGAGCTGACTCAATGGCAACTAACAACAATAACAAAGCACATTGAAACTTTCTATGAATCCTTGCTGAGTGAACGATATTGGGCTGTTTCGGACTCCAACTGTACTTCAGGTTCCCTTGAAATAACGTGACTGCCTTAGCTCGTGATCTGGAGAGCTGAGCAGTGATCTGGTAAGGCCTTGCATCCCCCATTCAGTACTCTTTCTCCTTTTGTATGAGTTGACTCATCTGGATAATTGCCTTAACTTTCCACCTGACTTAGCCTGTGCAGACCCAGACAAAATTGCTCAAGATTTGACTAATCTAAGGACTGGTAGACTGGAAGCTAAACTGATTACAGAACAGGGCAGACTCAAGAGGAAAATCTAAGGGCCCCTTTGTTGCAGGTGTCCTCATAGGGGCTCCACCCTGGGGGATCACATTGCTCCATGCTGGGGAGCAAAATGCTTCTCTCTTCTCTCCGAAGCCTGGCAGGAGCCCCAAATACTGTCATTCTGTCCCTGCCAGCTGTTTACCTTACTGACAACACATCCTTTGTGGGACCCTGGCATTTCCTCCTCCTTTCTAAGGATTTCTCCAGAGACTTTCCAGAGAAGACAGTAAGAGGGGATGAAACAGAGGGGGTGCTCCCTGCTCTGTTGTTAGTGGAAGTGGCTGTCTCAATGTTTAAGACATCCAAAGAAGCTGGAAAGAAACTGACATTTGGAATCTGAGGATTTTAAATCGGAAGGCATCTTTGAGATGATCTTGCCCAAATGTGACTTGTTTGGGTGGAGGAAACTGAGGCATGAAGAAATGAAGCCTTGTGCTATATAGATAGGCTATTTTTAAAGCTCAGGTGGCAAAGCTGAGAGTAGGAGCCAGGTCTTCTACCTTCTGGACTGGGCTTTGCCAGCTCTCTCAGGTGGCCTTGGTAATCCTCAGAACAGAGACTCAGACAGGGACTCTGCCCCATGAAAGGATCTGGGGAAAGATTTCCCCCTGCATCTAGGTTTGAATTCACATCATCTGCTCTCTGCTTACCTCTCTAGCCTCAGATTGCACCTGTCTTCCCCTAGCTAACAAAACTCTGGCCATGCTGGGCTTCTCTCATTCCCAAGCCTCTTCTCACATCTGCGCCTTCATACATGCTCTCCCCACAGTCTGGAATACTCTCTTGTCCACTTCACCTGAATGATGCTGACTCATACTTTAAGTCTCAGCTTAAACGTAACTTCCTCAGAGCAGCCTTCCTTGAGCTCCATCATCTAAATAACATGCACTGTTAAATGCTTTCTCAGAGTTATGCATTTTCTTTCACAGAATTTAACTGTTTATTTGATATTGGTAGCTCCCCTACCTCACCTAGACTCTTAGGCTCATGAGGGCGGAGGCCATGGTTGCTTTGCTAACTACTGTGTAATCTGGGCCAGGCATAGAGTAGGCACTCAATAAATAGTTGCTAAACGAATGAATGACCAAAGTAAAAGACTGGCTTTTTGGATATGGTAAGGCCAACCTGTCATCTGTTATATCATTGTGATTACTACAATATTAGATAGAACCTACAAGCACCACTTGTAAGACATTGGGTGCTCTTTAAGCAGACCTGTGATGTGGGTATTCTTACTCTCAAATTTTCAAACATGGCAACTCTGAGAGGACTCTGAGAGGACAATTAGCTTACCTAAGATCATACAGATTGTAAGCCGCTGAGCCTAAACAGGAATGGGGGTTTGCCTGGCTCCAAAGCTGAATTTGTCCATTATTGTATGCTGCCTCATTGGGTATCAGACACATTTTCTGTTTATCAGAAATGTCAAGATGTCCCCTTTGTGTATTAGATATTTCAGGTTTTGACTTTCCCAAGAATTGGTGGAAGAGCCAACTCTTGACAAAACTTTTCTACTTCCAAGCCCGAGGTTTGCATGCCCCCTTTGGGGCCACAAGGCTCCGGTGGCACATACTAGCATACCCCTGGGCCATGCGGGGTAAAAAAGCAGCCATTAAAACATCCATTTACCACAAATCCTGTTTTTTATTTTACCCCGAGTAACTGAGAACAAAGCTCATTTCACCAAAATGTTCTCCTGGTGCCAGGGGTCTCAATGAAACTCCCGTTTTCAATCACTTGCACATAGTTAAGTGTAGACAGTTAAAACACTGTAATTACTGAGCTGGTGGGCTCCACTGACACCTGTAAGACATTTGGTGCAGTGCAGGAAGTAATGGTTCCTTTCCAGTTTACATCACCATTTAATCTAATTATTCCTTCCAGTTTAGCTTTCACATATTCCATCAAAGAAGAGATTGCTCATTTCCTTGCGAAACAGTATACATCCACCGTAATGCTATTTTTTGCCTCTTGTAGGTAATCTGAGATTTCCTAACCTTCTCCCCCTACTGTATTCTCTGGTTAATGTATAAACTTGGAAGAAGTTTCTTGACAGAGAAGTCAAGAGGGTCTCACCTGTGGGATTAGCATTTACATTTCGGAGAACTTGAGAGCTCAAAAGGGCCTTTTACGTCATCTGTGTTAAGACCCTCATTTTCTAAATTAGGAAACTGAGGCTCAGACAGGGGCAGTTGATCACTTGGCAAACTCCTACTGAGCTTTTGCTATGTGCCCAACATGGGGAAGTAATAACGAACAAGACTGACAAAGTCTCTGGCCTCAAAGGCCTTGTGTCCAGAGGAAAAGAGAGAAATTAACTCCCTCCAAACCCAAATTGCCATCAAGTCAATTCTGACTCATGGTGACCTCATGTTTTACAGAGTAGAACTAAACTCCTAGGGTTTTCTTGGCTGTAATCTTTATAGAAGCGGATCACCAGGCCTTTCTTCACTGGCACGATGGGTGGGTTTGTACTGCCAACCTTTTGACCAGTAGTGGAGCATAAACTATTCGTACCACCCAGGGACCTAAGAGAAATTACTGTAACACAAAATAATGAATAAATCCCAAATGTGCAAAACAATGTGTAAAAGAAGTACAAGTTTTTATGGAAGATTCCCTGAGTAAGCGCTACTTAAAATGAGTTGTAAAGAATGAAAAAGATTTTGCTAAGCAGAGAATGGAGAAACAGCATTCCAGGCAGAGGGAACAAGCATGGGATGAAAGCAGTGGAAGATGTTCGGAACAGCTGGAGTGGGCAGAGTAAGAGGGAATGAAGGCCAGGAAGAAGCCAGAGAGGCAGGCAGGGTCTAGCCCATGAAGCTCTGGAATGCATGGTAAGTATGCCTTCTTGAGTTCATGACTGGATATTCTGTTTGTCTCTCTAAATCTACTCTCCACCCTTCTCCATTCTGCTCTGTGTCCCAAGAAGCTGACCTTCCTCTATTAGCTACTTCTATAGCTCTGTCGTACCTCTGGCTTCAGGCTGGGTTTGGCCAATAGGAGGCACCAGCAGAGATTGGAGTCTTAGGAGAGAGGTCAGGGTATTTATCCCCTAGGCAGCTTCCCTGCTGGATGGCAGGCTGGTAGGGTGTTGTGCTATGGAAGGTCATAGCTCCTGATAGGTTAGGGTCTCCTACAGGGTTCCCTTTGCTTGTCCCCTTTGGCTT
This sequence comes from Elephas maximus indicus, assembly GCF_024166365.1. Lineage (NCBI taxonomy): Eukaryota > Metazoa > Chordata > Mammalia > Proboscidea > Elephantidae > Elephas > Elephas maximus. Next base: position 106,035,749 of record NC_064821.1, on the reverse strand, counting down.
AGGTGTGGTAATAGCTTTCTCCTCTTGTTGACAATTTCAGGATCCTTCACATCTCCTGTTGGTTTCACCAACCCTAACCCCCTTTTGTAAACTGTCCCTTAATTAAACTCCCTTCAATTACTCTGAATGTTCCATCTTTTTCCTACGAGTCCTTTAGAAAGGGCTCCTGCCTCCAAGGGCAGTCTGCAATGCAGAAGGTAATCGAAGTGAGAGCATCAGTTGTGTGTATCAGTGGCCATAGTGGATGGGGGTCAGTAGTAGTTAACCGAAAGAGGGACATGTAATCAAGGGAGAGGCAGCTGGGTCACCTAGCAGATGACCAACTCAGGCCCCATGAAATTGCACATGAGAAAAAGAGGCAGCTCTCAACACCTGCCAGGCCCAGCAAGTTCAAAGCCATTTTATGACAGTATCTATCAACTATGAACTTTCTTACACCCAACTTCCTCCAGCAACCACACCCCCCCACCCCATGCTCCACCCCTGAAAGGGCCAGAAACCATAGGAGGGAGAGGAAGAAAAACCCAGCTACACCCAATGTATGAAGGCATGCTGCCTGCTTGCAGTCAGCCTGGGATGGCGGCAAGAAGATTGAAGTATTGATTGATATATTCTAATGTTTGAGTTGTGTCAATGCCTAAGGGTTGTCAGAAAATTTGTAGAATTGCCCAAGTTTTCATCCACGTGTGGAGGAAGAACTACTACCCCCATCAAACAGATCTAAAGAGAGTGTAAGACACAAAACACCCAAATTGGTTTCAGGATTACCTCCCATGAGATGATACTTGTTTAACTTGATGGTTTTATAATTTTAGGAAATCCTGAAAACCAAAATTACTGAGAATTTACAAGCTCCCTATCTCCCTTCCCTATCTTACTTGACCATGAACTTTTTTTTTTTTTTTTTTCAGATAACTCCTATGCACTTGATGTTCCTTACAATGTACTTTGGAAAATGTCTCTTTTGATACTGAGTGCACTAGCAAATACTTTCTTCCTATGGAGAACATTAGGGTTTCTGGTTAGAGCTGGCATGATCAGCCATTCTACCTCAAAGCACAATTTTATTCTAACAATATAAACCAAAAACCCATTGCTGTCGAGTTGATTCTGACTCCTAGAGATCCTATTAGACAGAGTAGAATTGCCCCATAGGGTTTCCAAGGAGCACCTGGTGGATTCAAACTGCTGACCTCTTGGTTAGCAGCCATAATACTTCACCACTACACCACCAGGCTTTCCTCTAACAATATAGCTGTAAATAAAACATCAGTGCTTGGAACTGACCAAGAAGTTTAAAAAAATCGTCATGAAATACTTGGCATACCTGCCATGTTATATAAATTAGGAGTTCGTATTCCATTAATGAGCTGTGGGACCCCACAGCTTTATGCAGAGTCCTGGGAGGGCCTACTGAGCATTAAAAAGAGAATGTTCATACAGGCGGTCCCCAGGTTACAAGAGGTCAGTTCCTAAGGGCGAGTTTAAGCCCAATGTGTAGGTAAGTCCAAACAGGTGGGTACGGTTCTTTTTTAGCCTCACTTTAGTGCAAGAAAAGGCTCCAAGCCTTGTCGATGATTTCAAAGCTGCTTGTGCAGCAAGTGAAGGTGATCGTGATGAAGAATTTGTCGCGAGTAGGGCTCGGTTCAGTTGTTTCAAAAGGAGGGTAAATTTACATAACGTTAAAGAGCAAGTAGGAGTTGTCCCTAAATCATGTTCACCACCCAGGGGCTTATTGTAGAATGTTTATTTGTCTAATATACAGTGGCCATCAGAATGAAATGTTGTGGACTTTTCACTTAGAAGGTGATGCCATAACGTTATAATTGATTTAAAATATGTGCTAGAATCATAGCAATGAAGCAATAAAGAAAAATTATAAAGGGAAAAAAAAAAAAATCTCAGGTGAAAACATGACCTAAGAGGGTTTGAAATTTACCTTTGTCAAGCTGGTCAGAAATAGACCAAGAAAGCCCCTCTTTGACCCTTCATGGAGTCTTCCCGATTTTCATGCTTTTTTATTTTTTCCTCCAAAGAATCAAATATTGACGCTTTTGGGGACTAGTGCGGCAGGTATATCACACAGAAGGTGTTCACAAACTATTTGCTGAATGAATGACTCAGCCCACACCTTTGTTTACAGATGAGGAAGACACAGGTGGGAAGGTACCAGTCACTTCCTTTCTCTATGATTCACTTTACGCCAGGTGCTTTATGGACTTTTAAGTCTAAATGTCACGATATCTCTACAGGACAGGTGTTATTGTTTGAGGCTGAGAGCGGTCACTCAGCTGGGGAGTGGCAGAGAGGAATTATCACCCTAATGGAAAAGAACGCAGTAAAATGTGCCCCTTCTTGGGTTTGCTGGACTGTTGAACATTTAGCCTAAGACAATAACCAGAGAGTGTAGTGGAGACCCTCAGTACCTTCCTAAAAAGCTTTCAGTGTGAGAGTTTGGGGCCTACTGGCTCAAACCACTTTATGAAACCAAGTATAATAACACCTGATGGGCATTTCCAAGGGTGTGAGCCTAGGAGACACTGGAAAGGAGGCCTCAGAATTGTGAGGACAAAGTTTAGAGAGGATGGCACATATTCCCAGGGCAATATGTAACAATATTTTGAAATAGGTGGGGCTTGTTTTTTGGTCCCCTCCCACCTCCATTTATACCTTCAGAATCCAAAGGGCTAGACATCTCATGGTGGAATTGCAGGCACTACAGTAGGCAATTGAGGTACTATTGGGTGTTAAATCATAAAGGAGCACCCCGATTTCTCATGAAAAGCATAGACAGTAACCAGTTGCTGTTGAGTTGACTCCGATCCATGGTGACCCCATGTGTGTCCGAGTAGAGCTGAGCTCCATAGGACTTTCAGTGGCTGAGTTTTAGGAAGTAGGTCACCAGGTCTTTTTTTCTGAGGTGCCTCTGGGTGAACTTGAACAGGCAACCTTTCTGTTAGCATCTAAGTGTGTTAACTCTTCCCACCACCTAGGGACTTCTCTTGTAATCACAGCCTTTGGCATTCCTATGACGGTGCCAAGTTCATCTTCCCAGCCAGTAAAACTCCGAATTCCTGTCTGCAGCCACCCGTTGCTGTTGAGTTGATTCTGACTTATGGCGTCCCTATGAGTGTCAGAGTAGAACTGTGCTCCGTAGGGTTTTCGGTGGCTGGTTTTTCAGAAGTAGATCACCAGGCTTTTTCCCAAGGTGCTTCTGGGTGGACTCAAAACTCCAATCTTTCTGTTAGTAGGTGAGTGCTTTAACTATTTGTACCATCCTCAGTTTCTACAGTCTACTCCTATTTTGGAAACCAACTCTGAGGCTTGGAGAGCCAAGCCAAGCCAAGCAAGCCAAGCCAAGCCAAGCTAGGCGTCTAACTGCATTCTCCTTGGAACTACAGGCTTGTTGGTTCCCTGACTTTTGGAGAATGCCATCTCTTATATTTTGTTCCTTTACCCAGGTACGCTGGGCATGTCCTATTAAACGAATCTTAAAGAGACCACATTTTCAATCTCCCCCTGCCCCTCCGTTACCACTCTGACCTCATCTCTTACTATCCCCACCCCCACCCATTCATCCTTCCTGCTGTTCCTTGAGCACACCAGGCTTGCTTCACCTCAGGCCTCTGTAGTTGCTGTCCCCTCTCTTTTCCCAGACACCCACATGGCTTGTCACTTACTTTCCTCAGCTCCGTCCTCGATTGTCAGCTTCTCGGGCTTGACTTACCTGACTATTCCATTTAAAACTGAAAACCTCCCTCACTCAGTAGTCCCTTCTCCCCTCCCTCTACATTATTTTTTCTTCATTTTGAGTCATGCTACCTCAGCAAATGAAAGTCCCCAAAGTTTACTCCATCCACTTCATTAGGTCAACTCCACTTTGAGAAGAAAACTCTTCCCCAATCATATTTTAATTGCCTCCCAAGCTGAGGGGCTCATCTTCCAGCACTATATTGGACATTCCCTTGTTATCCATAATGTTTCTTTGGCTAATTTTGGGGGAAGTAGATTACCAGGCCTTTCTTGCTAGTCTGTCTTAGTCTGGAAGCTCTGTTGAAACCTGTCTACCGGGGGTGACCCGGCTGGTATTTGACACACCAGTGGCATAGCCTCTAGAATCACAGCTGCATGCAAGCCACCACAGTATGACAAACTGACAGGTGATGATTCTCTAGTTGACATTATATTTATTTTACTCATGTTGTTCACTGTCTCCTCCTCCTAAAATGTAAGTTCCAGGAGGGCAGAACTTTTTTTTTTTGTCTTTGGGTATTTATTTTATTGAACGTTAGATGAAGGTTTACAGAACAAGCTAGTTTCTCATCAAACAGTTAGTGCATACATTGTTGTATGACATTGGTTAACAACCCCATGACATGTCAACGCTCTCTCTTCTCAACCCTGGGTTCCCTATTCCCAGCTTTCATGTTCCCTCCTACCTTTCAGGCCCTGCCCCAGGGCTGGTGAGCCCCTTTAGTCTTGTTCTGTTCCATGGGCCTGTTCAATCTTTGGCTGAAGGGTGAAGCTCAGGAATGCCCTCATTACTGAGCTGAAAGGGTATCTGGGAGCCATACTCTCAGCGTTTCTCCAGTCTCTGTCAGGCCAGGAAGTCTGTTCTTTCTTTTGGGATTAGAATTTTGTTCTACATTTTTCTCCAGCTCTGTCTAGGACACTCTATTGTGATCTCTGTCAGAGCAGCCAGTGGTGGTAGCCAGACACCATCTAGTTGTATTGGACTCAGTCTGATGGAAGCTGTGGTAGATGTGGTCCATTAGTCCTTTGGACTAATCTTTCCCTTGTGTCTTAGTTTTCTTCATTCTTACTTGCTCCTGAAGGGGCGACATCAGCAGAGTATCCTAGATAGCTGCTCACAGGTTTTTAAGACCCCAGAGTAGAATGTAGAACATTTTCTTTATAAATTCTGTTATGCCAATTGAGCTAGATGTTCCCTAAGACCATGGTCCCCACAGCCTTTAGCCCAGCAGTTTGGCCCCTCAGGGAGTTTGGATGTATCTGTGGAGCTTCCGTGACCTTGCCTTGTACAGGTTGTGCTGGCTCCCCCAGTATTGTGTACTGTCTTACTCTTCACCAAAATTGCCGCTTATCTATTGTCTATTAAGTGTTTTTCCATTTCCACCCCTCAGGAGGGCAGAACTTTTTGTCTGGTTTGCTTATTGCTATGTCAGCAGCACCTAGAACAGTGCCTGATACAGAGAAAGTACTCAATACATATTTTGAGCGAATTAATGAATTTAAGCACCCTTGGCTTTCAGTGGAGTTTCTGTAGCCATTCAAAATCCCACTGTGCTTGTGCCTGGGTGGGGCTGCTCTCTGTTCAAACATCTTTATTAAGCACCTTCCTACCGGCCAGTTTGAGGTCAAACCCTCTGGCCCACAGGGGCAAAAGGAAGCTTAGTGAAAATGCTAGGAATAGCTCTATGTTTTGAATAAACCCTACTTCCAACACTGTCCATGAATACCCGTTCATTTCAAATAAGGCTGATCAAAAAAAAAAGAACAACAGATCATAGTTGAAGTTTTTTTTTTTTTTTCCTCCTGATATTCGCTGGAAACTTAAGTCAAATCTTCCTTTTTATTAATCTTTGTTGGGTGCTGTTGAGGTGATTTTCAACTCATAGAGACCCCCATGTGACAGGGCTCCTTTATTAATATTTAGTTTTCTTGTCATTTATACTGGCTAAAAATGTGGATTCTGGAGCTAGAGTGTTTGGATATAAATCCTTGCTCCCTCACATATTAGCTACATCACCTTGGGCAAGTTATTTCCCCTCTCAGTCCCTCAGTTCTCTCATCAGTATAATCAGGATAGTAATATCTACTTTATAGCATTGTGGTGAGAATTAAACTAGGCTAATATGTATAAAGCACTTAGAACTGTACAGAGTAGGTGTTAACAATTTTTCTTATTACTCATACTGAAGGGAATATTGCCATCTTCCCGTTGACCATTAGTGGAAGAGATGCAACAATGCCCCCAACCCACCCTTCCCTTAGCCAAGCCATGCCAGCTGCAGACCCCTGTTCTGGTGGTGGAAATACTTTCCTGGGTCTTGTATCAAGGTAGTAGGCCCATGCAAAGAGACAACTGTGCTCAATAAATGTGTCACTTAAAACCACAACCCTCTGGCCAGCACAGCTGGGCCCACAGTGGTCACCCCTGCCCACTGGCACCCTCTCACTAGCCACTGCCCGTGAACTCCCTGTGCCTGCTGGCTGGAGAAAAGGCTACACTTGTGCTCTTGCCAAGTCAGGGGTGAGAGGCAGGCTGGTGTCCTGCCCAGCCCTGAGACACAGAAGCCTGTTGCCCCATCTGAGATAATTTTCTCAGACCTGAAATCCTCCCTCGAAGACATCTTCAAACTGGTATTCTGAAACAGGGCCAAGTCCCCAAGCCTGAGTTTCCAGTCTGGGGAATGGGTGTTCCCTAAAATGCCCCTTTCTAAGAAAAGGAGAAAACTTAATACGGCTTGCCAGAGGGAATTAAGTGTCTGTCTTTTTTTTGAATGGCTATTTGGATGTAGACAGGAAGCTTCAGAGTCTTTAGTTAAGAAGAAAAAAGAAAAAAAAAAAAAATGAAGAAAGCAAACCCCCATATCCCAGGGGAGACATTTGAGGACTAGTCAAGCCTGAGGGAAGTTTGGAGGCCAAGAAAGCTGTGTTCTGAGTTAGTCAGAATGTGGACACAGTGGGCAAGATTTGGGCAGCTGCACAGCTACTGAGCAGCTTTCTATTCAAACCCATTCTGGCAGAGGGGAAACGTTCTTTCTTTCATTCTTTCAGCACTTCTATTTTTTTTTTTTTTTTAAAGAGGAAGAAGGGGGAAAAAAAAAATAAACCCGCAACAACTAAAGATCCAGAGACAGACTGATGTCACTGTGAGGTAAAACCAAGGTCATATTCAAAAGTTGGTTTCAGGGAACCCTCCCCCCACCCCACAAAAAAGCTTCTCTCTAAAAAGGCAGGCCAGACAATGGATCAGATGCCAAACCATGTGAAGTGCCCAGAGGCAACTCCAAAACACCCGGCCCACCAGCGGGCGAAGGCTGCCAAGGAGCCAGATGCTGCAGCTTTAAAAATATCTTCCACTGCTTGGGATCTGCATTTGCAGGCTGCTGTCTGAGAGAAGGAGCAGGCAAGGGCCCGGACAGCCTGGCCCGCAGCGCAACCCAGAGCCTGAGGAATGGAGAGCGCCTCTAACCATGGGCTGCCCACTTGGCCTTGTTAAATCACCCCCAGCATATGGTGGGAGACATCTGCCCAGAATTCAGACCTCACAGACTAGAGAGGAGGGCTCAACACAAGCATTCTGAGGTCCCAGAGACGGGAGGCAGCTGGGAAGGGATTTCTGGGGCTAAGAGCCTCGTTTGACAGAGAAGCCTGAAGTTCTGAGAGGGAAGGGCTTCACTCAAGGTCATCCAACAGCATGTGTCAGTATGATCGGGAACAAGTCATTTGATTTCTTTGAGCTTGTTTACTTCTCTGTGAAATGGGAGCAAAACACATAGCTTATAGGCTTTATCTGAGAGTTAAATGAAATAACTTAAGTGAATGCCCCTAGCATAGTGTACCTGCTCAGCACATTTTAGCTGAATATGATTCTCAATCTTTTAATTATTAAAGACAAAACAGCCACTGGTGTGTTATGTTTCTAGGAGGCTTTGGAAAAGATTCAATACTTTCCCAAATCCTTCCCCGCAGGCATATTGCTGGCTGAAATTTACCTATATGGGAACTGCACACTTTAATTGCTGTTAAAATGCAGCTTATTTCCAAAGGTAAAAAATTGAACTGGGGAAGGTTTGCCCTTGAGGCTAGTGTCTTTTTATGAGTGTAGTAGGGAGTTATTTACCACGCATCTGTCGGTTTGCAGTACTGTGGTGGCTTGGGTATTACTGTGACACTGGGAGCTATGCTATCGGTTTCTCAAATACAAGCAGGGTGACCCCATGGTGAGCAGATTTCAGTGGAGCTTCCAGACTAAAACAGTAGGAAGAAAGGCCTGCTGATCTAATTCCAAAATTTAGTGAAAACTATATGGATCACGACAGAACATTGTTCAATACAATGCTGGAAAACGAGCCCCCTAAGTTGGAAGGCACTCAAAATACACAATGACTGCAACAATGGGCTCAAACATACCAACAATCACGAAGATTGCTCAGGACCAGGCAACATTTTGTTCTGCTGCACATAAGGCCACCACGAATTGGAGCCGATTTAAGGGCAACTAACAGGAGATAGAGCAGGTACTATGTGCAAGGCCTGAAAAATTAGGAAAACTAGAAGGCAAACCAATACCTTTATTGGAAAACACCTCTTTGCCTTTCAGGGTCATTTAACTTCCCTGTAACCCTAAACCTCATTTCCAAATATCAAAAATGTATGTGTTTTTTGTTTTCTGTTTTGAACAACACCCTATTGGGTTATCTTCTATTACCACTGCCTTCCCATTTAAAAAAGCCATTCGTGGTAAAATTCTACAGTAGGGCTGTGGTCTAACCTGGAAGGTTTTAAGTCTTTTTGGTTTGCCACATGACAAAGCCATCAGAGCTTGGAGCTGAGCGTGCTGATCTTGCTCTTGGAGGGTGAAGAAAATAGCCCTCCTAGATTGGGAATGAGCATGACTGGGGGCAAATTCCCATCTGTCACCAAAGAATACTTGTTTAGTTCTCTATTTTCCCACTTGGTTTGACAAGTGGGTTGTATTAGATTAGGAGTTGCCAAACTTGACTCATCTATGTATTATTGTCACAGTTTTTTTCTAGATTTATAATATTCTTCTTTAAATGAATTTACTTTCTTAATTTCATAAACCATTTAGGAGTAAAATAAAATGTATATCATGATATAGCACATGGAAAAACTAATTTTTTAATACACATGTAAATAAGTATGTTATCATTAACATAAAAATGTTTGTTTGCCACCTAAAATTACCTTGCATATTAACACAACGGTTTTCAAACTGTGTTTTTATACAACTAAAGTGTTTTGCTGTGGCAGTGTTAGATTCAAATTTAATTTTTTCAGCCTATTTTCAACTATTTTGAAATTTGAAATGAAAATTCACAGTAATACTTAAGTATGTGCTTGTATATATGACATTTTTTTTAGAGACCACCAATGTAATTATTTATGCTGCCAGGTTACTAATTTTTGCATGAGCTCAGAATAAAACTTCATTCATCTCTGTGGATATATTTTATTTTTAAAATAATTTTTTAAATTAAATGTTTAGTTCAGAAAGAGATAAAGAAAACAAGCACACAAATGAAAAAAAAACCCCGCCCATGTTATTCCTTTGACATTAAAAAAGTAACAATACATTTTGGCGAGTATGTTTTTATGTCTTGCAAATATGTCATTGCTTAGGGAGACTATAGCTCTGTAGTGATCTTTCTGAAACTCGGAATTTAACCTATACTTGTATGAGTAAGTCACAGGTACCTTCAGTAAATGCCAGGGAAATATCCAGTTGGTTGCTTGGCCAATCCATTTATCAGGAACAGACTCTGTGGTGCAAACATTTAAGCACTCGACTACTAACTGAAAGGTTGGAGATTCGAACCCACCCAGAGGTACCTTGGAAGACAGGCCTAGTGATCTGCTTCTGAAAGGTCATAGCCTTGAAAACCCAGTGGAGCAGTTCTGCTCTGCACACATGGGGTTAAATTGACTTGATGGCAACTAACAACAATCTTATTTCATAACTTGTGAATTTGTGACATGTTGATCTTCACAAATAATATAGAACATTGAGTATTAGTGTATCATTTGGGCTCCTCATGTCTGATTTTCATATTTATGTCAAAGGATATAGAGAACTATCATAAATATTGTTTTTGATTCAACTTTGAAACCAAAGTGTCTCACTCCTCTGCCTTTAAGCTTCTGGCCCAGATTAAATGAAGAGTATCTTGAGACTGAAAGTCAAGCTGTTAACAAAAAACAAACAAACAAAAAGCCCACAGATGTTACCACTTTCATTACTTATCAGTGCAATCGGAATTTTCTTCGTGAGGCCAGGCATTCAAAACAAACAAACAAAAAGAGAACACTGAGGCTGGTAAGACTGCAAACATCATTCATAGCATCAATGCCACATGTTGGAGTTAATCAGAATAAAGTCACTGCTATGTATGGTTGGTCATTAAAAAGTAAATATTATAAATTTGAAGTTATGAAATAAAATTTCACCAAAGAAACTACACTAGTGACACAGTCGTTAAGAGTTCGGCTGCTAATCAAAAAGTCAGCAGTTCAAATCCACCAGCCGCTCCTTGGAAACCCTATGAGGCAGTTCTACTCTGTCCTGTTGAGTCGCTATAAGTTGGAATCAACTCGAGGGCACAAAACACCACCATGTATGTATAGGAATCCCTGGGTGGCGCAAATAGTTAAGCATTCTACTACTAGCTAAAAGGTTGGTGGTTTGAACCCACCCAGAGTCTCCTGGGAAGATAGGCCTGGTGATCTGCTTCTGAAAGCTCACAACCTTGAAAACCCTATGGAGCAGTTCTACTCTGAAATACATGGTGTCGCCCTGGGTCGGAGTGGACTTGATGGCAACCAACAACAACTATCATGTATATATCTATCTACCTATATAAATATATAGATATAGGTATATACACATACATATATGTGTATGCATTCATATACATTTTTGTATGTATACATATTCATATGTATTCATATATTCATTCATTCTACCACAACTGAAAGCCAGTGGGCCAGATGGTCTTTAAGGTGTTTTTCTAGCTCTAAAAACAAAGTCTTTGTTTCCTTTTGGGCTGATTTAACCTTAGAGTTGTGGTTGTGACTGAAAAAATGATAGGTAACATTTGCACAGTGCTTTTCAGATTCACAAAGTTTGATTTACTTGAAGGAAGCTTATGAATTTCCACTCTCTATCCTGACCTTACCTTTTCTATGAGGTGTCTTGTCACTCCCCAGGCAAGGTTAAGCACGTCTGCCTCTAAGCCCCCAGGGATTTTGGTTCATAATATTGCACTGCCTGACCAACCGTTGAAGAATTATTAGTGTCCATGCTTGCCCCTGCCCTGGGTTGCAAACTCCTCAAAGAACATCATCTGCATTTTCTCAGTACCTAGCATGGTGCCTGTCGCGGAGTATTTGCTTAATAAACATTTGACTGCTTAAATGGATGAATGGTTTCTTGGGAGCCAATAGAACAACTGAGCACTGGGTGATTAAATTTTTTTTTTTTTTTTATCAGCTCAGCACATGTCTTCATCATCAGGAATATTTATTAAGTAACAGCATATGTTGTCCCCATCAAGGAATATTTATTAAGCAACAAATTTATGCATAAAATTTGGCATGGTACCATTCTTACATCCATTCCCTCCTCCCAGTCCTGGCTGACACTATCCAAGTTCATGTCCTCATTAGCTTTTCCTGGGACTATTGCAAGAGGCCTTGAACTTTTATTGGCACACACCTGACCTGCTCCTACCTCTGGGCCTCTGCTCATATGTTTCCCTCCACCTGAAACACCTTTCCTCATAATTTCTACACTTTCACTGTCACCTGTGCTTCAAGCCTTTCTGTACTAGACTCTTGCAGCCCAGTCCTCACTGAAGGTAACGAAGTTCAGAAATGTCATCTCTTGAAACTCTCAATGCATTGTATCACTCTTTTATTATGTATCAAGGTTACGTACAAGCAGGCCTTTTTCTTTTCTAGATTGTGTTCTCCTTGAGGTCAGAATCTGTCCTGAATCATTTTTATGTCTCTCAGAGCATATAGTACTCAAGGCACATAGTAGAGGCTGGAAAAATATTTGGTGAAAAGATAATTTACAGCTCATTCTGCCTCTGTCCTGAAACAACTTATCAGCTAGTCACTGTCAGAACTGGCAAAGACACGTAGAGTCTTGAATCAAGTTCACACCTCTAACCAAAAAACAAGAGGAAACCATTCCTGCTTTTCGGTGATTCTTACGTATTACCAGCTAGCTGCTTGATTGTGTGCAGGTTACTTAGTCTCGCCAAGCCCCAGCCTTTTGTTTGTATCCACGGTTAATAGCATATACCTGAAGCGTTATATGCAGTAATATGTGTAACCACCACCTATCTGTCAGTTTGTGGTACTGTGCTGGCTTGCTGTGATGTTGGAAGCTATGCCACCGGTGAAAGTAAAGATAGTACCATAGGGCCTGTATGTGGAAAGGTTCTCTAAATGGTCATTAATATTACAGCTGTGGTTATTGTTACTGCCTAATAGTGCTATAGAAAAATCTTGTAAAAACTGGAAATTAAAAAGCATATGGATAGAGGAGGAAATTATCGCTATTTTGTAGTCAGTGAGCTAATCTCTCCTGATAGAGAACTCGAAGGCAAGTTTGGGTCGTATCTATCTCTGCATCCCTAGCACTTAACACAGTACTTGGTACATGTTGTTGTTGTTAGTTGCCATCAAGTCAGCTCTGACTCCTGGTGCACTCCATGTACGAGAGAATAAAACATTACCTGGCCCTATGCCACCTTTATGATCTTTAGTATGTGTAAGTCCATTAAAAAAAAATTTTTTTTATTGTACTTTAGATGAAGGTTTATAGAACAAACTAGCTTTTTTCATTAAACAGTTAGTACATATATTGTTCTATGACATAGGTTAACAACCCCACGACATGTCAACACTCTCTCTTCTCGACCTTGGGTTCCCTATTACCAGCTTTCCTGTCCCATCCTGTCTTCTAGTCCTTGCCCCTGGGCTGGGATGCCCTTTTAGTCTCATTTTGTTTTATGGGCCTGTCTAATCTTTGGATGAAGAGAGAACCTCAGGAGTGACTTCATTATGAGCTAAGAGGGTATCCAGGGTCTCTTGGGATTCCTCCAGTCTCTGTTAAGCCAGTAAGTCTGGTCTTTTTTTATAGTTAGAATTCTGTTGTGCATTTTTCTCCAGCTTTATCCGGAACCCTATTGTGACCCCTGTCAGAGCCATCAGTGGTGGTAGCTGGGTACCATCTAGTTGTACTAGACTCAGTCTGGTGGAGGCTGTGGTAGTCGTGGCCCATTGGTCCTTTGACTAATCTTTCCCTTGTGTCTTTAGTTTTCTTCATTCTCCCTTGCTCCTGAAGGGGTGAGGCCAGTGGAGTATCTTAGATGGCAGCTTACAGGCTTTTAAGACCCCAGACTCTTGCGTGAGTCCATTTTTGAGGACACTGTGTATTTCGACTACTTTCCAACCTAGAGGGCTCATCTTCTACCATTCTATTGGACATATTCTGTTGTAATCCATAGGGTTTTCATTGCCTGCCTTTCAGAAGTAGATTGCCAGGCCTTTCTTATTAGTCTGTCTTAGTCTGGAAGCTCTGTTGATCCTGTTCATTATGCGTGACTCTCCTGGTATTTGAAATGCTGGTGGCATAGCTTCCAGCATTATAGCAACACACAAGCCACCACAGTATGACAAACTAACAGGCAGGTGATGGACTTGGTACATAAAAGGGATGTAATAAACAGGTGTACTGAGGAGGAGCAGAGAGGGGGATCTTGCCCCTGGATGCGAGTCCAAGGGAGCACCAGACTAGGTGTGGAATGATATTCTGAGGTGCCACTAATATGAAAGGTGCTTGACTGAGGCAGCTAGACAAGAGGGGGAGGGTGTTTCTGTTGATGCCTTGCCTCTATCAATGTCTATTCATCTTGAAATTGGGGTGGTGAGGCGCAACTTAGAGACTGCCTCGGGAGCTCCTTACGCTCACCACGCCTCTGGTAATAAAGGCTTTTGTATAGCAATAGATGTTTGTTGATAAGGATGATAACCTTAGTATACTGAGTCTCCTAGGTTACTGGCAGTGTACTAGACCCTTTACAAACTGCCTCGTGTACTCTATACAACACTCCTGGTAGAAACGTGCTGCTCTCCTGTGTTATGGCAGAGGCCACATGACTTGCCCGTGGTCACACAGCTAGTAGGTGGCACAGCCACGATTTAGATGCAGGTGTCTCTGATTTTAAATTCCATGATCTTAACCCCTGCTATGCACGCTCAGCAATGTTGCCCTTCATGTTAGATGAGTGCAGTATTCCAGGTCTTGAACTAAAGAGGTGGCTGAGCTGATGGTGGACCAAGAAGGAAGTAGCAGTCAATTGTTTGACTTTGGGGACCAAATGCTTGGAGAAGGAAATCAGGGTATGGGGGTGGGAAAAGGAGAACAGATGATCACAAAGGGAATTAATGCCAGAGGTCGACTAGGGAGCCAGCTTGCCCAGTTTCTAGCACTAGTCACTTCCTACCACCCCAGGCCTGGTGGCGGCTTTCTTAGGTTTCCAAACAGGTCCTGACCACGGCCAGCACTGGCTGACTGCAGCACAGGCCCAAGCTGTAACAGCAGTGCTAATGGGAACTTGGCCCCGCTCCAGGTGGGTATGGAAAGCGTCTGTTGGCTCTTATAAAAATCCTCGGTCCAGGCCGTTTTCCACAAAGAGAAATTCACCACCCCAAAGGAAAACCATCGCCTGCTCCCGGTGCCAAACTCGAGGAAAATCATGTTGTGAGACTCTCTCCTCTGCCTGGGTGAAATGACAGATAGCAAAAGAGCTTTCAGTTCCCTCTACCCCCCAAAAAGTCTGCCAGAGATATAAATATTTAAAAACAGGAGCTAGACTGAGAGGGTTCGCTTTCACTGTGTCTTCTTTGGCAAGCTGTAGATCCACCCACCAGATATCATTTTATTCTGTGTAATGGAATGGCAGTTCTGGGTCGCACATCCCAACTTCTGACACGCTGAGTGGAAAAAAATGACTGTGACCCTTGAAAACTATTTTTGTAGCTTGAAACAGATACAGACCCAGGTTGTGAGTGCCAGATTGAACATAGCTATGAGAGGTTTAAGTGGTTTTTTTCCCTGCTGTTCCCTTATTTTTATCTCCTGCTAAGAAGTCCTCTCTCTGATTTCTATCCAGTAAGATAACTCCTTTTTTTTTCTTGTTATACAGGATTTTTTTTTTTTTAAACCGTTTTCTTCTCAAATTGGTTAAGCAAAAACTGTATCATCTATATTTCTTTGTTTTTTTCTTATGGCTGTTCCTAAAATTGGAGATTCAGGAGACAACTCAAAGATACGAATTCTCTTTTTCACGTAGAGAAGTGGGTGCAAACTTCCATGACATGAAATAGGTTTGAATCAGCGTGGATGACCTTCATAATCTAGGCCTTTGTGACTTTAGGTGGATTAGAGGAAACTAATGAGGATTTTGAAACAAGCTTTGGACTAAATTGTCATCATAGCAAATCCATGTCAAAACCCCCATAACTCTTAAGGCACAATTAACCTGCTCCCTAGTCCTGGCCCTCTTGTATTTGACTCATTTTACTTTCTTTTAGTCTACTTTCTTTATATAATAATAATAAAACAAGAATGCAGTGGCTATTTTTCTCTGTTTTCATCTGATTCTTCTGTTTTCTTTTTCTTCTTTTAATCTAACTTGCTCTGTCCTCGAAGTCCTTTGAAATATGGTTTAGGACTCACAAGAGTTAATAGGCAAGAGAAGGGGGCGGGGGAGGAACCCACTTGTTTTAAGCCTGGAGCCTGTCACCTTTTCTTGGCAATTACACTGCTAATGGCTGGGTCCCAAGCAAAGTGGCAAAGAATATCTCTTCTCACGTTCCCAACTCACAGTGCATTCCCAAATACCAGATGGTGTTTTTGGAATCCATTTCACTATGTTTGATATGACAATACTTTTGTATAATGTTAAATTATATATAACTATTGCAAATAGCTGAGATCAGAACAACCAAGAAGCAGAAAATTAGACACAAGAAGGAGAGATAGAAACTAAAGACTGTGGACTTTCATCTGCCCCCATTGTATCCTGCTTCCCTTGGATTTTCTTTTAATCTGAAGAGTATTGGCAGGAGGGGCTGGGGTGTGGGGGCTGCGGGGGGGGGTAGTGTCGAGAAGCATGGGGGATGGGGAAGAGCGAAAAGTAGTGCCGCCGCGTTGTTGCAATGAAATGACATCAAATCGGGATCCTCTCCCTGCTAGAATTTGGTACACATCAAGAAAAACTTGCCAGACATTTCAAGAGCAGCGTCATTTCATTTCAATGGCCAAACGCCTCAAAATAAGTCAAAGAAGACTGATAAGCCCCCACGCCCAACTCTTTTGAAAATGTGTGTTTTTATTCTTTGTTGGGGGGACAAGTAAATTAATGACCAGACTAAAAACCTCAGTCGCTGTCTCAGGAGCCATTAGAAGGACAGCGAGTTGGAAAATAAATGCTGACTCAAAACGACACAAAGGAATTGAACAAAAAAGAGTCCAGAGGTTTTTCCTTGTTTGGGGTGGGGGGGCACATGGATGTATTGACTTGCTTTCTGAAACAGTGGATGGAACTGGACACTTGCAATACAAAAAAATCTCGAAGAATTCATTCTTGAAAAATGTGGGGAATACCAGTAGAGCCGTATTTCTACCCCAGATGGCCAAATGGGATAAACACAGCACTTTAATTTTAATTTTCTGGCTATTTGACAACAGGCAACCCCTGGACTTCTTTCCCCAACCTTCAAACAGGCCTTATCTTCACATTGCAGGACTTATTGATTTCAACCCAGAGCAAATGCATTACAGCCAAGTGATAAATTGCTTAAAGTTATTCTTAAATGAAAATGCTGGAAACCTCAGATGTGGCTTTTTGAATGGAGGGTGGGCAGGACAATTTCCAAAGTGCATATATCAGAGATTCTTTCAGCCGATTGATTCCATCTTCACCAGTCACATTACCAAGCTTTAGAGCTGATTGTCAGAATCTGGGTCTTACCCTGTTCATACCACTCAGGTTTTATGTGGCAGATGACCTGTTTTTCCCTTACAACCCGTCCTTTTTTCATACTACCCCTTCCCTTAGCAGTTACCCCCTCCCCCATTTCCTTCTCCTCCCAGCAGATAGCTGAACCATCCGCCCCGGAAAGCTCCTACAGCTCCAGTGACTACTACATAATTAACAATAACTTGTAGTAATGCAATTTAAGAGTCCTTTTAATGGGCAGCGATGGTAGAATGTATAGCCCATCTTTCTTTGTCATCTGAGAAAAGAGGCCCCATGCAGAGATGCTGGTTGCTGAGTGACGCTTTGTTGTCTGCACCAGACTCAGTACCAGCTGCACTGGCAGGTAGCCGAAGTGCAAGGAGAGAGCTGCCAAACTATGCTATACAAAGGGAGCTGTGCCAGAGAGAAAGGGACCTTTGCATGTGATGAACTTTGACCCCCAAGCCAGCATGGATCCTATATTCATCCCTTCCAGACAATTGCATCTTTCATTCCAGCACAAACTATGATTAGAAAGGGGCCATTCGTGATTGAGGTTGGTTAGCTTCTAAGTTCCCAGCAATGGACTTACTGCATTTGCCTTCTGTTTTCACAGTGACAATATTTTCCTTAATCTGGGGTAGGAAGAGATAAGCAATTAACCAGGAAAAATTCTAAAAGCAAAACAGAAACCCAGCTGATAGTGTGGGGCAGGGACTCATGGGAAGTGAAAAGGGCTTAGACAATAACCTTATGGCATTTAAAAAGTCAAACGGAAATTGAACTCTCACCTGATCATGGGGAAGCGTCCCGTAAGGAGACCGTTAGAAATGTGCGTTTTCAAGGGAACTGCTAACTTACTCAACACTGCTATATAATACTTCTTTTATTCCACCAGCAAAGCTTTTGTTTGGTCGAATTAGATTAATGAGAAAGTAACAGCTTGTATTTGAATATGTCCTAGCAAGTTCACTTTTTTTTTTTTTGTGAAAAACATCAGCGACCTTTGGAAAACGGCTTTTATTTTGTGTTTTAAAGCCCTTCTACATGAGGACCTGTGAAAAGACGTGTAAAGTCTTGAATGAAGACCACCTCAAAGTCACAGCCGTCTTTGTGAATCTAAGTCTTCGCCATCTTGACCGGTAGGCAGAGCAATCAGTTGTCAGTAGGCCATACCTACCACGGCTGCATACCACAGTGCACCTAGGAGACGTTCTCACAGCAGCCAGAATGGAATCAACCCAAGTTTCAAACTCTACTTCTTTCCCAGGGGGAAAAAAAAAGTCTATGGTGTATGTGGGATAGTGTGGATTCTGAAAGTGTTTGCACTGCAGAGGCCTTTGTGGAAGAGGCCATCTTTGATCAGTTTCCCCATTGAAGGTAATATTCTTTAGGGGCAGGGAAAAAAAACTGATACCTGCAGGCCAGCCTGGAGGAGCCGCACCTGACTTTGGGCTCCCATCTGAAGCCATCTGTTCTTTATTTTCACTCTGTATGAAGCTAATGGAATTTGCAATTGATTAACCTCAAATCTGGAGAAGTGATCCAGTCTGGGATTGCAGCTGGCAGAGCTAAGGCTACTTGTACTTCTTAACTGAGTCAGACAGCAACAAGTGTTCTCCCACTAAGGTAGCAGCCCAGATAAACCAGGATGGGGACAGTCCCAAGGGTCCAGGAACAGCCAGCAGCAGCAGAGGTCAACTGCACCTAGCATCTGATCTCCAAAAAAAAAAAATGCTGGTGTCTGGGTGACAAATACAATCAGGAGCCTGCAAATCTTCTCAAGAAATCCATTGTACATGAAGACCGCTCTCGGGAGAAGCAGCAGTGCAGTGGCTAAAGCATGGATGGCTCTCTGGAACTAGACTGCCTGGCTTTGAATCCCCTCCTGACTGGCTGTATGACTTTGAGCAAATTCTGAACTTCTCTGTGCCTCAATTTCCTCATCTGTAAAATGTGAATAATCACAGTAATCAAGGAATTGCAATGAGGGCTAAATTAATTAATATTTGTAAAGTGTTTAAGATAGTGCATGGCCCATAAAATAAAAAACAAAAAACAAACAAACAAAAAACCCCTGTTGTTGTAGAGTCTGACTTATTTATAGTGACCCTATAGGAAAGGGTAAAACCCCGTATGGTTTCCAGAGCACCACATCTTTCTCCCACACAGTGGCTGGTGGGCTTGAACCGCCAATTCTTTGGTTAGCAGCTGAGTGCTGTAACTACTGTACCACCAGGGCTCCTTGCCTGATCCGTAGTAAGCTTAAAACACATAGATTTTTTTTTTTCAGGAAAATGAATAAATATATTTTTCTGTCAAAGTCTTTACTCTTACTCATATTGCAGGAAGGGAAATTAGTCATTTCTTCATCAGCTTCTAAATACAAAAGACAACATCATAAAAAACAAACAACAACAACAAAAAAACCATTGCTGTTGAGTTGATTCCTGCTCATAGTGACCCTATAGGACAGAGTAGAACTGCCCCATAAGGTTTCCAAGGAGCAGCTGGTAGATTCGAACTGCTGACCTTTTGGTTAGCAGCCAAACATTTAACCATTGTGCCACCAGACCTTCACAACATCATAGGTTTCCTGATATTCTGCTCAAATAAAAAAAAAAAAAAATTACAAAACTAACTCTCATGTTGGAAACAGTTGAATGAGCAAGTAAAAGACACAGGATTGTTCCTTATTGTTCTGCATCAGACAGTAAAGGTTGCTGCCGAGTTTCTGAGGAGACGCTTTCACATATGGTATATTTAGTGCATGAAATGTGGCAGTTGGATTCTTGTGTTTTTTTTTTTTTTTTTAAATTGTCATATAAACAAATAATTCCAAACATATTTCTTCTTCGTGGATTTGTTTCTATTTTGCAAATTGTTTCAGGCATCAATAAACAGGATTACACAAATGTGCATACAACTGCAAAACTCATTTAGTTTAGCAAGTGCTTCTCACATGTTCATTTACTCAACAATGCCACTTTCAAGTCATGTCAACATTCCTCCATGTCTGCCTCATGACTAATACAGTGTTACTTAAACCCATTTCACGTCTTACATCCAAGGAACACCACTAACCTTTTTGGTTTGTACCACCTGGTTTCTAATTAAAACCAAACTGAGAAAGAGAGCTCCCACGGAATTGTAGATTCTTCCCTAGCATGCTCACATCTTTAGCAGGGTTTAAAATATAAGATCTCTAACACAAAATTCCAAAATAGGGTCGCTATGAGTTGGAATCGACTTGGGGGCAATGTTTTTTTTCTTAACACAAAAGCTCATTATAGGAAAAAAGCAAAAAAGTGAAAAGCACATTAAACCAATTAAGAGGTTGTGAGTGAGAGGCATATGGGTAACCGATAGTGGGATGATTTCATCGTCCGTTCTTTTTATCAGGGAGAATGAAAAGGATTTTTCATTTGTAAAATAATACTTTGTAAATTTCAAAATATTCATAGTTGGATGCATAACATCCATGGATGCTAGAACAGGGAGAAACAGGCACTGAAGCCCCTCACCCTCCTCATCCTGATAAGGGAATCGACTCTTTGGTGTGTTGAGGCAGAAATTTCTAAACGTGCAACCACTCTAACCACTGCAAACAGGAAAACAATACCCGTTATTCACTCAATTTTCTGGAGCTAAAAAAAGGCGAATGATAACAACATATGCTCTAAATGTGACCCATGCAGTTTAGCTTAAAGGCAAAATAAGATAAAAGTCAGCATTGCACACAGAGTTTAAACAGAAACATACGTATCTATACACTTTCTTTCCCTCTCCATATGTTACCCTGTGGTGGGAATTATAATACTGTGCATCACACCTTCACTCAAGGATCTCAAGCCGCTCTCAGAAACGAACACAAACCCATGCACCAGCCCTGGGAAGCAGGTGGCGAGTCTGATTATTACCAGTTTACAAATGGAGACTCTTCCTGTTCCGACTTCCCAGTTGAACTCAAGGCTCTGCCACTCCTTATGTGTGTAGGGGGGTGTCCTTTTTTTTTTTGTGGTGACAATACAATGTAGCACTTAAATGTGGCCTTGTTCAATGATGGTATTGTGAAAGCATTTGCTTCCCTTCCATTTACTTTCTTTCACCCTGAAACTGCCAAATGTAACAGTCAACTCCAAGAATAAGAGTCTCAAACTTAATTCCGTGTCTCTTGGATAGAGCTTGGAACCCTAGCAAATGGAAGTCCCTCAGAACCCAGGGAAGTAAGTTCTGAAACTGGATGTTTTTATTACCAAGAGCAAAACCTGAGTTTAGAATTGAAACTGACAAGCAGCGTCCTCTGAGATCTAACTTGATCTAAACTCCTGCCCTGGGGTTGGGGAAGTCTACTTGGACAGCTTTCCAAAGCAGCCCAAATTCTAAATTCGACACAGATAGGTTTCCCTGGAGTGTGATCCAGGACAAAGTTCCAGTTTGCCTTCTCTGGTGCTCGATTTTAACCCAAGTACAACTGTTTAGGAGCCTGTGGTCCAAGTGAACACACCCACAGAGGGGTGTAGCAAGCAGGCAGGCTTCCCAGTGAAAACAAAGCTCCAAAGTCAGCCAGCTCGTCCCAGCGTGGGGGTTTCCTTAAGAATCATTAATTTCCTGCCAGTCCCATGCCCTCTGAAGTGGAGCTTCTATTTGCTACAACTGACCTTGTGTAAATGACACCCTCTCTGAATGTGATGCAATGGAGTCTCTGGGGGGAAAAAAAGTTTTAGAAATTCTAAGACCACTTCAGGAGCCCTGGCGGCAAAGTGGTTGAGAGCTCAGACTGCTAACCAAAGGGTTGGCAGTTTGAATCCACTAGCCACTCCTTGGAAACCAGATGGGGCAGTTTCATTCTGTCCTATGTGGTCTCTATGAATCGGAATCAACTTGACGGCACACAACAACAAAACTATTTTGTTTTTTAGGTCTGTGTGTCCTTGGGAGAAGTGATCATTTTGCCAGATTACCTTTATAAAAATATATGTCTATGGCACAGACTATTCTTATATTCCAGATGAGACCCAGCACAGTGCGAAATACACTGAGACACTCAGTGAGGGCTCAGCAAGTGCCTGATTTCTCATTTTTGGGAGGACCACATGCAGCCCTAAGGAGGAAAAAAACATGAATCAGAGTTTCCTCCCTTTCTCCCCCCAACAAAACAATAAAGGAATAGAAGAAGGCTTTATCTTATAGTAATAATAATAGCTAGCATTTTTGAGTGTTTATTATCTACCAGGCACTGTGCTAAACACTTGATAAGCTCACATCCTTTAAAAATTATGAGGCAGCTGAGGCTAAGAGAATTTAAGTAACTTCCTCATGATCATCCAGGAAATACAAACAGGCACTGGGTCTGTTTGTCTCCAGAGCCATGATCTTAACCACTGCCTTAGACTACCCAAGAACAAACTACTACATACATGGACAACTATGGCCTATTAAAAATAGAAAGAGAATGAGGTAACGAAAGGATTACAGGTAAAGTTATTTCTTCGTGAAGAAGTGCTGCATCGGATAATTATGCACAAGACACTCTGGTCCCAGGCTGCCTTTGCTCCTCTGGATTGATTTCATCTGACCCAGCTTTTACCAAGGCTTCCAAAAAGCTAAAGGGCTATATCATAATTGTCTTTGTCTTCCCAGGCACTAGGAAAATGCTGGTTACAAGCACATGTTCAATAAATGTTGATTGAATGAGTGAATAAATGAAATTGCTCTGGGTTCTGTGAAAACACATTGACTTGTCAATGGATCATGGATGGCAACTTTTTAAAAAATTGTCCCTTGTTTAACCTTTCGATGGTGTGTGCTCATGAAAAACAAACATGTTCCTATCAGCTGAGTAAACCATGACAAGGCCCAAAGATGGCGGGCATGGTAAGAGGTGACACCAGGGAAAAGTATGCTGTCAACAGCTAGAGAAGGAACTCAAGAGGAAGTTCTTGTTCATTTTGAAGAGGTGGCAGGAAGTGATGGTCATTCTGGAGAAGAGGCAAAATTCTGATTCAAAACCTATCCTCAAAGTTAGTTGACCATAGGCTGGAGGTATGTGAATTTGAGTGTAAGCTTGGGGCAGGCATAATCTCTCATGATACTTAAAGAAATTTCCATCATATACCACTGTGTGAAAACATGCTTAGTAGGGTGCTGGTGGCCCCTTGGCAAACTCCTACAGAGGGGGAAGTGGATGGCAGATGCACAGTCCCAGCGGTGCAGTGTTTCCTGTGCCTGTCGTTAAGTTCCACCATCTGGCACCCAGAACCAATAGTTTTCAACCCCTGCTTTGAACACCTTTTGAATTTGAGTAAGTCTGAGGTTACCAAGCATAAAATCTCTGGGTTGAAGAGCTGGTCCCCTTTTACCACTGCCTTTGGCTTTTAACTTGATTTCTCTTCCAGACAAAGCAATACCTTTCTTCCCAGGTTGATTTAAAGGACATAGCTTTTAGGCTAGTTTCTCCCTAGTTACAATGAGGGCAGTGAGCATTACCCCAGACTCAGATTAAGAAAGCTCTCAGAATCATATGCCTTGTGATTTTGTTGAAGATGTAGACTCATTTCCGTCATGGTAAGGGGTATTAGATATGGTTGTTTAGGAATCCAGCTAACTGAATAAAGATGAAGAGCAAAGATGCAGAAATGAATTTTTGTTACTTCAGACCTAAAGTATGAGACCTTTAAAAATTATATGGATAATGATAGCAATTGTATTTTCCTGTTTGCATTGTCTTTAATGTTTTACATCATTGCCTTCACATCTACAATTGCCTCTAAGATGCTCACAATAACGCTGCGAGGGAGGTGAGATAGAAATTTTGTCCAGTCTGCACGTAAAGAAGTTGCTAAAAATTCCTCAAGATCAGGGCCTGTTTCTTATTTTCCATTGTGTCTCCAATATCTGGCCTCCTCACCTTGGCTTGGAACATAATGGGTTTTCCTGAGTTCTTGTTGAATGATTCCTTGAATGTACAGAAAACCTTCAGTCAATTGCTCAAGGTTCTATGGTAATGACAGAGGGAGCAAGAATTCCTTCTGATTTCTTTCTCTATAACAACTCCTCGATATAAACAGCAAATTTCCTTTCAAATTCCTTCTGGAGAATCTATTCATCTGTAAGGTTAAATACATCTTAACCAACCAGTCACTAGCTTGGTGGCCTGAATGCCTCAGTGGCTTCCCCTTAAGTAGAAGATGCATATCGTGATTGGAAGCTGGCAAGGTAGCAGAGTTCCTATCTCCATCCCTCTGTATCACCACCCTGAACCCCAGGAGCCCTCCTCCTGACCAGGGCTCTCTGATTGGCAGGCTTCTACCGCCCTTTGCTGTCCTTGCCTGCCTTCTAGACTAGCTGCTGCTGGCCAGACTTTCTTCATCGCGTGGTTTGCTATCTTATCAGGCAACCCCACTTCTGTTCTATCCTTCCAGGCCTCCTGCACCTTTAGTAGCTGCCCCTCCCACACCCCCACAGCCCCATTCACAGTGAGCAGCTTCTCTCATTCCCCTTTTCTCTATCACAGCCTGCTCTGTTTCCTATTAGGGAATCGTGCATTTTAAATGTCTCAGCAACGTCTGTCTCCCCAGCCTCAGTGCCTCTGTTCCCACCATCCCCCCCATCCCCTTTCCCAAGCCAGACACCAGAGAGGGTAGCATTAGCTTACAGTTTCTGGCCAGATACCAGATGTTCTGGGTGGAAGCAAATTGTCATAGAAAATGTTTATAATTTCAGATAAAGATCAACGCTAAAAGTGGTAAGGATGGAAGAAAAAAAAAAAACTACAGATTTTATTATTATCGCAATTAATAATAGTCTCAAGCAGCCCCCCCCCTTTTTTTTTTCTCATCTGGTCAAAAGCGATTATAAAGTTTCTCTCTGAAGCTTCTCCAGTAGACAGCTTCCATCCTGTTCTAGTGCACCACAGTAACCCAGGCAGCTGGGAAGGGGTCTTCATTACATAATGGTGAAAAACGGTAGGTAATACTTTCAGGAGAAACCTGTGTTTCAATGAAAAAGTGTCATAGACTCTTAGGGATGAGACATGCCACAGAAATGACCTAGTCTAACCTCCTAATTTTGGAGGTGATGAAACTGGGGCTCAGAGAGGTAAAGGAACTTGCCCAAGGTCACACAGTAAGATTGAGAAAAGTTGCTTGTTATAAAATCCTTCCTGGAGAATCACAAAGGACAATAGCATATCAAAGACACTGAGACTCTCAGCAGTTAATATATCAGTGTAACTCCGATTGGGGAAGCATACCTACTTAACCACAGGAACTTTCTTCTCTCCAGGTAATTAGGAGTTACTGTTCTGCAGAATATACTTTCAGAAAACCTGGCTTAATATAGTGATAGTGAGCAGCACTATCTCTAGTTATTTAGTACTCCTAAGAGGTGTATTTGTACCAAAAGATACTTCCAAAATAACTGGACTTTGTGATTCGTGAAATAATTTCAGGGGTCTTCTAGAAGACAACCATGCCATCTCTGTGTTCTTTGGAAATGATTGCTGGAGGTGTGAAACACTCACTTTAAATTGGGGATTTTTGTGACCCATTATACCGGAGCACTGGTGGCGCAGTGGTTAAGAGTTCAGCAGCTAAACAAAAGGTCAGCAGTTCGAATCCACCAGCCACTCCTTGGAAAGCCTATGGGGCAGTTCTACTCTATCCTATGGGGTCGCTATGAGCCAGAATTTACTCCATGGCAATGTGTCTTCTACTGATTTCATCTCCAAAGGGAGAAACCAACACTTATTGTGGCACATCCAATAAATGCTGCTTTACAAAGTTGGTGGGGGGATCCAGGAGGAAAATTCCAAGTGATGATTAGGCAAAATAAAAGTCAGCAGAGTTAGCTTGCATAAGGTTTGAAAAATGATTGCTGGTTACTTATGCACATGTACTGGTGACTGGAGACCAGAACAAATATACTGTAACATTTAAAATGTTTTAGAGGGGAGGTAATAGAATCAACAGGTGAGACTTTGAAAAGTGAAGTGGGTGATATTTGTCATTGGCGCCTTAGGCCTCTGTTTTGTGGTTGCTTCTTCCCTTTCTTTTAGTCTTTGCTCCCCTTCTGTGATGGGTAGGAATGAATTAACCCAAACACACCTATTTGCCCAAGCTACCCTGGGACTCCACTGGAACCTAAGAAAGAAGGCCAATGATCCAGTAAATGAATTCACTCATAGGTAAGGGACATGCTGTGTCCACAGGTGAAATTCAGCCATGTGATGGTATAGAAAAAGATTAGAGTCTGTACCTCAGATTATAGCCTATGTCACCTGTGTGTGATGGTTGGGAAAATAATGTGGGCAAGGTGAAATGGTGGATTGCTTTAGTTTACACTCTATGGGCTTAAGGGAAAGAGCTAGGCAGGCAAGTAGACCAAATAAAATAATTGCCCCCATTTTAGAAGTGAAAGATTCGAACAACTTCAACCATTCAGAGCCCAGATCAGCAGCAGAGCTGTGGAAAAACTCTCTAGCCCCTGTAGATCATGGCAGAGCGAGAAAACAGAATACTTTCAAAAAGGAGGAGAATGGTGCTACGGTAAACAGATTTGCAGTCCTCACTAATTCTAGAGCCAATCATAAGCACTCCATGCGTGAATGAATGAATGCATGAATAATCGCTGAGCTCACCTCTCTGTTAAAGCACGTGAAGTATAGGATAGTGAGGGTAGGGACGAGTTTGAGCAGCAGTCTGAGTAGAAGAGAGGTTATAAATCTTATAATAAGCTTGTACAGATATTGCTGTAAGCTTAAATTCATATTTGTGAATCTTATTCCAAATTAGCTCATTGTGGACCCAATATAATCCACAGGACCTGTTGTGACAAGACAATATTTTAAAAAACAGAATAAAACGCCTCGATTATCCTGAGCTAAATTAAATGGAAATGTGCCTTTTTCCTCTCTTGCTTTCTAATTATTATAATAGGATAATAGGCTACCGTAAGGATATAAATTAAATCAGGGTTTTTCTCAGAAGTGTTACTTGGCATATAAAAGTTAATTGGGAAGACATTTCAAAGAATACCTGCTTGCTCCCTGCCTCCATCCCAGATGACATAGCAGAGTCTGGGGGCAAGGAGCATGTGCCGAGGGAAACCCCCAACTCCCAGGCATTCTGTTATTGCCCTGTTCTAGAACCAGTCTGGGGGTCTGTCCCCAGCTTAGGTTCAAAAGAAAGACCGTGGAATTTGGGACCACCTGGAGTAGTTTTTCTTTTCTTTTAACTCTGGTGAGAATACACATACCAAAACATTCACCAAAACAACAACTTCCACATTTACGATTCAATGACACGGATTATATTTTTCATATTGCCACCATTATTGCTCTTCTTTTCCAAAATATTTCATCACCAGTAACATAAACTCAATGCCCCCCAGACAAAAACTCTCCCTTTCCCCCTGCCTCCCTCCCTCCCCTCGTAATCATTAATAATCGTAGGTTTCTATATATTTGCTTATTTCATGTAGACAAGATCATAAACTTGTCTTTTTTCTTTGTGCTTTTTTTTCCTATTGTCCCTTAAGTGAAAGTTTACAGTTCAAGTTAGTTTCTCAGACAAAAATTTATACACACATTCTTATGCGACCCCAGTTGCTCTCCCTATAATGTGGCAGCACACTCCCTTCCATCCTGAATTTCCTGTGTCAATTCAACCAGCTTCTATCCCTTTCTGCCTTCTCATCTCACCTCCAGACAGGAGCTGCACTATGGGCTTGTTTTGCTCAGCATAATGTTTTCAAGATGCATCCATGTTGTGGCATGAATCAGAGTAACTTCATTTTTCTTTACAGTTATATAATATTCCATTATATGTATACACCACATTTTGTTTATTCATTCATCAGTTGATGGACATTTCAGTTGCTTCCACCTTGGAGTAGTTTTTATGACATGGGGCAACTTAACTTTCTGAGCCTCAGTTCTTTTGTGTGGAAAATGGGGCTATGACACCACACTTGAAGGCATGAAAATCAGTGTGCGTGAAAATGTCAGGCTGGTACTGGCACATAGCATGGAACTCAAGGAATGTTAATTTCCTTCAGTTTCTAAATTTAGGTTCATGTATAGTCACTGATGCTCAGACTGATGACCTCAAGGCTCTGTAAATCCTCAGGCATTAAATAGAGATTTAGCATAATGGTCTTGTTGAGGTAGAAAAGTATGCTATTATATTTTACAAGGAATCTTAACCCTAAGGGTGGAAATCAAAAGAGTGCTGGGACTCTCAGCTAACTAGAAGGTAAAATCAAGTATACTAATTCTTCAAAAAAATTTTTTGGGGAGTTCTTGTAGATACTGACAAGTGCCTAGAAAATCAACCTAAGGGAAGAGTTTGGCTCAAGAAAGGCAACCAAACCAAACCCATTACTGCTGAGTCAATTGCAACTCATAGCAACCTGATAGGGCAGAGTAGAACTGCCCCGTAGGGTTTCCAAGCAGACTGCCACATCTTTCTGCCATGGAGCAAGTAGCTATTGGATTCCAACGACTGACATTTTCCTTAGCAGCCGAGTGTTTAATCACTGTACCACCAAGGCTTCTTCAAGAAAGACAAAAGGTATATAAATATTAAAGTTCTCCAGATTTAACTCTTTGTAAACAAAAAGTGTGCCTTTCTTTTTAGAAAAGTTAACATTTTAAGGGATGAATTTTCAAAACAAATACATTTCTGAATGGGAAGGGTAGGTGGGGAAGGACATTCACCTGAGAAAACAATAACAACAAAAAGAAAACAAACCAAAAACAACAACAACAAAACAACCCTTTTTTTACACAGCAACCTTGAGACTTCATAATTTATGGTTGACTTAAAGACTTTGAGTGGTAGAAGAGGATGGAGCACAGAAATTTTCAATGAAATTACTACTAATTAAATACCAATTGAAAATGAAGAGCATTTCCTTAACATTGCCTATACCCTGTCTACCTTGTCATCTCATCCTTTGCCACATCCTTGAATTCTTGCTCCAGTCATGATGGATGCTTGGTTTGACCTCAACATTTCACTGCTCTTCCATCTTGAAGCTTCTACAGGTTCTGTTGCTTCTCTGAGGTGCTCCCATTTCTGCCTGGTGAATTCCTATTTGGTCTTAAAGACTCAGCTCAGATCCTGCTCTTAAAGTGTTCTCTGATAGTTCTTTGACTGTTTTTTGCATCCTATGCAAATCTCTATCCTACCAGCTACTGCATTGTACTAATTATCTGTTCCCTTGTCTGTGTTTCCTGTTACAAGCTACCTGGCATACCATAATCATTAAATAAGTAGTTAAGCATATTCATTTGTTCTGCAAATATTTATTAAGCATCGACTTGGTGGCACAACGGTTAAAAGCTTGGCTGCTAAACAAAACGTGGGCAGTTAGAATCCACGAGCCACTCCTTGGAAACCCTACGGAGCAGTTCTACTCTGTCCTATTGGGTTGCTATGAGTCGGAATTGACTTAGTGGCATTGGATTTGGTTTGGTTTTTATTTTGTGATAGCCACTTTCCTAGGTATAGGAGATAGAGCTGTGAGGAAAGCAATGTTTCTGACTTCATAAAGTTTATATATCAGTAAGGATAGTTTATATATTTAAAAACTATATTTAGTTTATATATATTACATATAAATCTAAATAATATTAAGTATGTTAATATA
This sequence comes from Elephas maximus indicus, assembly GCF_024166365.1. NCBI lineage: Eukaryota > Metazoa > Chordata > Mammalia > Proboscidea > Elephantidae > Elephas > Elephas maximus. Next base: position 106,006,287 of record NC_064821.1, on the reverse strand, counting down.
TTTATATAACATTAAATATATAAACTATGTTTTTTATATATTTACATTACTTAATATAATATATAAACATATTTTATGTATTATATTATGTAATTTTATATAATATAAAATAAAATATATAAACTATATGTATGTATAATATATGTGATATATGCATAGGAAACCCTGGTGGTGTAATGGTTAAGAGCCATGGCTGCTAACCAAAAGGTCAGCAGTTCAAATCCACCAGGTGCTCCTTGGAAACTCTATGGGGCAGTTCTACTCTGTCCTATAGGGTCGCTATGTGTTGGAATCGAAATGACGGTTATGGGTTTGGTTTTGGGTTTTTACTACATGTATGTATATGTAATATATTATATGTACATATAAACATATAGTTTACATATTTATATATTAGCAAAATAAATGATGATAATTGCAAGGGAGAAAAATAAAACTGGTTTAGGAGGATAGGAAGTATATGTGTGTAGGTGGAGTAGCTCCTTTAACTAGGGGGGTCAGGGAAGGCACATTATGAAGACATTTGAGCAGAGACCTCAGGAATTAAATGATCAGACTTTATATACATCTGGAGGAAAAAACATTCCAGGCAGATGGAAAGGCAAGTGCAAAGGCCCTGAGACAAGGGTATGCGTGTCCTGATGCTAGAACAGCAAGGACGCCGGTATAGCTCAATAAAGAAAAGAGTGAGAAATTAAAGAGTAGGTCCTGAGGCCAGGGATGACATGTAACTTGCCCACCTGGCCTGTGTATCCAGTCTTGATTCTCTCTCACCTACCGCCCACATAGCTACTGGAGCAACTGTCTAAAACTTGAATTTCATACTCTCCTGTTTAAAATCGTTACATGATTTGGTAGCTCTTACAGAAAGATTTTCAAATGCCTGTCAATGCTCTTTTTTTAGGGCACATGATTCCACCTGCATGCCTCATGCTCTCCACACGAAATGAATGGCTCTTCTAATATACTCAATTGCTTTACTTCTTCTGGGCTAGATATGTGTTGTTTTCTCTCTGAGTAGTCCCCTCTACCCTCAGTGCAAATCTTCACTTAACTAGATCAACCTTCAAAATTCAGCAATAATTGTCACTTGTTCTGGGAAGTGTTCCCTGGCACTGAACCTTCTTTCACCTCTCTCTCCATCCTTATATTCACCCCTAAGCCTAAAACTAAGTCAAGCCTTAACCCTAATCCAGCCTGTCCCAACAACTCTAACTGCAATCTAATCCTAATCCTAGCTCTAACCCCAGCCCAAACCTTAACCCTAACTCCAACCTTGACTCTACGTTAGTCAGCAAAGGGTACATTTATTATGATGTGTGTAGCGCTCCGTAAGGTTGTGTGTGAAACCAAACTTTATAGCACCAGCCCCGCTTCTAGTGAGGCAGTACCGTCATAACTACCATCTATGCAGTGCTTCTCAAAGTGGGCAACTACTGTTGATTGTCGGGGTCTACAAGTTCTCCAGTGTGAAAGAAACCCAACTCTACCTGTTAAATGTTACCTGTGTACACTGGAGAATTGACTAGATCTCTGCGAATCTCAATAAAGCCATTTGTAAAATGAGGAAAATTAAGTTTATGTCACAGATTTCCAGCGAATATGATATATTTGAAGTTGTCAACGATTTTATTCTACTTGGATCAATAATCAACGTCCATGAAAATAGCAGCCAAGAAACCAAATGCTGTATTGCACTAGCCAAATCTGCTGAAAAAGTCCTCTTTAATATTTTAAAAAGCAAAGATGTCACTTTGATGACTAAGGTACATCTGACACAAGCCATGACATTTTCAATTGCCTTACGTGCATTCAAAAGTTGGATAATGAAAAAAGAAGACAGAAGAAGAATTAATGTGTTCAAACTGTGGTATTCGTGAAGAATGTTGAGTAAACCATGGACTGTCAAAAGAACGAACAAATCAGTTTTAGAAGAAATACAACCAGAATGTTCCTTAGAATTGAGGATGGTTAGACTTTGACTTGCTTACTTTGGGCATGTCATTAGGAAAGACTAATCACTGTTTCTAGTGACCTATTTCTAGGACGTCATGTATGGTAAGGTAGAGGGTCAGAGAAAATGAAGATGGTGAAGGACCAGGCAACATCTCATTCTGTTACGTATGAGGTTGCTGTTTGCCAGAGCAGGACTTGATAGAAACTCACAGCCAACAGAACAACAAATGGCATAAAGGACCAAGAATGCAACATGCCCTTGGATGGTTAGCTGAGTATGCCTCCCAAATAAGAAAGCCTTCTCCCACAGTGGAAACCCAATGAATTTGGGTTCTCTTGGAGGCCTTGATCTTTTCCCTTATGGGTCTCTACCCTCAGTGAACAAAGTATCTTCCCTAATAGAAACCAGTTTTATTTGGTGATAATGTCATTTTTGAAACATTGCTCTAATGAAATGATAGTACTCTTCATTCCTTACATTTATACAGAATTTTATAGATAAAAAATTATTCTGTTATTTAAATTGCAAAAATGTCTCAACCAAACAGAACAAAATAACCCAACACACTAGGATTTTGACATGAATAACATTGAACCAGTAAATTAATTTTGGAGAAAACGGTTATCCTTATAATGTTTAGAACATGATGTGTGTATCCCTGCTTATTAAAATCTTCTCAGTAATGATTTATGGTTTATTCATTAAGAGGGCACATATTTCTTGTTAATTCTTTTGTTTCCCAACAATAATTATACATTGTATTTATGTTTCATATTTTTTGAGTAGGTCAGAACTTCCATGACACCATTAAATAAAAATGATAGTTGTGGGCATTCTTAAATTGTTACTTATTTTAACAGGAATGCTTCTTGTTTTGCCATTAAGTATGATGTTGGCTATTCGGTGTTATTGTTTTCTAGGGTGGTTGCATGTGGCCAGACAAGGCAACATGTACAATTGGAATTTATTGTTGTGTGTGTGCTTGTGTCCACTTTTCTGCACAACATAGTAAGTTTTTGTGGAGTTTCTATGAATGCTTGTAAAAATGGCATATTCTCTGTTTGCGGAGGTCAACACTGTCTAGTAGCCTTACTGTTATTAATTATATTTATTCCAATTATCCATGTCATTATTTATAGCTTTTCTAATTGAGCTATCAAAAGTGGATAAATCTGTGTTAAAATTATACATACAAATTGTGGTCTGGTCTGTTTCTCCCAGATTTTCTAACAGTTTTTGCTTTTTTCATTTTGACATTAGGTTAACTGACGCATAAAGGGATTTATTACCACTGTAGCTTCATTATGACATTCTTCAGTCTGTCAATATAAATAATATAAATAACCCCTTTTTACCTATGTAATTGATTTTGCCTTGAAACCAACTTTGTCAGAAATTGATGTTGCCTCTCTTGTATGTAATTTCTTTCTATTTAATAGTTTGTTGCCCTTCCTTTTATTTTTTTAACTGGAACTCTTTTGTTTTAGGCATGTCTCTTGGAGGCAGCAAATATTTGAATTCAGCTTTTTTCTCCACTCTGAGGATCTTTGTTTCCTAACAAAGGATTTAAACCATTTATGTTTATTGTCATATAGGTTATTTTTTATCTTCTGTCATTCTGTTCTACATGATTTTTTTTTTTTTTTGCTATTTCTTTTTGCTTTGGATGTTTGCATATACAGAATATATGCGTGTGTATGTATGCGTGTGTATGAACTTCCTTAGTGACTGGGAAGGTGTATATCCTCTTCTTAATTTTATTAGTATGTAACTAAGTTTCCAAACAATAATCTTTGAACTATATTTTTATAAATATTTGAGTCCACAATGAAATGGAATTTTATAATCTCTTCTATTTAAGCAAAGGCTAGTTTTTACTCTCTCTTCCACCTAATTTTGTAGATAATATTTTTTTCCCCCTTTCCTGGATTGAGTCTAGATGTGGGTCTCTCATTAATTTTTGCCTGAAATACAGTAAACTTGATTCTATTAATGTTGTGTGCATACTCTATGTATTCTAGTTTAGAATTTTTTTTTTTTTTTGTGTTATGTCTTTGATTATGGCTCCCTGTCCTATTGTTCTGGTTTTCTTTGGAAATACCTTTGTATTTGGACCAGATCTTCACTTTCAGGAATATGTGTCATTCTCTCTCATATGATTTTTATACTTTGTGTAATTCTTCTTTGGAAGAGTTATTGCAAGTATGACTTACACATTACTAGATTGATTTTCATAGTGCTAATTTAAATTCTGCTCTGCAGCAGCTTTGATACTGCTAATGCATTATTAGTTTTCTTGAATTTCTATTTTATCTTTTTAATCTCATTTTTAATTTTATCCTCTGGTTTTTATCTCAAATTTTTCCACCTAATTGCTTGCTACCCTTGTTTTAGAGAACAGAAATTTTCTTTTAATTATGGTTTCTAAACTTTCTTTTCAGATATTTCCTTCATTTGAGTTTTACTTTATGCTCGTTTAGCAGCTTTTAATACTTTCTAATTTTGTATATTTTATCTATTTACTCATCCTTCAAGGCAGAAAGAATTGCCTGGGTCTGGTATTTGTTTACAGATAGAGTATGTGGATTGCTGTTGGCCCCAGTTGCTCTCTAACTGGGTTCTAGTGGAATCCTCTTCTCAGACCTATAACTGTATGTCAGATTGAAGATTTATATCCTAGCCAGATTTCCAGTGTATTATGGTCCTCTTCCTTCCTCCCTCCCTCCCTCCCTCCCTCCCTCCCTCCCTCCCTCCCTCCCTCCCTCCCTCCCTCCCTCCCTCCCTCCCTCCCTTCCTTCCTTCCTTCCTTCCTTCCTTCCTTCCTTCCTTCCTTCCTTCCTTCCTTCCTTCCTTCCTTCCTTCCTTCCTTCCTTCCTTCCTTCCTTCCTTCCTTCCTTCCTTCCTTCCTTCCTTCCCCTCTCCCTCTCTCTCTCCCTCCCTCCCATCCTTCCTTATCGTACTTTAGGTAAAAGTTTACAGGTCATTTCTCATTCAAAATTTTATACACATATGTTTTGTGACATTGGTTGCAATCCCCGCAATGTGACAGTATGTTCCCCCTTTCCACTCCAGATTCCCTGTGCTCATTTGTCCAGTTGCTGTCCCTTCCTGCCTTCTCGCCTTGGTTTTGGACAGGAGTTGCCGTTAGGTTTTATATTTTTGATTGAACTAAGAAGCACGTTTCTCAGGTGTTACTTTATTTTATAGGTCTGTCTAATCTTTATCTGAAAAGTGGGCTTCGGGACTGATTTCAGTTCTGGGTTAGCAGAGTGTTTGGGGGCCATAGCTTCCAGGGTTCCTCCAGTTTCTGGCAGATCAGTAAGTGTGGTCTTTTTTCATGAGTTTGAATTCTATTCTACAATTTTCTCCCTCTCTCTTAGGGACTTTCTGTTGTGATCCCTGTCAGAGCGGTGGTTGGTGATAGCAGGGCACCATCTAGATCTTCTGGTCTCAGGCTGATAGAGTCTCTGGTTCATGTGGTCATTTAGTCCTTTTGGCTAATATTATCCTTACGACTTTGGTTTTCTTCATTTTCCTTTGCTCCAGGTGGAATGGGACCAATAGATGTATCTTGAATGGCCACTTGCTACTCACCAAAGCGGGATGTAGAACATTTTCCTTACGGACTATGCTATGCCAATTGATCTAGATGTCCTCCTAGACTATGGGCCCCAGTCCCTAGCCCCACCAACTCGGTTCCTCAAAGTGTTTGGATGTGTTCACGAAACTTCTATGCTTTTGCTTTGCTCATGGACTTTTTCTCTTCTGCTGATCTGTGATAAGAATTTTTTATAATCCTAAAGCCTGTCTCCCTAATATTCAGAACAGATGGAACACTTACAAACTACAATTCCAAACATGCAAGAACACTAGGGCTTTCACATTTTCTTCCCCTGGCCTTTTGGTTTTACTAGAGGGACCACACTTCAGAGGATGCAGTGTGTCACCAGCAGCTTCCCTGCTACCCCTACTCAGTCATTTTGTGGGAGTTATATTATTTAAATGAGTACAGGAATATTAGTGGCAAAGAGGAATGGCTATCTATATATGTTATAGAATTTGTGTTCTTAACTTAGAAGAAAGACAGCGTGGACTTGACAAAAGATCTTCCTTTATATTTCCCTGTGGGAATTTCATTTTATTATATTATTGCAGCATAGCAGGCATGGAATACTAATTGTATGGTTCTATTCAATATCATAAGGAGTCCTGGTGGTGCAGTGGTAAAGTGCTTGACTGATAACCAAAAGGTTGCAGGTTCAAATCCACCAGCCACTTCTCAGGAGAAAGATGTGGCAGTCTGCTTGCATAAAGATTTACAGCCTTGGAAATGCTATGGGGCAGTTCTACTCTGTGCTATAGGGTCACTACGAGTTGGAATAGACTCAACAGCAATGAGGTTTTTTTTTTTTTTTTTTTTTTAAATTCAATATTATAGACTTGTAGTTCATGAAACTTCCTACCAGAATGGTCAGTGAATCAATTCTTAGTACCAGTTGTCAATATTTTTAAAGAAGTCATATCTTCTTTGGTGTCTTAGGTATTGGAACACTGGAAAGGGCTGCAATGGTAACTCCCAGTTAGGAACCATTTTAAATCAGAGATCTTTCCATTGACTCCGCCCAGAGAGGGTGCCTAAAGGTGGTTAATTCTTACACTTCCCAGAAGGTCTTTGGTGCTGTAACAACCATTACAATGTTCTAGAAGGTCTTTAATGCTATCATCTTGGGCCCCGGATGCCAAGGACAGCTTTGCAGCTGTTATTCTCCATGTGAAAATATTAATAACACTATTAATTACTAATACAAATTTTAAACAGCAAACACTAATATAAAAACACATTAATGGAGGGAGTGCATCTAAGTAGTTTAGAACATAAGTTTTGGACCAGGGTTCAACATCCACATCAGTTACTTACTAGCTTTTTGTACCAACCTTAGGCAAGTTGCTTAACATCTCAGTTTCTAACCTGTGAAATGGGAATATTCCGTAGAGCTAGTGTGACGGTAAAACAATATAAGGAAACTAAAGTAGTCAGTTGAGGGCCTGGTCCATGGGCATGTTCAATACATGTTAACAGTTTCTATTATTATCATTAGGGCCCTGGTGGCACAGTGATTAAGTGCTTGGCTGCTAACCAAAAGGTTGGCAGTTTGAATCCACCAGCTGCTCCTTGGAAAACCTATGGGGCTGTGCTACCCCATCCTATAGAGTCATTATGAGTCAGAATCATTTCAAATGGCAATGGTTTTTTTTTTTTTATTATTCTTACTATCATTATTATTTTTTTAAACATTCCTATTATGGTTTCCTAATACAGTGTTCTTGAATAGAAGATAGTTTTTCACTGCTGCCCACAATAATAAACAAAACTCAAGAGTTGTACACAGACTATGCTTCTGTCTTCTGAGGGAATAAGAGGTCACTGATGTTCCAAAAGAAGTGTTGATTAAAGGTTGTTAAGCTGAATTGAACATGGGATAATTCCAAGTGTGGAAAGCCTGCTGGCAATTTAGCATGACTTTGACTGACACAGGAATTCTTCCACAGGCCTTTCTTACTGGGTAATTTTCTTGGAAAATGGAATTTATATCTAGTGAGGGGAAAACATTTGCATGGATGAAGTTTTATGACAAAATGTATGTTTCACACAGGTGGGATAAGGTTATCATTAGTTGGATGTTATTTCATAAATTCTCTCTGTTTCTGAGCAGGTACCTTAGCCACATGGCTGTCATGTTTCCCAAACTGAGTTGATAGGGCAGGCCAATCTAGCACATTAGGGAGACAATTTCTTTTGTCTCAAAATCCAGGCATACCACCTTAGAGGAATGAGTTTGTTAAATATTCTTTAACCACCTTGCTATCTCCCTAGACTAAAATCAATAACTAATGTAACAACAACAATGACAAATCAATAACGACAATCTTAGTAATGGCTGACCTTTATTATTCAGTGTATTACATGCACTATTTTCAATGACTTATACCTATCACATAATTTAATCCTTGCAACGATCCATGAGTTAGGTACTATCATTTGTCCCATTTTACAGCTGAAAAGATTAAGCAGTTTGCCTGAGGTCACAGTGCTGGTAAATGGTGGAGAAGGGATTGAAATCAGGCAGTCTGGTTCTGGAATGTGTTTTCTGAAACTCTATTTTTCCACTGCTGCCCTTCTTGCCATGTATGCACGCATACACTTATATAATTATCTAGTACTGGAAAGTCATTGTTGACTGGATGTGTTGAACCACACTCTTATTCCTTCCATTTGGCCTATCACAAAGAGAAGATAAGAAAAGGCCATGAGTATTTTGACTGGACTTGTTTAATTGGAGCCTATGTTTCTCAGAGATGGCAATGGCATCCTTTACGTTTGTATTGCACTTTATAATTTTTGGAGAGGCTTTTCCATCTGCTGATTTATTTGACTCTCAAAATAGCCCTGTGAGCCATGTGAGGAAGCTGACACTATTGTTTTAAAGAAGATGAAACTGAGAACCAGAGAGGTTGGGATTTAGGGGGCTCTTTTTTTTTTTTTTTTTAAAGGCCATGCAGATCATTACAGGAAGATTTAGGGCTGTTTATAATAATTATTTTTTTGTATACCAGAATGAGCCTTAGAAGCAAAGATGGCGAGACTATGTCTTACATATTTTGAACATGTTATCAGGAGGGATCAGTTCCTGGAGAAGGACATCATGCTTGGTAAAGTAGAAGATCAGCAATCTGTTGTACATAGGATCATTATGAGTCAGAACAGACTTGATGGTGCCTAACAATAATGACAACAACATAATAATTATAGTAATAAGAAAGCATAACTTGAAGAATGTAATCAATGTTACTGAATCGTACATGTAGAACCTGTTGAATTGGTGTATGTTTTGCTGTGTGTATCCTCAACAACAAAATAAATAAAATTATGAAAGGACACATTTATTAAATGTTCTTTGTGTGCAAAGCACCATGCTAATCATTTTAATGACATTATCTCATTTAATTCTCAACTCTCAAGTATGTGGCAGAGATGAGACTCAAGCCTAGGCTGGGACTCCTGGCTCTTAATTTTAGTCTCTAATTTTCTAATTCTATTACTAGGGAGAAATGACTTTTCTTTAAAAGATACATAAGGGAGGATATATAAGGGAAACTTCACCTTTAAACACCTTTCTGTATGTGAAAAATTAGTTATGATAATAATTAACAATAATCGAATGCTCATTATGGCATGCACTATCTCATTCATTTGCTTATTCAATCCACAAAATTTACTTAGCACCTGTTATGCACCAGGCATCATGATGGACACAACCAAGCACACGTGAGCAAAGCAGACATCATCTTTCATGAAGCTTATAGTCTTTTGGGAGAGATAGGAGGTAATGAAATAATCACACACATTTGTAAATATAAATAGTGCTAAGTATTTATATTTATAAATATGTTGCAGGGAAAGTCTAGAGTGGTCTGAGAGTCCATTAGTAGAGCTCTGTGAGGTAGTCCGGAGGACAGTGGAGGCTTCCTGAGAAATCCACGTTTGTACTGAGAACAGTGGGTGTGGAAGTATTAACTGTGATGGGAGAGAAATGTTTTCTAGGGAAAAGAGGAGGATGTGTGTAGGACCTGCAATTCTGGGGGTTTTGAAGAACTAAAAGAAATTTAACTGGCTGGAGTATGCTCAAGAACAATGGCTCAAGACAAAAACCATGCCGTCTTTGTTAAGAATTTTGTTCTTTATCTAAAAGCAAGGGTAATCCATTGACAGGACAGATTACTTGTGTTTGAAAAGATCCTTTAGCCTTAAGTGTGAAGAATAAATTGCAGAAGCAAAGAGAGAGGCAGTGAGACCAGTAAGGAGGATACTGTGAAAGTGTGGGCCAGACAAGATCGTAACTTGGGCTGGGCACTGCAGTGGAGAGAAGCAGATGGATTTAGGAATTATTTAGGAGGTAAATTCGAGAGGATTTATTTTGGAT